>NC_136489.1:107441352-107443852 GCF_053919585.1 Euprymna scolopes | reverse complement strand
TGTCAATTTAAATACACTGACTATTTCGAGTTTTGTATCCGTAAAGAATCCTCAAGCTTATATATATATATATATATATATATATATATATATATATATATATATATATATATATAGGGTGTCCGTAAAGTTACTATACAGTCTTACAAGTTACTATACAGACACCTTGTAATATATTAACAGTACAGTAAGATATTGTATTAAAATATTTATTTGTAACAAAAGAAATAAAAAGAAATAACACCTGGCATGCTTGATTAAATAAACCTGTAAAAAAAAAATAAATATTAACTATTAATACAAATATAATACAATAAAACAATACGACTATATAGTAACTTTACGGACACCCTGTATATATATATATATATATATATATATATATATATATATATATATATATATATATATATATATATATATATATATATATATATATATATCATAATTTAGGTATTTAAATTTTATGATTTGAAAAGGTTTGCAAACCAATAATACAATTTAATGAATATATTTCCTTTACCGATGAGTTCTCCATGTATATTCATGCCCTTGCAAACAAATAATAACATTTGCTAATATTATTTCACCATACGGTCAGTCTAATTTTGAAGAGCTATTAAGTTGATATGTATCCATACCCATAATATTCGATACTAGCATACTTGTTTGTAAAGTTAGTATACGTTATTTGGGCGGCTTACGTTGACGATTTAGGTTTCGGTCCGTTTGTTAAATAAAACATACAGCTCGACAACTTGATCTATTTATATTTATGTAAACCGAACACGTGTGCAAGCATGTATGTATATATATATATATATATATATATATATACTGAGGGAAAGTAAGCTACACAGAGATGTTAATGTTTCACTAATATTGGAAGGTTTCCAGAGCAGCCTCATGCATTAATTTTACTGTTATCTGACTTGTTATTAGGATATTTTTTAAACGACTACGTAGTTATACTCATGTATTGAACGGCGTTAAACTGCGTATTAAACAAAAACTATATACATTCTGTGTAATTTACTAATTTAAATAATAATAATATATATATGCATTAATATATACATATATATATGTGTGTGCGTGTGTGTGTTTGTGTGTGTGTGTGCGTGTGTGTGTGTGTGTGCAACTATATTACGTCTTACTGACATTGAGTTTAGCGATTTTCTACTCAAACTTATTTTTGCTGGTATCTCTGACAGAAAATAACATTTCACGTATCATACACCCAACAATTATATATATTAGTATGCTAGTATATATATATATATTTAGTCCAGGAATTGTCTGAGTAATTTAGTAGAGACCGCAGGGGTCATTTTTTTTTTAAACTTTGACCCCTATTATGACCTCTTTACCTTTATAGTTTGGGGCTCAAACTAATTTAGTTAGTTAGACCAATATCCAAGGAAACAATATGTAAAATTTCAAGTGTTTAGACCCTAAATTGGCGGAGGAGTTTGGTAGAGTTCTCAAAGGTTAAATCGTTGACTTTTAACCCATTAATAGGAAAATTTCTGGCCGCAAACGGGTTATGCAGATTTTCCTTAATCTCAGTACCCTGTATATCAAATTTCAAGTCGGTAGACTTAAAATTGACTGAGTTATTGCGTAGGAAAATGTACACACGCAGACACACAAACACACAGACAGATACTCACACAGACATGTTCACTTATATATATATATATATATATATATATATATATATATATATATATATATATATATATAAGTGAAGGTGTCGGAGTGTGCCTGTGTGTCTGTGTACATTTCCCTACTCAATAACTCTGTTAATTTTAAGTCTAGTGATTCGAAATTTGATATACAGGGTACTGAGATTTGGGAACATCGATGTGATTTGTTTTCGGACAGAAATTTGGCGATTAAGGGGTCAAAGTTCAACGATTGTACCTTTGAAAACTCTACAAAACTCCTCCGACAATTTTGTGTCTGAACACGTGAAAGTTTAGATATAGGTTCCTTCGACATGGACCTAACTTAATAACTTGATTTGAGCCAAACGAATAAATGTTAAGGGGTCATAATAGGGGTCAAAGTTTAAAAAAAATTGACATCTGCGGTCTCTTCCAAATTGCTCAGACAATTTCTGGTCTAAATATTTGAAATTTTACAGAAAGGGTATTGAGAGATAGGGTAAGCTTTTTCATCGGTTAAGGTCGAAAATTTTTTGTTACCACTATATAAATGTATGTATGTATCTATGTTTGCATGTCTGCCTATAACTTTCAAGAAGGCCGACGGATTTTACTAAGTATCGTTTTAAAGTTTGACTGTTCATACGACAAATATCAAAAAATTGGCTAAAGACATTAATATCTTCCCCTTCAACTAGGCACTTTCCTAAAGAGGTGAGGGTCACTTTTTTCGCAGATATTTTTGAAAGTTATCCTCTCCTTCAGATTGTCAAGCCTTAATTTTTAAAAATGGCACTTCAGGTTTGGCGCTGGTCGTAACAGTATAGACG
>NC_136489.1:107418852-107428852 GCF_053919585.1 Euprymna scolopes | reverse complement strand
TCGTTTAACTTTGACCCCTGGATCGCCAAATTTCTGGCCCAAAATCGATCACATCGATTTTCCCCAATCTCAGTACCCTGTATATCAAATGTCGAGTCTGTAGACTAAAAATTGACAGAGTTATTGCCTATGGAAATGTACACACACACACACACACAGCACGACAGACACTTTCACTTTTATAGATATATAGATTGCTAAAGAATGGATAAAATTTACGGTAAATACGCATTCTACCGTAAGAAGCATCTCATAACAGAACAATAAAAAAAAACTTCCTCGTAATGAAGGGTTCAATGCATTGCCAAACAACACCATTAACGAATTAACGAAAACCAGCATCCACCAAAAGATGAGGGAGTAACCATATTACGAAAACAATAACAAGATATTTTTTGGAAAGTATGGCCAAAATAAAAGAATTATGATTTCAAAACCAATTAAATCAAAAGCATATGAGAATACAAAATCCTGAATGTGTCCTCCTGTTCCTTATATATATATATATATATATATATATATATATATATATTAGTATTATTAATTCCGGTACAACCTAAAATTTTATAAGTAGTTATAATATTTTATATATTGATTTTAAGTATTTACTTCAGCAGTGCTAAAAGCCAATGTTACGTTAAGAAAATATATATGAAAACTAAACTACATTGAGCTTACTTGGTTTTATGCGTTTACGGACTTGTCTTTGATGATTCTCCCAAAGATGAAACGCGGAAAATTCTTTGTAGCTTAATTGCCACATATATTTTCACATCCTAGTTTATATATATATATATATATATATATATATATATATATATATATATATATATATATATAGATATAGATATAGATATAGATATAGATATATAGATAGATGTATAGATAGATATAGATATGTGTACGTATGTATGTATGTATGTATGTATCTTCGCATCTATTTTTCTGTTTTTTTTTTTTGCGCAAAGCTGTTCCCATATTTTCTATAAGTATGGTTTGAACAATATTTATAGTGTTGCGATATTTCCTAAGTTTATAATGGACTGTTGCAATAATTTTATTTTGTCTTTCATATATTATAATCGACTCTATTTAAAGATAACGGAATGAAAGGAGGTACGTAGAAAGAAAGAGAGAGAAAGAGAGTTGAAGAAAGGAATGGATAAAGAGGTAGATATCGGTTAAAAGAAGTGCAGTGAAAGGCAGAAAGTAAATTCGACATGTATGGGTTGGATCATGAATAAATTGGAACTTATGGCTAATTAAAATAACATAAGCGGAAGTTTTCTCATCCGAAATGAAAAGACAGAATTGAAGAATATATATATATATATATATATATATATATATATATATATATATATATATATAAATAAATATTATATGTATATATATATTATATGTATATATATATATTATATGTATATATATTATATATATATTATATATATATATATTATATATTATATATATATTATATATATTATATATATATTATATATATATATTGTATATAATACATATTTATATATATATATATATATATATATATAATATATCCGAATTGCATGTTGTATTCCCTTTTAGTATAATTAAATATGTATGAATAAAAAATCAATACGAAAAATATGTGAATGTTTATATCTTTTCTGTATTTATTTCCTGTGTGTTGACTTGTAGGAATACAAAAAGTATTTTGAAAAAAACAACAATGTTTACTTCAGAAGCACATAATTTTCGACCGATCCTTTTCATGCTCAAAAATGTTACCCTATGATGAAAGTAAAGATAATTTTCTCCAAAATATATATTTTTTTGTATCAACTTTGTTTCCATTCGGAGTCAAGAGTGACCAACAAAATGATGTTTTCTTACAAAGAGAATGTTATATATATATATATATATATATATATATATATATATATATATATATATATAAATATAAATATACAAGAAATAAATGTTACTAGAGTCAATAAAATTTACTTATTCGTATAAAGTTCATTGGTTTGTATTTTTAAGTAGTTTGTAATTTTTGTTTAAATTCACGAACCGGTTTTAAAAAATATCAAAATTGCAGCGACTTTGAAATGGGGAGTCCCGTTTTCAATTTGAAAGAGGGGCACCTGAGCATCCTGTGTTAACAAATTAAAAGAGTTCTGTCAACGTAAGGAATATTTATAAACATATTTTAATGTTTTCCGTTATTTTGTGCTTGAGGAATATTAGATTATGGCATGTGTAGTTTATATAAAAATTAATTTAAGTAGTTATCGCCTAAAATTTCGTTTTAAGTTCGGTTCACTGAAATTATTTAAAGTAAAGAGCATTAAACACTATTTCAAAACAAAACAAAAAACATGAACTGAAATTTTATCGACTATGGTAACATTTATTTCTTGTATATTAATTTCTTTGGGTAGTCGTTTGTTGGCTTTTCTACAACACACTCTTACTAAATAATATCGATTAAATATCGAAAAACAAAGAAACAAACCAGTTTTGAAAAATAATGAAGTTTTACTTACTTTATTAAAATAATCCGAAACAGTAAAATTGGACATTAAAAAAGTAAACATTTAATAACTATAGTTTTTTTAAAGCAAAGAATCGATATAAATATGAATAAGAAGAAAATGGCGCCCTTTTCAAGCAGAACAGCTTCTTTTCAGTTTTACAGTATTGAACGGTGTAGTCTTACGCCGTCGGATTAAGGGTTGTACTATTGTAATATAAAGAACGCGAAGAAAGGGTTGTAATCAACTGAATTCCTTCTAGTACACTGACAAAAAAAGCTTAAACAGATAAATAAATAAAATAAAAAGGTTATGTAAATGTTTTTAAAAAGACACGTAATTACGTGAGCAGGATTTTTTCCTTCTTTTGACACGATAACAAGTAAGATTCTTATTTTTTATTAATTATCTATTTATTTATTTTCCAAGGAGTGCCATGTGCAAATGGAGAAGGAAAAAAAGAGTTATGCAAAATTTGTGTTGAGAATTGTCTAAAGTTCCGACTTTTTTTTGGCTTTCACTTTAATAAGAACGTGAATTTATGAAGTGAATTTATTCGACACAATATGATTCAACTCAAAAAAATAAATAAAATCTAACGTGAATTAAGATTAAAGTTTAGGTGTTATTGTAGACCCTCACCTTTAAAAAAAACAAACTTGTTAAACTTTGTGACATATTTCAATTCTATGGAGGTCAGGCGCGAACGAACACCCAATAATTTTATTATACCATATTTCTTCCAACTGAAGCATAATTATCAAAGTATACTTACGCAAATAGATATGAAAAGTCTTTGTTAAAGTTTGTGCCATATTTCCATGGAGTACAGGCGCGAACGCAGACCCCAAACTTTTATTATACCATCCCTATTTAAGTTGAAACATACTTATCAAAGTATTCTTATGTATATTTATATCAAAAACACTTGTAAATGTTTTTTTTTCTTTTTTACTTCCATACTTTGGGGGCCAGGCGCGAACGTAGACCCCACAATTTTAATGAACCACCGTTCTGCCAGATCAAACATACTCATTTCTGATCATCGATACATCTTCTATTATTATATGTAATCAGTTTTTTTTTAATAGTCAACCATATAGGAGCCTATTCGTGACCAGACACACACAGACACACACAGACGTTCAGCTTTATATATATATATATATATATATATATATATATATATATATATATATATATATATATATATATAAGTAAAATAAAAATTACAATTAGATTTACCAAAATGATCCAAGATGGTAAAATTAAAGTATATTATAAATATTAAAGAATTAATGTTTATAAAGTTATCTCAGCCAGATGTAAAAGCTCGATAAAACCAAATAGGAGATAGACCTTATAATACGAGCAAACAGTTAATAAAACATATTAAAAACACTTTGAAATGAGTTAACATATTTAATCTGAACCTGTTTCCTTTTCAGATTAAATATGTTTTGAACTCATTTCAAAGTGTTTTTAATATGTTTTATCAACTGTTTGCTCATATATATATATATATATATATATATATATATATATATATATATATATATATATATATATATATATATATATATATATATCCCAAACCTCTGGCCTTAATGGAGCGCGGGGACGAAAACTTGGCGTCATGGTGTCAAATGATCTGACATAACAGCCAGGAGAGACTTGATTCCACATATTTCTCGTATGTCATATCTCTCCTCTTCTGGAAATAGGGTAGGATTTTGAATATCTCCCGTATCAAATCATCCTTATACACTGTAAAATTTACTTTATGTATGAAAACTTAAGAGGGGAGATATAACATATGAGAAATATTTGGAATCAAGTCTCCCCTTGCTGTTATTTTAGATCATTCAGAGCCATAGCAGCAAGTTTTAGTCTCCCCCTCCATCAAGGCCATAGGTTTTGGAGAAATATAAGATATTTTGTAATTCATATGGAAAACTAGGAAAGCAGATGACTATGATTGAAACATTATAGAAGGTGCAATGTCTTTCTACCCACAAAAATCGTTTAAAAATATCACTAACAGAGGTTTTCGAGGGCGCTGAAAAAGAAAACAACAGGTAGAATATCAGGAAACAAGTAATTTCACAGATACGAATACATTATAGTTTTAAAAAGTGGAGGATCACTTTTTTATATTAATTTACCGTAAAATAAACTCCCATTTTATGGCCAACGTGACCATAAAGTGGGTGCTGATTCCACTTGTTTAAACAATAATATATATATATATATATATATATATATATATATATATATATGAATTCTCCCCCCCCCCGTCAATTTCGCCGTATGATGTTTCGCCACAACAGCTAAGTTGCTCGTAAATCCACACAGATGATTTGTTTATAGTGGTGAAGGCTTTGTGTAGAACCATCCACACTTTTTGGTATTGCTGCTAACCTCCGTCGGTGCAAATGACTGCCACAAGACAGAGTATACAATAGACCGAAGGTTTTTACATCAGAGTTTCCTTCTCCTAGATGCATGTCTTAACGGAGAGTAGGGGTGCATCTCTTCCAGTCAATTAATGCGCCTTCAGATACCAACCTGGAAATTTCTACGACTCAGCGCGGTACATACAGCGCCCAAACTCGCAAAATGGTCGCCAATCTGGTACTAGCCATGCTAAAAGTTGCTTTACTTTGGTGATCTGGCGAGAACTAGTGTGTCAACGTGATTGTTCCACCCCCCCACACACACACCCACACATATATATATATATATACATATATATATATATACATATATATATATATATATACATATATATATATACATATTCTCTACAATTATATAAATGCACATTTCTCTTTGTGCGTGTGAGATCTTTCCTTATAGACTCCAAAATGGCTGAACAGATTTTCTTTAAAATTTACAGAACTTTAGTGTGTAAGTCTGGGAGTGACCCCTCGATAATTACCAATAGTCGATAATCGAAGCAGGTATTTTTTTTTTTTTTTCATCGGTAAAGCCAGTTTTTCCATGTCGTCGTATAGCAACAATGATAAAACAACAGGCCATGAAAATTCTACTGTGGGTAAGTTGATAGCGCATATTTTGTCTCCTTTTCAGCATGACATGGTTTTTAGTTTCAGACTCCGCACGTAAACGTTTTAATTATCTAATTCTTTTCATTAACTGCAAAGAATTTTTAAAACTTGAAAATTTACATTTTTTAGTATGATGGGGTTTGCAGGTTTAAACCCCACAGTACATTTTTAATGTTTTTTATTCGTTAATTGGAGAGAAGTTTATATAAAATAATTTTATAAAAGAAACAGTATGATCTCTAGAGTGCAATGTAGAAAAAAAATAGACTAAGTTAATGCATGGAGGCTTGTAGAGCTTCCTCTCGGGCGATTTCACAGTGTTTGATGACAATTAAAAGACTGTGAAATTTTGGTTGATCATCAATCAATTCCGGGCAACGTCTAGTTTCCCTGCTAATATATATACCTACATTTGTATATATAGTGCCCTAGCAGGCCAGCTTTAATTTCGCCCGAATGGATCAGAGGCTATTGTATGTTTCATTGTTATGATTATGACTGAACTCATACATGCAGCACTAAGATGCTAATCTATCTCTTGCAGATATTGACGGTGTAAGACTCAAAGGAAGCAACGATTGTCATATATATATGTATATGTATATATATATATATATATATATATATATATATATATATATATATATATATATATATTAGTGATGGGACGATCCAATGTTTTTCCAGATTCCGATACAATTACCGATTCCCGTACCAAATTCCCGATTCGGATACAATTACCGATTCCGATTCTAATTCTTCATGAATATCTATTTAACTATAAGATTGTTATTTCTCCGATTTTCGTAAAAACACAAATGTTAACTATGCAGATATTTTTCTAAACATCAAAATACATTTGTGCAGGATGATCTATCGATTTTAGTTTTATTGGTAATTTAAAATCAATAAATATTTATGATTTTATCATTATTACCAGCAGTGGAAGATTTTACTTTAAAGAAAATCAAATAAAAAAGACAACTAAAAGGATCGTTTTGGCATCGGAATATAGGCCTCAACTTTTCTGATTCCGATATGGATTCTGATACCCCCAAATCTTCCGAAAGGAAACCGGCAAAGTTTTCCCTACTTTTTATAAACTTTCTTCTCGTGTTTAGTTTTCCTTTATGTCTTTTACGCGTATTCGAACACACATTGACGCACCATCTAATTGACGACGACGACGACGACGACGACGACGACGACGACGACGACGACGACGACGACGACAACAACAATAATAATAATAATAATAATAATAATAATAATAATAATAATAATAATAATAATAATAATAATGTGTTCACGTATCTGAACATGTTGCCGAGAATATATATTCCAATATTTATAATGATCGGTTTATGTATAAATACACGGTATTTATTTCTTATCTCTCCTAGTTTTCTTTCTTTATTTGTTTTCCTATTTAGTATTCTCATCTATTTTTCTTCCCTACCCTTTAAATTTGCTATTGTTTTTCTTTATGCATTATATTTTAATTTTTATTTATTACACATGGTTGTTTATTCGTTTTTTTTTTCCTAATTTATGTTGTCTTTTTTTTGTGAACTAGGTTTCACATTTTGAATTATTTCTTGTTAAATTTATTATGTTGAAATTCTCTTTCCAATTTTATCTGCTTGCCAGTACGCGCCACTGATTGCATGGCTTCGTATATATATATATATATATATATATATATATATATATATATATATATATATATATATATATTCTTATGAATTAAAAAAAATATATATATATATTTTGAATAACTCTTATTATTATACTAACTGACTTCTTGGACGCCATTCGAATCCATCCACACGTCCGATTAAAGATTCTTCCATTTGAAATTTACGACGTATAACTTCCGTTGGTTGTTTGATTCTTTGGCTATTTTTTTTTTTTTTTTTTTTTTTTTGTGAATTTTAATTTCCTTTAATTCCATTCAAGTTGTTTTTTTAGTTCACGAAATAGTTATTTTATATATTTACAAATATCTGAAAATTGAGTGAAAGTGAATGCAACTTTTTATACCCGTAGTCGTAATTATTTCAGTTACTTCAAAAAAGTTTACGAATTTTAAAAATGAACTTTTATTAATTCACCCTTCATGTTCTTTTTTTTTCTGTTATCGTATTGGATGATTATTTTCATTTCACTATTATGCACGGTTCGATTTGTGCATACTTTCAACACTGTGCCTAACTGCATAACATTTAGATGTGCATTAAAAGAAAATATCTATCTGAATTACTGTGCAATGGTCTCTATCAAATTACTCTGTAAATTTTTGATTGGCAGAAGTGAAACTTGGTATATTGGATAACCGGAACAATGAACCAAAATAAAGTTTGCTTTTAATCGGGAAAGCAGCTACTACGGTTTCAAAATGCAAATATTAAAGCTTAAAAGTCTAGCTCGACGTATTTTATATACTCTACGCATAGACAAGTATATATTTATGCGTTTAACTATGTCAATTTGTCAAGTTTTGATATGCATATGTCGTTAACTTAGATTGTAATGAATACCGCCAGGAATCTAAAGGTTTTCTTTTTAACTTTTGTAACTACTGCTATATATTTGGGTAAATTTATATTACGTAATAGAAAATTGATTTGAAATAAATAAAATACGTATCTTATATTAATTAAAATATTATATTTGAGCGTATTTAACGATCGCGCAACGCCCGGCGGCCTGTTAATTTATATATATATATATATATATATATATATATATATATATATATATATATATATATATATATATACTCATTAACATGCAGTAGTTTTTCGTTGTATTACTACACATCAGTTCGTCTAGATCAGAAGCTTTCCCTAGCCGGGGATGGAACCTACAACCATCGCCTTGTCTTGAGAGTCGGCAGTCCTATTCATCGGCCCAAGTAATCGTTACTCACAAATGACCTCAACAAATGTCCATTTATTATTGATTATTTATTATTAAGTAATTAATTACTCGCCCACCGCTTTTACAGTGCTCAAGCTGCTTGTTCATTTACACCCCCCATATATATATATATATATATATATATATATATATATATATATATATATATATGGGACCAAGAAGAATTGGAGAATTCTTCAAAAGGTTACTTATCAAGATATGTAAAAGTTCAACCTTTGAGGTGGACCTTATATACAAAAGCAAAAAGAAAAAACAAAACCCGACAATACAAAGATATATAAATTTAATAGTTCATTCCATAAAAATAAATTTACATTATTTACCCTCTACCTTAAATACCTCATTATTCTTGTTCCTGATGTGCTTATCGCTAGACGTCACATTCCTAATATGTTACCTAGCACCTCATCTCCTTTTCTGGTGAGAAGTACTAGGCTTCGAAATACCTAGGCACAAGAAGCCTTATCATGTTATTTATAATGTTACTTGATTATATACATGTGTATTATATACTGTATTTTGTTACTAATTTTTAATCCGTATCCCAGGGTAATATATATATATATATATATATATATATATATATATATATATATATATATATATATATATATATATATATTTGTTTATTGTATTTTGGGGAAAGAGTTAATGGTAATACGTAAATAATGTTCAGTTCTCGTCAGCCATCTTGTCAGCTGAACATTATTTACGTGTTACCATTAACGGTTTCTCGTTGTGTTGGGCTTGAAACCGACGGTACCAATGTTTTCTGTACTTCTGTATAATTAATAAACAAATACATATATACATATATATATATATATATATATATATATATATATATATATATATATATATATATATATCATCCACATGCAGTACTGTTTCGCTGGTTCACAGCTCGTCAGTGCGGCTAGACAGAAAACTGCCTCAAACCAGGATTGAAACCCGGCCGTCTGTACGACAGTCAAGGCTTCTAACCACTACGCTATCGGCGGCTGCTGGGTGAGTCGTGAGTTTTAACGATGTTTTGACATCGTCCGAAATACCTAAGCTCGATTTATTTACACAACGAGCATCGCTTATAAGCTAATGGTAATTCGTGTATCACTTCTCAGTATATATATATATATATATATATATATATATATATATATATATATATATATATATATATATATATATATATATATAGAAGGAGAGTGAGAGACCAACATTTATATATAGATATTGAAAAATAAAATAGGAGTATAGTGAACATGTTTGTATTCCATCGAATCTATTGCACCTATTCACCGTTACTCTATGGAAATATATACATATGTATGACCTCTCACGAAATATTGGTGAAATTGTAAAGCAGAGCGATCTCCTAAATGCACTGAAGAGTGACACATCTCGTACAAAAGAATAATATATCTTCTATTGCTTGCTGCTCTGTCACGTGACATACATTCTCGTATTAAT
>NC_136489.1:107386352-107406352 GCF_053919585.1 Euprymna scolopes | reverse complement strand
CTTGGTCAATATAGAGGCAACCCTTCATACCAACTGTCACTATCCAGCTCCCCTACTCCCCGGGGAGTTGGTCCCCATTTCCCATTCACTCCTCACATTAAAAATCAGCCTTGTGCATAATTTGCTCGGTGAGGGAGCAAATAAATACCTTGGCTTTCGGGCTGGGATCAATGTGTAGTATCTCTTCTGCAGATGCTGCACTTAAGGTCATTTGTACCAGTCAATGGAGGGGAAACCTTTTATACTGGGACAATTATTATTTTTGGTAACCAGAGTGCCCCCTTTTTGCCTACTTTTAAAGGAGCTGGTTTTTACCCCACATTAAAAACGGGGTTGTGACTAATTTGCTTTGGTTGGGAAGCAAATAAATACTATAAACTGGAAAAATTAAAAGAAAAAAACATTTACAAAGTATATTTCTTTTACCTTAACGTCTCCTGGGATGAAAACTATTGCTGTGCTAACATACGAAAGATAGACATTTTAATTTTTTAAATATTATGTGAAATTTTTGTAAATATTTAATTCCATATGTTTCACTGTGTTTTACAATGACTTCTCTTATAAACAACACACACACACACACACACACACACACACACACATATATATATATATATATATATATATATATATATATATATATATATGATGGAACAATTCCAATATTGTCCCGATTCTAGTACAATTACAGATTTTTACAATAATTTTCACTATCTATTTCGTCATTGAAAGGAAAAAAAAATTAATTCTCTTATGCCCTTACATATTTAATTGTAATTTTGGGTTGTTTTCATTTTCACTTTCCTGTTCATGTCATCCTTTGTCGAAATCAAAACATTTCTTTAAATAAAAATTTCATTACTTAGTCACCATCGCTCTAAAATATAAAGTTTAATTTTAAAATATGCATATATTTCCATGAATTAAATTTTTATTTCAAATTACATTTTTCTCTCTTTAATGTGAAATAAATCTTCTCTTAGTGGTAACTGTACAGTTTAACCATAATACGCGACTCTCTCCAAAATTTTATCATTTTGGTAAAAAAATAAATAAATAAATAAATAAAAGAGTTTCTCGCATTCGGAGAACAATATTTGAGTTTTACATTGAGCGTAGCTTATTTTTCTTATTAAAGTTTTAAGTTTAAGCAGTTGATTTAACCAAAAAAAATATATATCTGTAAATAAAATTTTCATAAATATCTACATAAAAAAATCAAATGAAGTTGTAATTTATTGACGATAAAGAACCTTTCCTGGTATTACAAAGTTATTTCAATCCAATTTTGCTTCTATTTCTCACGAAATAGAAGCAAAGTACAACCTACTCGGGTCAATGCTGGGTAGATATAGCTAGTAAATATATACAGTCTTGGTAAGTCTTTTTTTTTTAATTTTACAAAGGAGCCACCACTTATCAAGGTCCGAAGGCCACTTGAGGATAAGGGTTATTGGGTGCAGGGTAATTAATTGGACAATATCGTAGTAATCGTTACTAGTGAACATTTGGTAAATTGGATTACTTAAGGTGAACGGCTCATCAAGAACTTGTTTTCATCGTATTTGAAGACAACCATATTGTAGTCAGTTGGAAAGCAGTTGAACGGAAGAGTATTCCACAGGGGCGCAGTTCTAATAAAGAAACTTAGTTCATGAAATCTACGTTTAGATTTTGGCACTGATAAAGAGTTGGGAAAATCATTGATAGTGGTTTCAATTAAACGAGTGTTTTTCGTGAAAGTTTGAGAAAGGGAGATCATAGCCGTTAACATTTTTTTCTCAAATCCCAACGTGAGTTCAAATTAAAAAAAACATAATGTTGAAATTATTTAAGTCACACACACAAAAAAAATTCACAAATACTTTTTTTTTTTAAATATTCTTCTTTAAAAAAAAAAAATTCACAAATACTTTTTAATCATTATAATACAAATTATTGACAGTTTTTTTTCTGAAGATGATCGATATTGGAGGATAGCAAAAATAAATAAATAAATAAAAAACAAAAAACGTTTAATATTCGAAAACCCATAGATAACATACAATATTGAAACTGGAGATGAAGAATTATACACACAACAAGCGATCAGGCAAAAATATTTGGTTCTTATAATCTACTAGCAGGCAGATCCAACATTGTCGTTGAATGATAAGAAACGAATGAGTCGCACTCCAACATTTATATAATCATTGAAATCGGGTACTTAATCCACAATACATTGTAGTCTATATTGCACTGTAGAGAACCATCGAAATCGGGTATAGCGCCCATTTTTCAATCAAATCGGTTGATTGCCTGCTCTAGTTAGTGACCCATGGCGGTGCATCGGAAATAAGCCCCACATTTGTCCCTGTAATGACTTAATCCACAGTATATTGTAGTCTATATTGCACTGTAGAGAACCTACTTTAGATTTAATAAAATATTTTTTTATATATATTTAATGGCTTGAATTAAAGTTTAAAATGCAAAAGTCAATTATCATTTTTCAATTCTGTAAAGAGAATCATTCATTTCGAACGCACCCCTGTTATATCAAAGAATTACTGTTAATTAATATGCCTGAACTTACTGTTTGTGCGATTGGAAAAGCTTGAATTTAAGTTTAAAATAAAAAAAAAGTAAATTACCATGGTGCAATTGTGCTGTAAACAGAAACATTCGTTTCGAACGCGCCCCTGTCATATCAAAAACCTATGTTGATTTCCGGCTTGTGTGGTAATAAAACTTCTCAAATGCACGCGTGATGTTAAGCTGTGCGATTATCAATACTTATCGAAGACAATCCGATACAAAACTTATATAAGAACACTGCCAGGCACATACAGTAACGTCGTGTAAAATTTCATAAAAATCGGTCTAGCCGTTTTCGAGTGCATAGGGAATTAACACACAGACAAAGTTCCTTATATATTATTGTATAGATTAAGACTGTTCAGAAGTTTGGGTTCAAACAGACAAGATTATAAGTCTATGAGTATACATCCAAAAAACAGTTAAAATATCTGAAATAAATGAACGTAATGAAAAAGTTTATATATATATATATATATATATATATATATATATATATATACTAGCATGTTACCCGACGTCGCCCGATCAAAAATACGCTTAAATAGTATAGTCTAATTCATGCAGATGTCGTATTTACTATTATAGAGCCAATTTTCTATCGATTATTATATTGCACCTAATACTTTCAAAAGTAAAACTTAGAAAATACATGTGGATCATCAGCTAAAATCGAAATCAAATCATCTCCAGCCCTATACGTAAGCAGATGTACTTAAACCAATAAAACCGCATAGAATAACGTTATTTAACATATAGATTTTAATTAGTACACACGCAGCAAATATATTTATATATATGAACAAAAAAAGGGTATAGTCGACTTAAGTCAGGCCAAGGACAATATTCCATTTCAATTTGGTCTTTTTAGCAGATATTTTAGCGGCTAAAAACTAAACTGAAAGTATGCTACAAGTCCAAATGACCTATATATCAAGTTTCAAATATTCAAAACAACTTTGGTAGGGATTTTCGAACATACAACTGCAAGGTCACTTATCCAGAATGTAGAAACTATGCATAAATAGAATTCAGCGTAATAGAGAAATGAAACCAATCATCTAATAAAAACCGTAAAATTAATAAGTAATTTATTAACACTTGTTTTTCAAAGGAATATTAGTAAACCTACATGTAGTCACTCACATATTCATGAATAAGTATATAAACAAGTTGATTTTAATAATTTTTGAATAAATAGCAAAGGTAGGTTTTTAATATAAATCTCAGAGCGAGAGGAAAACTGAACTATATACATATATATATGTGTGTGTGTGTGTATTTGCTTGTGTGCTACATAGCAATGACTGCATATATTGAGAGTAAATGTGTATATATATATATATATATATATATATATATATGTATATTTGCGTATTGATATTCATATTAAAACTATTTTTTCTATTTATTTTCTATTTAAAAAGAACATACACCTTTGTCATACATAGGTAATTAAATTACCTTTATCTGCAAAATACCTAGCTAATTTGTATATGTTTTTAACTATTCATTTTAATTAATTCTCTATTAGTTTTTTCGGTTCTCACACGGGATTATCATCTTTAGTCAACTATTACGTGTAATTATAGCCATGCAGATATTCTACATGATTAACACTTGCGTAATATTTGCGTAAAAAAATAAAGTAAACACAAACCTCTCTCTCTATAAATTTATGTATGCGTATAGATAAAAAAAAGATTTTAAAAAATTACCCGAGCGCCACCACCGAAATTCAAACCACAACTTTTAGCTGACGATTTACTTTTTCCTTTAATATTAATGCCTGAGCTATGAAGACGTGTTTGCTGTAAGGTTCGACTACTTATGATTACTACGCTATAATCACATTTACTAATGTATACCCATTAACCTCGAGTGACCTTCGGGCCTTTATAAGTGTTGATTCCTGCGTAGAAAGGTTACATAAATAAATAAATAAAAAATATTAACCGATGGCTATTACGTTACGTATGCATATTCGTAATGCCGTCATTCCACCTTAATCTTTGAAATTCCATTTTTATATATTTTTCACACTTTGCACTTTTAAAGCCCTTATATATAAAGTTTCACATGAGTTCTAATATCGTCTATATTAATTTTCATTTCTGTAGACAGAAACCTGACATAAGTAGTTAAATAGGCAAGATTTATAAATGTTTAAAAGTACATGCAAATGAGCTAGTTCTCTTGCAGATGAAGGCATTTCCACGCCCATATATAATACTCCTGAATTTTCTTTGTAAATAAATAGAAAACGAGCTTTTAAGATAAATATCAATACAAAGAAAAAAGTTATAGGAGTATATCTACATATTAGACATTAAGACGAGATTATAGATAGATATATAAATACCCGTTCACATACACCTTTCACGATAAAGCTAGAACCCAGAACTAGATAGAATCGAGCAATTGCATCGACAACGGACAATGCCAGACACAAAGTGGGTTTCGATGTACTGCATCTCATCAGTGACGTGCTCCGACGTAGGCGCGAACCCAGGTCGTCGCACTCATTAAGTGTGCAATACTGACGACCTAACCATATGGGCTATGACTTGATTTTTACATTCTTATATTTTATCAGTTCTACATTCTACGATGTGACAAGCAACGCGTCCTATACAACTAAGATAGTTACTGCTGGTATGCAGGCGGTAGATATCTACAAACATTAACTGAAGTTTTATCGTGAAAGGTGTATGTGAACGAGTATATATATATATATATATATATATATATATATATATATATATATATGTATATATATATGGATGTGTGTGTGTATTGGTATTCATATAAAAAAAACTTATTTCTATTTATTTTAAAAGAAAATACAGCTTTGTTATATATAAATCGTGGAATTGCATTAATCTGCAAAGTATCCAGCTAATTTTCATATTCTTTTAAACGTTTACCAAGATAGAAGTAATAATGCAGAAAGTAGCAATATCGCCAGTTGAGAATGTTACTGTAGAAATAAAAATGAATGCCCATTACAAGGAAAATATTTAACTAAAATTGTAGCCTACCTACGTGCTGCATTCTCAGAAAACAATCCTAACTACTTAAAACACTACATATACGGGAACAAGTAATAAGTTTAAAACGAGATATAGAAGGCATAAAATATGAAGTAATCCAGATAATAGTGTCGGCACCGGGTTATCCAAACATGTGTTTATCCTTTAAAGGACATAACCTAATACCCGTGGCAAGACCGAGCGTCATAAAGATAGCTGCAACCCCGACACTGCACAACCATTACTTGTCTTCTTAGCGTTAATGAAAAATTAGCTATAATTACATTCCCAGGAAAAGACGAATTGCTTAATCATAGGAATGGAATATGTATTAGATGTAGTCAATTTAAACGTTTCAATCTAGATAAGTTAGGTAAGATAAGTTTGGTAAACGTTTCAATCTAGATAAGTTCGGTAAGATAAGTTTGGTAAACGTTTCAATCTAGATAAGTTCGGTAAGATAAGTTCGGTAAACGTTTCAATCTAGATAAGTTCGGTTAGATCAGTTCGGTAATCATCCCAGATTAAACTAAAGCCCACCCCCGAGATCCATATAATCCTCGAATAATAGTGGCAAGGATTATTCTGTATTCTACTAGTTAAGGTCAGTAAAAATAAACGATAGTTAAAATTTTTGATTTTTAGAGATATAAACAAAAATAATAACAACAGCGGCTGAGTTTATTAATATAACATGTTTCAGAATAACAATTCTTATACTAACATCCTTAAAAGAAAAGAATCAAGCTGTTTAACATATAAGATATATGTATAAGAATATACAGTTGTAAATATAAACGTAACGTTACCTTTTCTTCTATATATTTGGGCATTTGCGTTATGGTAACGTGAGTATTATGTGTGTGTACAAATGTATATATATGTGCACATGCGGGAATGTAGATGCATATATGAAGGTGTATATGTGAGGACACTTACGAGGATATATATATATATATATATATATATATATATATATATATTTTTATGGATAGTTTTTATATGCATTTGTATGATTGTGTATTGTTGTATGCACGCACATATGCGTGCGATATATATATATATATATATATATATATATATATATACATATATATGCATATGTGTATAAATATATATGGATAAAAAATCAATATGAAAAATATATTAATCTTTATATCTTTTGTGTATTTATTTCCTACGTGTTGACGTGTAGGAATACAAAAGTCTTTCGAAAAAAAACGAAAATGTTTCTTTCAAAAGTACATATTTTCGACCGATCTATCGGTCTTCTTCAGTATGCATATGTGTACATTTCTATATTTATACGCGAGTGTATGTGTAAATATACGTGTTCGATTACACGGGGCACTTTTCGTCTTTCTGGATTTTCCCTGGCAGGTAAGATTAGTATGTTATCATTAAAACTTCGAAACATTATTTAAAGTTATATGTGTGGACGGTGCGCGTTGGTTACATGTGCGTTACGGTTATGTATGCATCTATGTACATGCTTGGATATATGTGTGCATGCACTTATAGCCTGTTAAGGTTTTAAAAATAGAGGAGGTTGGAATATATTCCTTTTGGCCATTTATATCTTTTAATAATAATTTCGTGTGTGGGGCTATTATTTTAACGAATAAAGACGGTAAGTTGGTCCTGATATGCTTTTGGTAATACACAAATGAGGTGTACTAATAGCGGGGAGTCGGTATGCATTTGTATAATCTGTATCTACGAGGTGCCTCCAAAAAGTTTCCAGATGTTTTTTTTCGTACGTGGATTTAAAGATGTTATAAACTCTTGAAAATCCAGTACGTTATTTCTATGCATCTTATGAGATGACTGATCAATTTTTATAATTCTAGTTTCAAATTAACAGTTAAAGCCGGAATCGGAATAGACCTTACTAAATCCTGATTGTCAAAGCTAGTGAATTTTAAAAATGCAATATGGATGGGGGGGGGGACAATTTAGAGGAACAGTATGCAATAAATTTTGTTTTAAAGTGGAAAAATTCAACGGAAACATATTGAATGCTTCAGACTGATTTTATACCATCTTGCATGAATCGAGCATCAGTTTTTGAGTGGCATAACAAATTAAAGAATAGCAGGGAGTCTGCGAGGCATGATGAGAGGTGCGGGATGAGTAAGAAAGGCAGAACACCAGAGTTGATTGGCCAAATAAAGAATTCCATGGATAAGGACCGTTGTATGTCTATAGAGAGAATAAGTGAACAGTTTGATGTTAGTGTGGAAACTGTACACAATTATTGGCGACGAACTGAAGATGCGGAAAATATGCGCACAGTTTGTTCCAAGGGTAACTTCTATCCTTGTCACAGACTATTTGACTAAAATGGGCAACAAGACAGCTCCTTACCCTTCCTATAATCTAGAACTTGCTCTCTGTGACTTAAGCTCAAGGAACATCTTAGGGGCTGTTGTTATGAGACAATGGAGGAGATGAAAGGGGCTGTTAGGAGGGTCCTTGACATGCTCACAAAAGATGACTCCCATGGGGCCTTCTAGAAGTTGTTGGAACGGTACAAGAAATGCATTGCAGCCGGAGAAGATTACTTCAAAGGGACTATAGTGTCATGTGTGTGCTATCAATAAAAGCGCCCATATGAAAAAAAAAGTCTGGAAACTTATTGGAGGCTCCTCGTAAAATATTTAAAAACACTTTTTCATGTTTTATTTGCTATTTGCGATTTGTTTAGTAACTTATATAAAAGATGCGAGATAAAATTACGCTTTGGGTGGTCAAACGAACAGAGCCAGTGTGCTTGAAAGAGTGACGGGTGAGCGAACAAACGAATAAGATGGCCGTGGAAGAACGCAATTGACATAGACATGCATTCGACCGACGGGGCTTGTGTAGAATCTAAAGTAGATATAAAAGGAGTCACTCCTTCAGCTTTTTTCCATGGCGTTCTAGGAAAATGTTTTTTTTTAAATTTTAATTTCTGACCGATATACTCTTAAAGTCGTATGTAACATAAAAATATCAAAACGGTGATCGATCCGCGTAGACGCCTTACAATATATATATATATATATATATATATATATATATATATATATATATATATATATATATATATAAGACCATATGTAGGGCATAATCACGTTGACACATCGGTTCTCGTCAGATAACCAAAGTTACGCAACGTTGAGCCCGGCTAGTACCAGAGGCGTGACCGTTTGGGAATTCTAGGCGTTGTATGTGCTTTCCGCTTATCTCGGCATTGTTTCCAGTCGTCCTGAACCTCCACTTGCCACTGGTATTCAACAATGTTTACTCAGAAGAGGTGGGGGTAGAGATTGCACAACTCTTGGCACAAAAATTTCACACGCAGGTACCCTTAGTGGGTCCATAGTCTGTCAAGACTGAAGGAAGCCTTGTATATATACACCTATTACACACACACACACACACACACACACACACACACACACACACACACACACACACACGCACACACACACATATATATCCTTGTTTTATCGTTATTTTCATGGCAGGTGCTCGTCTGAACTCCAATCCCTGGTCCCCCCTCGCCAATCTTTCACGAAAAACACCCGTCTAGCTGAATCCACTGTGAAAAATTTCCCCCACTCTATATCTGTGCCTAAATTAAAACGCGGATTTCATGAGCAAAGCTTCTTTCTTAGAACTGCAAGCATGTGGAACTCTGTTCCGTCTGCCTGCTGCCCTCCGGACTACAACTTGGATGTCTTCAAGTCTAATGTTAACAAATTCCTCATGAACCGCCCCCCTAATTAAACACTTCATAAAATCTCCTCACTAACGTGATGTACTTGCAATAACCCTTCTCCCTGAGTGGCTTCCGGGCCTTGATAAGTGGTGATCACTGTGTAAAAAAAAAGAAAAAAAAACACTATTAAATAGAATGCAACTTTGTGAATCTGTGTGTCTGTTTGTTTGTTTTCTACGGATTCGAAAACGATTGCGCCGATTTTTATGAAATTTCAGTCGAAGGTACTTTATGTGCCTGTTTGTCGATAGGTTTCGGTATCGGAATGGGATGGATAAGCACCGATTCTCGATAATCAAAATAATTCGATGAAAAAAAGAACGGGCGATTCTGACAAAAGTTACCTCCTTACACAACCTAATATATTCTTATTGGAATCTTTTCAGATGAGTAAGTTGCATATTTCGGGGCATGTGGTGCAGTAAATAGAGACGTTGAATCTCTACGGTTCCAGGTGAGCATTGTCTGAAGATTTCAATCCTACTCAACGCCGGCCAGAGGATTAGTTGGCCAAAAAACGTGATGAGACAACAATAACTATGGAAGGCAGTAATTACTAAGGATACAGTTAAGAGACTCTGCAAATAAATACATAAATTTACACAGGCTAACAACACAAGTGCATTTGAGAAGTTTTAAACTTGAATTCAAACCATGATCACCATAAATCAGTAAGGCTAGGCATATACAATCAATCGTAAGTTCTTTCATATGACAGAGGCGCGTTCGAAATGTTTCTATTTTAAACTTTGTATGCAACCTATTATATAGTATAACCCGGATATAAGTGTAACCCAGATATATAGAGTTGTATCCACCACTGTCGTAGAAGTACCTTATATCCGGGTTATACTGTATACAAAGAGTATTCTTTAAAATAAATTACGAAGTAGGTCCTTTACAGTACATTGCAGACTACAATGTACTGTGAAGAAAATCTCTGCAGAGAGGTCTGTTACGCTTCCTTCCGGTGCACCGCGATGGGTCCTAATCTAGAGCAATCAATCAATCGATTTTATAGAAAAAAAAAATGGGCGATTTCACCGTTTTCGATGAGAATAAACATATAGGAGCGCAACACATCCGTTGATCATCATTTAATCTCAGCCAATGTCTGGTCTCCGTGCTAGTATAAAATTATATAGGAACTGTTGAAAACGTAACGCCACCATTTCTTTTTTTCATTTCGTTCGAATGAATCGATGGAATTGCAAATTGCATTCTCATGATAAACAAATGAACTCCTGGCCTGAATGTTCCTTTCTCTGTTACAGATATTTACAGTGTGCGACACTAAAAAAAAAAACAACTGCTGTCATATACGGGCGTCAGAAGCAGAGATGCTTCATTGGATTTTTGAATTTCTAGCAAAAGTGTATTAAGAATGGTGATGAGTATGTAGAAAAATACATTCTAAAGCGCAAAAAGTAGCTCAATTTTATTGTATTACTCCCGTCTCCGTAGTGTTATATCCTTTGGATTAAACAACAAGATGCTTTACTTTTAGAAGGACATTCGTATGGCAAAGCGCACTCCAGCCATCTTTCATCGTTGTACTTTAAGGATAATATTGATTATGCAAAAATATATATTCTGGTGCTCAAAGAGTCGCTCATTTTAATGGTGCTATTCTCGTCTTCGTGGCCCCTTAACTTTTCAGATTAGAAAATAGCAGACATTTCTTTTAGAACGAAGTTAGTATCTCTCTCTCTCTCTCTCTCTCTCTCTCTCTATATATATATATATATATATATATATATATATATATATAGTCATCCACATACAGTACTGTTTCGCTGTTTCACAGCCCCATCAGTGCGGCTAGACAGGCAACTACCTCAAGCCAGGATCGAAACCCGCCTGTAGGATAGTCAAGGCTCCTAACCATTATGCTAATCGGTGACTGCTTTGCGAGTCGTGAATTAACGATGTTTTGACATCGTCCGATATACCTAAGCTCGATTTGTTTTACACAAAGAGCATCGCTTTACACGCTAATAGTAATTCGTGTATCATTTCTCAATATGCTCAACTCAAGATAAGGAGCATTATAGTCATCCACATACAGTACTGTTTCGCTGTTTAACAGCTCATTAGTGCGGCTAGACAGGCAACTACCTCAAGCCAGGATCGAAACCCGACCGCCTGTACGACAGTCAAGGCTCCTAACGATTATGCTAATCGGCGATATTTGGTGATTTTCAGATTATGAGGGGTTCTTTTTTTTGAAGCAGGAAAACGGTGTTATTTTTTTTTTTTGTTTAAATATTTTATTTTTATATTTCAAACTGTCCTGCGCTCTTGGACAAAAATGTATCGAAATGAAAATGAACGACGTGAAAAAACCCCAGGAAATTTGTATTATGGACGGGGTTCATTCCTTTCAATAATGTTCGAAAGAATTTACGTGAATAATTTTTGCAGTTTGTGGAAGAAGAATGTTGTATTCTTTTATTTATTTTTATTTTTTTTATTTTAAAAAATTATTTTCAACGTATTAGCGTTTATTTAAAACGACAAAAGAAGAAACGCAATTGATTACAATATATATATATATATATATATATATATATATATATATGTGTGTGTGTGTGTGTGTGTGTGTGTGTTCTGTGAAACTCCTTCACTATTAAAAACAATAATTCCAAATGGAAAAAGTTGTGTGTTTATGCGTTAAACATAATGAAACATTTGGTTGTTTCGTGGATTTTAAAGACTAAAATATATTCATTATTTATTTATAAATTACATGTAAGAAAGGAACACGATTCGTCATATAGTAAAACTGCACGCTATTCAATATATTAAAAAAAAATCACGAATCTAAAATTACGTATGGTTGAAGCAGAAATCAATCAAATCTTCCAAAACATTAAATATTAATTTAGACAATATAAAACAATTAACTTTAAATTAAACAATAAATATTTTTAAAAATCAAAACGAAGAATATATATCTAAAATCAAAACAACAACAACATCTTAAAATCAAAACGAACAATATTTTGAAAAAAATCAAAGCGAATAAAAATATTTAAAAAATCAACACAACAATATTTTTTAAATTCAAAATGGACAACAATAGTTGTAAAAACTTCAAAACGAACGATAGTGGCTGCAATTAAATTATGTCACCCCTAAAACGGGAAAATCATTGCTAGTTTGAAAATAGAAAATTATTATGACTCTAAGACACTGTATATATGTCCTGCACTATAGACATTTATCTTAATTCATTTAAACTCCTTAACCATACCATAACATCCCATAACATACCATAACATACCATAACATCTTTCGAATCTTAATAAACATTAATATTGTATTTTTACCATTAGGTCTAAACGTTTCTTCTAATTCAAATTAATACAAAAAAATGAGACGCTACTCATGTTAATGCAAAATACATTTCAGAATTTTAATGAAAGGTTGATTTATCTTTAAACGTTAAAATTAAAAAAAAAAAAATCTTTTTTCAGTAACATATTAAGCATCTAGCATTTCCATACGTTCGTATCCGCTGTAAATATGTCAATATTGCTATTTATATCTAATTATTTGTACTGAATTTTCTACAGTTTATATCTTATTTTTATAGCTTATATATGTACAGAAATGTATTTTTAATCATAGTTATATAATTACTTTCATCTATATTGAATAGGTACATTTTATTTCCCCTTTTATCGACTTACATATGTATATTTCGTGAATTAAATTGTATTTCTTAATTGCTAATATAACATTGAATTATACTTAAACATTATATTATATTCTTAAACTAATATATAAACAAAATACCATTCTGTCGTAAGGATTCAGACAGACATATGCACGGACTTGAAGTCTAGATTGGTAACATCCTCCCCTAGACTAAAAAATCAAAACTAGAATCAGTCGACCAGGCCTCCATGTGCATCAGATAAACCTGAAACATAGCGTCAGCTACGTATATTTTTCTATCGCTATTCATCAAGCCAGGACTATACCCTAATCAACCAAGTTTCTGATAGCATAGATACAGCACTCCGCCTTGTTTCTAGCGCGCCAGTACACGTATTTGGTGATTTTAATGCCCACCAAAGTAATTGGCTTGGTTTCCTTACTTACACAGGCGCAGCTGGTAGCATAAACATAGTTTCTCTATATTTCATTCCCTATCACAGACAGTTACGTTTCGGACCCGTCTCGCAGATCGACAGGACTAACAAATCTCGCTTCTAGATCTATTTCTAACACAATTCCCGATGATTGTGTAACGAATGCCCATAGTCCACTCGGGAAAGCTGACCACTTTATGATAATGGTAGAAATCACCCTAGACTCTTTACCCAAAGCAGTTGCTCAAAACGACCAGTTACTATAAGAAGGCTGACTAGCAAGCTATCATGGATCTAATCAGAGATGCCTCATTCGGAAATATCTTTTCCGTTCCTGCAGAACAGGTCACAAATGAGACCACTGAATGGTTCAAAACAGCAATTGAAGCATATGTTCCCACACGGAAGTTCTATAACAAACCCCACTCTCCACAATGGTTTACTTCTACTTGCGCAGCTGCCATTGATGAAATGGAAGCATGTATTCCGGAGAATTATCCCGCATAAGTCCAGTACAAACAGACAAAAGTTTATAGAAGCCGGAAGTAATTGTAAGAAAGAATATACTGAAATCGCCAGAAAACGCATTGAAGCGTAGAAATTAGGAACCCGTGATTTTTGGAGAATCTACAACAGTGCAGTAAACAATACTCAATCAACAATTCCTTCAATATCCAACAATTAAGGTTGTTTGCACGCCAATCGAGAAGGCTAGCATACTTGCCAGCTAGTTTGCCTGAAACTCTACATTGGACCCAGCAAACTACATCCTCCCTGATTTTTCTTTGCGGGCAGAAACCACACAAGCTAATCTGAAAATCACCCCTTTTCAAGTTCATGATATAAAAAAAACATAACACCTCAAAAGCATGTGGGTCCGATCTCATCCCGCTGTAAAAATGCCCCGCTGAGGTTGCTCCAGTTCACTTCAAACATTTAAACAAATGCCTTAACGAATCTTGCTTTCCTGACTGCTGGAAAAATTATTACGTGGTACCAGTTTACAAGAATTCTGGCGAAAGAATTGAACCATTAAATTATCGCCCTATTAGCCTCCTCCCTCTTTTCGCCAAATTATTTGAGTCCATAATTAAACAAGCTTTAGTCAACCACTTTACAGTTGCTAAACTTCTATCGGATCAACAATATGGATTTAGGTAAGCCCGTTCTATTACAGATATCCTACATGCAATCTTTTAACGTATATAAATGCACTGGATAAAGCAGGGGAACGTAACGCAGTAGCCCAGATATATCTATCTTTGCCACGGTATGGCACGATGGTCTTCTCATCAAAATCAGATCATATGGTATTAATGAACCAAAACTTTACATAATTAAATCCTTCTTTAATAAGGGAAGAATCTCGGTTGTTCACGATGGTCGTACGTCAAAACAATATATAAATGTGTGTTTATTTTAGGAGTCGATCCTTGAACATTTATTATTCCTCATATTCATAAATGACCTCCCTAATAATAATGTCTCTGAGATATGTATGTTTGCGTACGACACAACGCTTATAACCGGCATGAAAGGGGAGAACAGCGGAAACCCTAGATGAAGACCTTCAGTCTGGAATAGAAATAGGGACAAAAATGGATGGTCACATTCAATGCTGCCAAGACTAAGCTTCTTCCCTTTAATAATTACAAGAGACCTTCTCAACTATCAATAGCTATGTCCAATGATATATTATATGAAAGTACTTAATTCAAGCTCCTCGGCTTTACGTTCACGGGGAACAGAAGTTGGAACAGATACATCGAGGGCCTTTCGCGGCTGCTGGGATGAAGGCGGTCTCCCTCTATTGTGCTAGAAAGTTACTTACACCTGAAAGTATCCTGTACTTCTATCAGGTCACGATTCGCCCAAGTATTGAGTATTGTTGTAACATTCGGGCTGGTGCATCTGCTACTCCTGAACAGGGTTCAAAAGAGAGTCGCTAAAATAATAGGTTCCAAACTGTCACTTAGGTCCCTAACTCTGTCACATCGACGAAATATTGAATTCATCTGTCTGTTTTACAAGTATTTTAATGGTAGATTCTCCGACGAACTACAAACCATTGTACACCTTCGACGTAAATATCGTTGACAAACCGACAATCAGCAAAATCCCACCCCTACACAGTAGAGATCCCTAGATGCCAGAAAGCATTTTTACTCCAATAGTTTCTTTTCTAGAACTGCTAGAATTCCCTTCCGAGTTCCTGGTTCCCCGACTCTACTGACTTGCAGAAGTTCAATTGTAATGTAAACACACATCTTTCTGCTCAACTCCTTACATAGTATCCCTGCAAGTCATGTCCCAAATAGTCCACTACCTGCCTTATATGGGATTACAATTCAATAAAAGAAAACATAATTTTTCAAAGAAAAGGAACGATAAATTAGTTTCTCTAAAAAACAGACGATAAATTAACAAAAATAAACAAATTAAATCCAGCAAATAATGTAAATATACAGAACGTTCTAGTGGATATATATATATATATATATATATATATATATATATATATATCCACTAGAACGTTCTGTATATTTACATTATTATATGTATATATGTATATACATGTATATTTACATTATTATATATATATATATATATATATATATATATATACATGACAAGTAAATCTTACTTTAAATTGTATATATCTAAATGTAAATAAAAACACACTATCTTCATAGTTCAACATTCGAAAAAAAATAGTCGAAATACTGACAGCAATCCACCCAATAATTGACATTGTACAACTTCCTGACACTTATTGGCTGGATTTTTATCAGTATTTTAAGTTTTCGACTTTTAAACCATTTATGACGCTCTTAAGACAGCAGGTTTTCGTTTCGATTTGACTGTCTACTTTAGCAGTTTGCCGAAAGTTCTTTTCGATCCGAATAATAGATTTGGACGCCTTTAAATTTAGATTTGGATCCCTTTACACAAAACTTATGCAGGTGGATAAAAAAGTAACTTATCTTGCTGTTGCTTACATTCATTTGTTATATATTAAAATTATTGGTATTTTTTCGTTTGTTGTCTTCTCTGCTAAATACCAGACAACGGTTCTGTTATTCTTAATTATCTACTTCTGATTCCGGTTGTTACGTGGAACATGTGACCAGATTCGTAGGAGCGGATTCCCTGACGTTATCAAGTTATATGACTTTGATGCTTACGCCATCTTATTATTACTATTACAGAGGACCATGAGTTATTATTGCTGCTAGTTTGCTAGTGTAAATGTAAGTATTACGATATGACTCGAAAACAGCAATGCAGAGAATTAAAATAAGATTTTACGAAGGAAATGTTCACATCGCATAACCTTGTTGTTTGTATATTGATTTGTGTTTCAACAGCCAATGTGTTATTTTTAACTGAATAAAAACGCCTGAAAGAGGTCGACCTGAAAATAATTGGTAAAAAATGCTTTTCACACAAAATCTATCTATATATCTATAAAAGCAAACATATGTGTGGACACTAGGAACAGTTTTGATTGGCTAATCTAATAAGCAAAACTCCTCATAAACGATGATATAAAATCGTGTTAATTTCAATATCAAATGAAGACAATAATTTATTGTTAATCTTGGGGGTGTAAATTTTTTCTAAGTAAACATTTACAAAAATAGAATCATACGAAACAACCCCAAAAGAAATTGTATATACGAAAATTGCCACTTACATCCAAATCTAACGTCTGGTTTCTATAGTAACATACCCGCACGCACATATATTCTTTTTATTTAAACCTAAATCATAACCATGCCTCATTTTTTAAAAATAAATCGGTTTTTATTATCTCTCAACATCGAGATATTTTGTATCTATGGGTATATTAGATGATCTATTTAAATTTTAAAATGCACATTTTTTCCTATTTTCCTAGGTGAACTTTTAAAAAATACAATTATACGAAACTAACCCAAAACACGTTGAAAATACGAAAACTGTCGTTTGAATGTAACTCTTACGTAAAAGTTATCGTAAAATTTCATGCAATAACAACTTCTTTGAAAACAATTATTTTTCATATTTCTTAACATTTTCCATGTGGGTGGGGGATTAATTCGATAATTGTTAAACAATGTTACTATTTACAAGTAGCATAAGAACACTTTGAACGTTATAACAAAAAAACAGGCATAGATTACTTTAATTTTGACATAAATTGTAGTCACCCTCAAATTACTTTGCCCCTTTCTTTCTTTTTACTACTTTTCTATTTACAGACTCAACCCAATCTTGTATATTAAGCAAGGTATTACCAGTTTTCTTTTTTGTATATACTGACCATATTTTTGTTATATTTAAGATATTTTCTTCTTTTTTTTAATTACATTTTCACCCCAAACAAGGCAAATTGCCACTTTGGTGTAGGGGGCTACTATCAGGGGAAACAACTACTGGGGTACTATGTAGGGATTTGGGCAGCAAGATGTCGGTTCACGTTGCACTTGAACTTCTGCACGTCAGTACTGTTGGGGAAGCAGGGACCTGGAATGGAATTCCTGAGTCTAGCGGTTCTGGGGAAGAAACTATTGGAGTAAAAAGCTCTTTTACATCTAGGGATCTCTACAGTGTGGGGTGAGATTTAGCAGCCTGTCGGGTTTGTCGAGGGTGCTCACGTTGTGGGGCCACAAGTGATTGCAGTTCGTCAGAGCATTCACCACTAAAATACTTGTAGAAAAGGCAGAGGTATGCAACATTTCGTCGATGGGACAGAGGCTGAAGCTTAGATGCCAGTTCAGGGCCTATCAGATTTGCGACTCTCTTTTGAACATAGTCAAGGAGCGAGAGACTAGTAGCAGATACACCAGCCCAGATGTGACAGCAATACGCCATACATGGGCGAATGGTGGCCTTATAGAGATACAGGATACTTTCGGGTGTTAGTAGTTTTCTAGCACGGTAGAGAGAGCCCACCTTTCTTGCAGCGGCCCTAGCAGTGCCTTCAATGTAATTGTTCCAACTCATGTTTCCTGTGAACCTTAGGCCAAGGAGTTTGAAAGATGTAGTCTCAGATAAAGAGTCGTTGGCCATTGCTATAGGTGGTAGAGAAGGTTTCTTGTAACTATTGAATGAAACTAGTTTAGTCTTGGCAGCATTGAACGCGACCAACCACTTTTGTCGCCATTCCACCACAGATTGGAAGTCTTCCTCTAGTGTTTCTGCAATTTCTTTAGAAATGTGTTCATTCGTCTTCCTGTCGTACCTGCCATAGAGTGTAGTGTCATCAGCATATATACCCATCTCAGAGGCAATTTTGTCGGGGAGGTCATTTATGAATATCAAGAACAATAGAGGTCCAAGGATGGAACCCTGGGGCACCCCCGCATTTATATCATATTGTTTGGATGTACGACCGTCGAGGACAACCTGGATTTTTCTCTTATCTAAGAAGTAGTTAATTATGTTAAGTAATCTACCAGTGATACCGTATGATCTGATTTTCCTGAGAAGACCTTCATGCCATACCCTGTCAAAAGCTTTAGATATATCTAGAGCTACGGCTCTGCCCTCCCCCGCTTTGTCCAGTGAATAGTATATACGTTCAGCGATTAATTCAGTGGTTAATTAAGGTCTCAACTATTTTGGCAAAAAGTGGGAGGAGGCTAATGGGGCGATAATTTAATGGGTCAGTTCTTTCGCCAGAATTCTTGAATACTGGTACAACAGAAGCAGTTTTCCAACAGCCCGGAAAGCTAGCTTCATTAAGGCATTTGTTGTAGAGTTTGGAGAGAACTGGAGCTACTTCGGCTTAGCACTTTTTAATAGCACAGCTGGGATAAGGTCGGGTCCACATGCTTTTGGTGTGTCAAGGTTTTTATGATAGCATGCACCTGAGCAGGGGTGATTTTTTAGTGTTTCTGCCATTTCTTTAGAAATGTGTTCATTCGTCTTCCTGTCGTGCCTGCCATAGAGTGTAGTGTCATCAGCATATATAACCATCTCAGAGGCAATTTTGTCAGGGAGGTCATTTATGAATATCAGGAACAATAGAGGTCCAAGGATAGAACCCTGGGGCACCTCCGCATATATATCATATTGTTTGGATGTACGACCGTCGAGAACAACCTGGATTTTTCTCTTATCTAAGAAGTATTTAATTATGTTAAGTATTCTACCAGTGATACCTATGATCTAATTTTCCTGAGGAGACCATCATACCATACCCTGTCTAAAGCTTTAGATATATCTAGAGCTACGGTCAGAAGTTTAGCATCTGTCTGTCTAGCGTGGCGTCTGTCCGCATAGGAAAGTCAGGTAGGGGTGGTTGGAAGGGTCCAGTGTGGAGTTTGAGGCAAACCGACTGGCAAGCATGTTAGCCTTGTCGGTTGCTGAGGAGACAACCTCGTGATTGTTGGATAGTGGGGGAATTGTTGATTGCCCATTATTTACTACACTGGTGTAGATTTTCTAGAAGTCTCAAATTCCTAGTTTTTGTGCTTCAATGCGCTTTTTAGTGGTTTCCGTAAATTCTCTCTTAGCTGTCGCTATTTCTTTCTT
>NC_136489.1:107343852-107381352 GCF_053919585.1 Euprymna scolopes | reverse complement strand
GAAAGAAGCTTTGTTTATGGAATCTACGTTTTGGTTTAGGGACAGACAAAGAGTAGGGACAATATTGATACAGGGTGACCCCCAAAAACACAAAAGCTAAATAGAGGCCATCTAGAACATATGCTGTAGAACGGAGAAAAAAAGGTCAAAGACCCTTGTGTTTTGATGTGATGTTTTGAATATTATAAACTAGTTATGACCAAAGTTTCATTTCATTCGGGCAAACCCCTTAGAAATGTACCTAATTAGAGTTGGAGCCCGTTTTTTTTTTTGGGGGGGGTAACCCTGTATTAGTTTCAGTTAAACGGGTGTTTTTCGTGAAAGTTTTACAGGGGAGGATAGATTTAATTTTAGTTTTCATTTCGTCATAATTTAATCTTTATTTGAATTTAATTTTATTAATCTCCGTTTAGATTTACATTGTGTAAGTCCGAACCAAATTCAATTTAGATTTAATCCGAATTCTAACAAATCTGATATTTAGTGTTCATCTGATCTTAAGTTGGTCGGAATTTTGATTTTGTTAATTTTTACTTAAATATAAATTTAATCACAATTGAATCTAAATTTAGTCTTCATTTAATCTAAGCTTCGCCTGACTGTTATCTTAATTTAGTCTTGCACCAATAAGACTTTAGTGCTTTTGTAATCTGGGTATCGTCTGAATTTGATCGAAATTTAATATCAATCTACACTAAATTTATGTTTAATTTGATCATAATTTAGTCTTAATTTTATCTGAAGTGAATGTTATTGAATAAAACGTTATTTCTCGTTTGACAATGCTTTATAACAGTTTTATAAAAATGTAGTTATTATTAACCATACATTTACTTTTTGATGGCATCTAAATTTAACGTATTTTGATAGAGGTTGATTCTTAATTTAGCCCAAATTTGGAAATCAGCATTATATGGAATAGCATAAAAATGCGAGGGAAAACTCTTACCATTTTATGAGTAAAAAAATTATTCTAAACGTCTTTGAGAATGATATGCAAAGGAAAATGACTCTCTCAATAAAATTGCAAGTTGCTTGCTCAATTAGCTTGTAAGTATTTAGCGTATGAATAGATATTTACAGTCAGTCAGAGATAGATGCATCTCTCATAGTGTTACAGATTAATTTTACATATTTATGCGAGATTTACTTATTCTCAGAATTCTTTTGAACTTGGGAGAAAAGAAGCTTACAGCAAGATAAATCGTGTGCATGGTTGAAAGTGTTCATAAATTTTTAGATGAATAAAAAAAAACGAAATTGCCGAATCCTAAAACTCTTGGGAAGAAAGAATAGTTTAAAGAAATAAAGAAATCCTGATTCAAACAGGGTAGCAATCGTCGACAGCCTACATGATTTTGAGCAAGTGCGATAATATTAATAAACAAACAAAACAACATGATACGCAAAATATTAAAAAAAAAACACACGCACAAAAAAAACACAGCAACAAACGGAAATACATTGTTTGTACTGCATAGGCGTTGCGGAGAAAAAAGACAACGGTTTTCTAGCGAATTAAGATCCATTGAAATCATACAAACGACACATTTCGTAGGATTCTGATTTGAAGTTCTTTCTGCAAACGAGAGGGACAAATCAAAGAGATTGAATTCATAAATAGTTTAATATCTCCCTCACCGGATTTGGGGGGGATATCATGCCATTTTTCTACATAACATTAATAACAAAGATGTGTGGTGATAAGTTACAAATATACATTTAAATATATATATATTTATGTGCTAATATCATATCTATATATACATATAAAACATAAATATAATAATAATAATAATAATAATAATAATAATAATAATAATAATAATGATAATGATAATACACAAACTGGCAGCAGTGCTGGAAAATGAACGTCACAAAATCCTATGAACCCATCCAAGCAAAAACACGTGATGCCATAATAGTTACAAAGAAAGAAAAGTCCTGCCAGATTGTAAAGTTTGCCATTCAGCAGACCACAAAGTGAAGACCAAGGAGACGGAGAAGCGGAGCAAATACAGGGAACTGGCCAGAGAGCTCCAAGGGATCTGGAGAATGAAGAAAGTAACACCGCTAATAATAGGAGCGTTAGGAACAATACCGTACAATCGTTGACAAAAGAATGAGAGGGATTGGATTCAGAGGGATGTTGCAGACAATATACAGCGAATTACAATAATGAAAACTGCAGAAATATTAAGGAAAAGCTTTGGATGTAGAGACTAATACCACACATAAACTACAAACAAACTGGACACAGAAACGGCTACTGATGCAAAACACAAAGGAATATCACATGGAATCATGACAACTGAAATTATATAATTGAAAAATAACGCAGCCCCTCCGTTTCTCTCTCTCTCCCTCTCTCTCTCTCTCTCTCTTTCTTCCTGTGAGTGGTACCATAAACAGGCACCATCACAAATAATGAGGGTCAAGGAGGATGGAAAGGCCGAAGAGATAAATTAGTAGGCAGACCTCCGCTGGAGGGTGCTAAGAGTACTGGGACAATCGGGCGGTTTATTGCCACCCAAATTCTAATGGTCGCTGCCAATGAAAAATAACTGATAAACGGCCGTTGCGATAACGCAAGTTCTTTTGCGAAGGTTACACAAACAGGCTGAGAGTACTGGAAATCTGGGGAGACTTGTTGCCACTCAGACTTCAAGGAATACTGCAGGTTGTTCTCCAGGAGTAATCTTTGATGATGGCTTGTGTGACTACCCCTAGTACATAAATAATAATAATAATAAGATTAATAATAATAATAATAATAATAAAAGGAAGGCGTGACAAGGGATAATACGAGAAATGATAAATAGGAATAGAAACAGCTACACGAACGATTTATAAGGATGACAAAAGATGAGATTACCGAAAACACTTGGCAATGACCACAAAAAGACAACTAAATAGAGAAACCGACTTCCAAATCATAGCCGCACAGGATAATGCAATTAAAACAAAACACATCGTAACAAAGATCTAGAAAATACAAGAAAACAGTAAATGAAAACTCTATGAACACAGAGACGAAACAATAAACCACATAATAGGTGACAGCAGTAAACAAACTCAAAAAGAATATAAAAATATACTTGATCAAATGGGAAAGATGTACACTGAGAATTATGAAGATAACTGCATCTTGAACATCTCTGACAAACGGTGCGAACACAAACGCAAAAGGGGAATAAGTTTGCAGACATGGCTAGAGAGCTGAAACAGATATAGAGGATGAAGAAAGTCAAGATAACACCAATAATAATTGGAGCTCTAAGAATAATCCCAAAAAAACTTTGAAAAAAATTAAATGGGAAGGGATTGGAATCAGAAGGACGGCTGAGAAGATTCAACGCATAACAATAATGAAAACAGCTCAAATATTACAGAAACCCCTTGAATGTGGAAACCAATGCACATGACCTGGACATATAAAAAATGCCACAGAAGTAAAGCACAAATCAGAATTATGAAAACTGAAAATACATCATCGTAAGTCTCCCCCCCCCATCATGTCGACATAATCTGACGACACATCATAAATCGAGGAGGGTTACGGTGAAGGGAAAAAACTGAGGAGAGTAAGCACTAACTAGATTTCACTGGATGAGTGCGAAAATGACGGGGACCTGGTGGAGTCTTATTGTAACCTTAATCCCAGTGAAGCCCAATAGCCGCTGCCAACGAGAACTCAATGGTAGACGGATGTTGCAATAACGTAAATTAATTTGCAAACGTTATCGAAAGAAGTGGAGAGTACTAGAAATCTGGTCACTCTTTTTGTTACCCAGACTCCCGGGAACATCCCAGGTTGTTCCCAGAGGGAAATCTTAGATGATGGGCTGTATGAAAACTCCTCGTTAATACTACTACTACTACTAATAATAATAATAATAATGTGTGATGCCGCGTAACCACATGGCTTCCAGTCACACGGAAATAGAATACTTACTCCATTGATATCGATCAGTAGTCTAAACCTAAAATTAGAAATACGTTTCTTTTGACCTAGTCTATATATATATATATATATATAGATTCGTATTCCTGTATGTTTGTTTGTTCACAATTTGATTAATATATACAAAAGATCCGCTAGTTTAGTATTTCATTTATTTCTATATATGATATGATTCTTTAAAACATATAGGATTAAGAGGTCACCTCATTTGTTTATTATATTAAGGAAAATCAATTGTACTAAATAGCTGTATGTTAGTTTAAGTTTATAACGAGAGAGTTGTTTTAAGTGTTCTATTCAAGATTGTTATTTCACCAATAAATAATAATATACTTAATGAAATTTATTTGGAATTATTACTTCCGACATTGATTTTTTATGAAACGTGTAGAGTTATTTCCCCTGATGATTTTTTTTCTATGTTCCGAAGTTCGAAAGATAAAAAAAACACTCTTCACAAATAAATTAATTTGGTAATCGCAAGCCGTTTCTGGCGTGGAAAAATAATTTCGTGTAGACAGATGTTTTGCTTTATTTTTAAATATTCGATACTCTTGCATAAATTGACCCGGATTCTCGGGAATTCCTGTCAAGTATGGATCGGGCGAGACCGGCAATCATCGGTTAAAGCCGAGCATTCTAACAGACGCTTTAAAAGTAAAAAACCGGAAAAAATACAAACGTAAATAATAAAAAATAACAAAAACGTACCCCTAAAGGACTGAAAATATTTTTGTTTATCTGATTTTATATATTTTGTTTTGTTTGTCTTTTTGCAAAATATTTATCAACAAACAGATTTAGTGAAAGTGAGCGAGTACAAAGTGAGGAACCAATGTAAGAAAATTCAAAATTAGAAAGTTTTGGTGTACAGAGGTATTTGTTAAAAAGAATTTCCACGTTGCATGAACGGATTGCATCTCAAATTGATTGAATATTGAGAGGAGATGTAATTTCTGAATGGAGCACATGTGGAAGTGATCTGCCAGAAGGATATCTCAAAGAGGACTGCGGTTGATAATTATCGGCCTTCCGCAGATTTGGAAACTGCTGACAGGCGTTTGGGCAGATGAGATTTACAAATAGTTAGAACAGCAAACAATCTGAGGAAGAAAGGGATGCAGTAGAAGAACTAATGATTAGTTGCTTACTAATTGGACAATACATATCAATTGTTAGATAGGGTTCATCAGAGTAGAACGCAGCAGGAACCCTAAATGTTTTGGTTTAGATTTTAGTCATTTTTTTAAACTTTTGCCATCATGTCTTTGTATCTGCATTATTATTATTTTTTTTCGTTACATTTTCACCCCAAACAAGGCACATTGCCACTTTGGTGTAGGGGGCTACTATCAGGGACATAAGCTACAGAGGTACTATGTAGGATTGGTTGGTTGGTTGGTTGGTTAGTTGTTTTTGTTTTACGGCATATCAACCCTTTTCGGGTTATTTAATGGCGAATTAAATGATTTTGAAGAAAATTTTTTTAATAGAATATATTTACTGTTTTCAAGTCGGTTTCTATTTAACCCATAGTTGGAACCCTTACAGGTACTACCACTCCGGGTCAGAGTGGATCTGGGAGCAATGGTAATTAAAGGGTGGCTCCACACTCCCCAAAGCCCGCAAGCTGGGGCCTCGCCACTGGATATAGTTTAAGGTCATCTTCAGGACCGCACTATGTAGGGAGTTGGGCAGCAAGATGTCGGTTCACGTTAGACTTGAACTTCTGCAGGTCAGTAGAGTTGGGGAAGCAGGGACCCAGAAGGGAATTCCAAAGTCTAGCGATTCGGAGGAAGAAACTACTGGAGTAGAAAGCTCTCTTACATCCAGGGATCTCTACTGTGAAGTGGTGGGATTTAGCTGCTTGTCGGGTTTGAATACTTTTAAGTATATTTAAACATATTTTACGGGATGAAAATATTTATTTACAGGCTGGAGAAATAAAAATCTTGTTCTCCTTGTCCATTATTTTTAAACGAAATTCAATAAAATTTGAATTTGCTAAAAAAAAAAAAAAAATTATAAAGATTATGTTCATCCACTCCGCGCCGGTAGAAGTGCCAAGCGGCAGTTGCAAACTCATTACAATATTGTAATTATAATTCTATTCTTTTTACATTGTATTCCGAAATCATCCTACACTAGAACTTTATATTATTAATATTTAATTCTGATATAACTATAAGTTACGTTTAGAATGGCAAAAAAGAGAGATAGGTCTAACAAAACATTATATTCTACAATAAGTTGTTTATCTATCAAAAAACAAAACAAAAAAAACTGCATTCCTTGGGAATCGAACGTTTGAGTATGTCCCGAATTCTTTCTTTCCATTTTAGATGTGATATGAAAATTCTGCACTTCTGCAATGCTGCTTGGTAACCACGTTTTGTGGTTTTCAGTTTGGAGAATATTATTATAAGGACTCATTTATTTGATGATCAATCTGAAGCACTTTTTTAGTCACCTCCTTTTGATTAGAACAGTTAAAATAACAGTTACTAGAAATCTTCAATCGCACAAATGACCATGAGCAACTTCAGTTGGTGATCAGATGATTAATGTTTTCTCTAATATTGTTTTAAAAAATTCGTAATTTCGATATCGGAGAGATATAACACATGAGAAATTTTTGAAATCAAATCTCTCCTTGATGTTATTTCAGATCATTTAAAAACCATAGAAGAAAGTTTTTGCCTCCTCTCCATCAAGGCCAGAGATTTTGGGAATATATGATAAAAATAATAATAATAATAATAATAATAATAATAATATATATATATATATATATATATATATATATATATATAAAAGTGAAAGTATCTGTGTGTGTGTCTGTGTGTGTACATTTCCATATACAATAACTCTGTCAATTTTAAGTCTACAGACTCGAACTTTGATATACAGCGTACTGAAATTTTAGAAAATCGATTTGACCGGATTTCGGCAAGAAATTTGGCGATTAAGGGGTCAAAGTTCAACGATTTGACTTGTGAGAACTCTACCAAACTATTCCGACAATTTTTGGTCCAAAAACTTGAAATTTTATATATAGGTTCCTTGGACATGGATCTAACTTAATAACTTGAGTTTAACCCAAAACAATAAATGTTAAGGGTCATAATCGGGGAGAAAGTCAAAAGAATTACCGCTCCAAACATCCGGGTAATATATATACCACCTTTTTGGGCAAGTTTGTAAATTCGAAATCTCAGTGACTATTTATCATAATTTTACAAAGGAAGGCTCGTTGGAAAGCTAATGACCTGTATTCTTAGTGGGTTATGTGATATTTGTCTTTATGGTGGAACCTTAAAGTGATCAACCTTCATCCAGAGCCTATTTTTGATAAATTTTTACAGCCAAAAAATGTTTCAACATAGTCATTTGTTTTTCTAGTTTTGCATATGAATTATAAAATATCTGATATTTCTTCAACACCTCTGGCCTTGATGGAGAATAGACAAAAACTTGCTTTTATGGTTTCAGATGATCTAAAATTACAGAAAGGGGAGACTTGATACCAAATATTTCTCATATGTTATATCTCCCCTCTTTGTTTTTCAATCTTAAAGTAAATTTCACAATATATAAGGATCATTTGATACTCGAGATATTCATAATCGTACCCTATGAGAAATGTTTGGAATCAAGTCTTCTCTCGCTGTTCTATCAGATTATTTCACATCATAGCAGCAAGTTTCAGTCTTTTCTCAATCAATTTAAAGAATATATATATATATATATATATATATATATATATATATATATATATTGCTTTTAAAATATTATTATTCCCTTAAAAACAATACATATGCCACTCCCTATTTTGGGGTACCAAATTTGTCAAATAGAACATTATTTTCAACTCACATTAAGGTAAAAATGCACTTTCGTGTAAATAATTGAATTCACTCAGAAAGTATCGCAAACAAAAACAAATGAACAACATCTATACATAATTATATATATATATATATATATATATATATTGTCATCCACATACAGTACTGTCTAGCTGTTTTACAGCTCATCAGTGCAGCTAGACAAACAACTACCTCAAAGCAATATATATATATATATATATGTATATATATATATATATATATATATATATATATATATATATATATATATATATATATCCCCAAAACTATATTTTCCTTAAATTAATAAGTATACTCACCGAAAATGTCGAAGAATAGGCTAGCATAAATAACTTATCTAAATGAGTGAAGGCGCCATCTTTCTGTTTCCCCTTAACACCATCTTAGACATTACCGTTTAATACTAAACTAAACGAAGAAAAGAACACAATATGCCACCGACTGGTTAAAGATCAGTGCAATTTGCATATTACTAATACCCCCCCCCCCCAAAAAAAAACGATTAACTAAAATAATCTATTGTTTTAGCATGCTTGTAATTGGAATGTTGATATAAACCTCATAAAAGTATTAAATAAAGACGCATTACATAAGAAAACCAACCACAAAAACGATCCTAAATGATAACAAAGTACTCTAGAGTGCTTTGAAAAGAGAATACTCCAGGAATATAGACGAATATATGCTAGTATGTACCGGCATGCATGTACATGGACTGGAAAACCTATCTTTATGACGGAACATAGCAACCTGTTAAATATATTTATATTCTAGTGATGAGAAAAAAATAAACAACCCAAATTTAAAAAAAAGACAAACATCGAAATTAAGTTAAAGATGAGAACTTTTGCTTGTGCAATTACTTCAGACACCGGGGTAGAGTGGAAAATATAACTCCCGTTATAACCCCTTTATTTAAATCATATAAATAAGCCTGCATATTTGTTTACTGGCTGTGAATTTGACCATACAGACATATATTTTATAAACAAATAAATAAATAAATAATTTAATAACAAGAAATAAATGACTGGATAAAAAAGAGAGGAAAAAATAAATAAATAAGTAGAGCTGAAACATAAAATAGATGAATATTGCAGTCGCCACCAGAAAAGAAAAAGATAAAAACCTAAGATGGGGAAGTAACAGCGAGGAGGATCTAATATTACTTAAGATTATAGCGAAAATTTAGGTAAATAAATACCCACAAATTCAAAATAATACCAATATTCCTCCTCTGCGATAGTTTGACCGTAGGGGACCGTACTTCGACCCTCTTACTTCACCGCCACCCTACCCCTTTTTTACCCCACCCCCTCCGAAACCTCTACTGCTCACATTCACAAAATATACACCCTATTTTATTTCAGAGCGAAAACTACACCTGAATATATTTTATAAAAACGAATGTAATCCCGACTCTCGTTTCAATTTCTCCCCCTATTTTAATCTGATGAAGTGGTCTTTATGAATTGAGATTCCACTGCAAAATATATACACATCTGTAACCAATAATGTTGGTCCAATAAAACGACTCTCTCTTTCTCTCTCTCTCTCCACACACACACACACAAACACACACACACACGTGCGTACACACACATGCGTACACACACATACACAGACATGCGCGCGCACACACACACACACACGCACATATATATATATATATAATATTTACATCCGCAAATGTTTCTTTTTTTATAAGAATGTCTCTATTTTCTCATCTTTAATGTATCCCGTTGCGCAGTGACCAGACGAAAAATGCCCAGAACTCAGCGCGCAGAAGATGCAACAAAAACAATTGTGTAAGTTATGCAAATGCACCCGGATGTACTAAATTGCAGCGGCGGAAGCAACTGTGAGACAAAAGAAAACGCAGTTATCGCTATGACATGACGGGAAGAAAAAAGGCACAAGTTTTAGGAGCCGAAAAAAAAAATGGAAATAAAACTCGAAACCGAATTCTTTATCAGAACAATAGGAGGAAAATGGACATTGGACAACGATACTTCGAAGGTCAAAAAATGTTTTTATCTCCACAACCTCAGACGTTAACAAAAACTTTTTTGGGAGTATCCATACGTCTATATTTGCATAAACTTATATATATATATATATATATATATATATATATATATATATATATATATATATATATATATATATATATATATACGAGCAAACAGTTAATAAAACATGTTAAAACACTTTGAAATGAGTTAAAAACATATTTAATCTGAAAAGGAAACACTAGATAAGTGGATAGTCCTTAATCCGCGGAGTTTCGAAGAAATACTTTCCTTCTCATCAGAGGGTAGGAAGTAGCAAAATGCGGGACCGGATTTTGCAATCAAAAGTATTTGCTGAAACAACAAGTAAGTCAAAGACCTTACTTGAAAACAAAAAAAATGAAGCAGAGGGAATATGGTGAAGAAAAATGTGATTACACATGAATGGATAGTCTGGTGGAAGATAAATAGTCCAGTAACGGTAAAATCCAAATGTATGACTTCAAGAAAGTTAATTGAATTTAAATATGTATATATGTATATATAAATGAAAGTTAGAATTTCCCTACTTTTATTGATTGGTGTGCCTTACTAAATAAAAGCTTCTCATCGTATTCCGCGTCGTATGCGATTTAATTTATTTCGAAACATTTTTGCAGAAAAAAATTTACTTGGTTCGAAATAAGAGATTACTGTATCACTTATCAATTTTACAATTGTTTAGTAGTTTCAGAGTGAAATTAGGAATTAATACCCCTTCCACTATAATACATACTTCGATTCTTGCAAAAAAGACACATTCAGGGACAAAAGGGACGTTTAAAATCTAAGTACGGTAATTTTAATGTTACACCCGCTGTCCAAGGTTGTATTAATTGCCCCCGTCAATCCCAAATTGTGCGACTTCTAAGAAATAAACTTTCAATTTCTGCTTCCAGATTACAAGTAAACATCTTTATTTGTGTTGGACTATTAATCGGAATCGGGAATCGAAAAAAATCGAAGCTGTTGGGATATCGGAATCAGTATCGGAATCGGAAATATTTGAGCCTATTTTCCGATGCTAGACCAATTCCTAAAATTATATTTTTATTGGATATTGGTTTAAGAAACATCTTCCACAGCTTGTAGCAATAATAAAATAATAAATATTCATTGATTAAAAGTTTCAGTAACACTAAAACCTTTAGATGACTCCACCACAAATATGTTTTCACGTTTGAGAAAATATAAGCAGACTTGAGATGTGTTTTACAGAAATCGGGACAAAATAACACTTTTATGGTTAAATATTTAGAGATATATAAAGAATATGAATTGGAATCGGTAATTGTATCGGAATCGGAATTTAGTACGGAATCGGTAATTGTACCGAAATCAGGAAAATATTGGAATCGTACCGTCACTAATATTTATACATATTTTTGTTTCCCATGACGTTTTGAGAATATACATTATAAAACGTCCCATACACGGTTTTATAGACAAAAAATACTGCGTACTAGTCTTGTTATCGTTTGTAACGCACGGTTGGCTAGGTTTACTGTTTACTTAATTAAACACCTTCATCGTTTAACAGGTTTCTTAAACCTTTATAATACACGACTACTAGCTAGCATAAAACTAGTTCTCACATTGTGACGTTGGGTTACAAAGTAGATCAGTTACTACCAAACTTTGGTTAAGCTTGGAAGCTTATTTTTATTAAAGCTTGTTAAGCTTGAATGCGTATTTTTATTATAGATAGTACCTTGACGTACGAGTTTATTTACAGAATACATCTAAGCATGTAAAACAATCGCTATCTTCAGGTATTTATTCATGTTTCAAAGATCCAAATTCTGCGGCGTTTTCAACTTGGATTCGTCTACTTGTGAGTTTATTGAATAAACATATCAAGGCACGTTCTTTTAGATGCCAAATATTGGTTACTCTTTTAATCAAACGCTGATTTTGTTACGTGCAAATACCAATAATCTACCAAATATTACCTTCCCTCAATGTTTGTGCATAAACAGAATTATTTGCATCAATATTTATTCTAAAACATCAAAATTAAATATATTTATCTCATCAATGTATATCCGTTACGGCAAGAATGCTCTTCCGTGTTTGTAGATTAAACAATCATTTATAAGTTCGGTAATATTTTGATAGTTAGGGATAATACAAAATACTTACTGACGATATTTTCTTGCAAATCTTCTGTTGAGATGTGACTTGGAATAGTCGACACTATTTTCCACATGGTTAATGCGAGGATTCGTATAGCAAATAATCTTGGTTTCTACCCGGCTGTTCCTATGCAAATGCAAAGGTTTATTCGCGGGGATACGCAGTTTATCTCCCCGGGCATTTTCCAGCGACAGCCATACATGTGACACGTCCTAATCATTTCTATTCTACGTTGTAATATTCATTTTTTCAAATCTCATCACAAGATGATGAAGAAGAGGGCAGCAAAGAGACAAAGAGATTATTTATCATGAGCTAGTTCATGAAAATGCGCATAAGAATGCGCTCATTCGTCTACAAACACAAACCCCGGGTATAGGCTATTGTTATGAACGAAAAAAAACCCGATGAAGTCTGACAGTATAATTAAATGAATAAATTTGGGTTGAGCATAACGGGGAGTGAAATAGCAAACTGATACTAGCGTGTAATGCAATGCTCTTTATGTACACAAATGGCGCTTAGACCTTTGGCCAATGTTTGATGATTGTAATTTTACATATCCATCTTAGCAGCAACCAAATAGCGTAACGGTTAGAAGCGACGACTTTCACCTAAGCCGTCGAGTTTCAATCGTGGCTTCAGATAGTTGTTAATCTAACCACATTTAAGAGCTGTAATACAACGAAACTGTTTGTCTGTAGATGACTATGTTTATTTGAAGCGATAATTGCATACAATATAAAATCGGACGTAATTTCAACAGGGGCATTGTAGCGTGGAGGGGTGCACAACCATTTATGGAGACTATGTTTGTGGGTTCGAGCCCTGGCGTGATAATGAGTCGTAGATTCGGCGAAACACGTACCCGATGATAATTATATATATATATATATATATATATATATATATATATATATATAATCACATTAGTGAAGGAAAATCTATTTTCAGTTAGTATTAATTCAAAATGCTGTTTCTTATAAACTGTTACATTAGTAAAAAAATAAATTATAAAATACAGTTAACAAAGTAAAAAAAAAATATCTATTTTAAAAAGCTTGGTATATCTTAACACCAGCGAGAGCTTCGGATCTCAAACCCTTGGGTACTGGATTGGTTCCGTCACACTGATGAGTCGTGAACGACGACACATTGTCCATGGACACTCACATGTTAAGTTTATGTGCTTCGACGGTGGATGTTGTAATTCTAAACCCACTTTTTAGTGAGGGCAGATGCTTTAAACTCTACCGAAACTTTTTCTCAAAACAAAACAAGATTGACTGAAGGTGGTAATTATCTGTATTTTTGAGATACGGTGTTTTCATTTATTGAGATTGTTGGACTGACTTCCTTATCTTGGTTGTTATAGTCACAACGTTTCGGCCGTTTTGCCCCCCAGCCTTCATCGAGTGGTTTGTATCGAACTGGGGAACCATTTGTTAGGATTCTCGAACCCAACCCTTTATTATTATTACGGGGGTATCTTGTTCGGACTCCAGCTAGGCTCTGGGACATAGTTGCTGATTCTCTGTTTGTAATGTTACTTTTTTACTGCCTTCGTTCAGGATTCAACTCAGCACCTTTTGGGTAACTGTAAACTTTGATACAACGTCTAGGACTACTCGGCCATATGTAACTAGGAGAATTTTTAGTTGGTTTTTGTTAATGTTAAACCTATGTTGTTATCCAATGTTTTCTCTCTCTATTAGAGGTGTCTAATTTCTACCCTCTGATGAGAAGGAAAGTATTTCTTCGAAACTCCGCGGATTAAGGACTATCCACTTATCAAGTGTCTCCTTTTCAGATTAAATATGTTTTTAACTCTTTTCCAAAGTGTTTTTAACATGGTTTATTATATGTTTGTATATATATGTGCTAACATGTTTTATTATCTGTTTGCATATATATAGTAGAGATTTAGAAGGTTATCACAATAATTCGAGGAATGAGGTATAGTCGGTGTTGGTGAGAGATCACATTCCTCGCATTGCGATAGCCTTCTAAATCTCTAATACATACCTATCCCACACAATGCTTCAAGCAAACTACATATCAATTCTCTCTCTCTCTCTCTCTCTCTCTACACACACACATATATATATATATATATATATATATATATATATATATATATATATATATATATATATATATATATATGCTTTGTGTGCAAAATCAAGACTTCAAGGCAAGATGTTTATGGCAACAAAATGTGTATTTCATTTTATGTTACAATTGTTTCAATGTCCAGTTCGACCATTTCAAGCATTATATCGTTTGAAAATTTTCAAACCCCAGCATTTCTTCAGACTTTATGAATAAACACACTTTTAGCAATGTAGCATTTTTTGAATAGAAAGAAAAAAGAGGGAGGGGTCCCTAACAGGAAAAACATGCGAGAAACATTTACCTTGGTTGTGGTTACGGAAAAGCCCATTTAAATGTTAATGTATCGCCTAATTTTCGTATTCTAATTTAAGAACAGAGTTATGTGAAGTTTCTACGGGGATCCCTAAGCTATTTAAAAAAGAAAAATTTTCTTTAAAAAAATATATCCCATTTGTTGGGTTCCTAAATTCCTTTATTTTCCGATGATTGCTTTTTTGTAAAAAGATTCTTTTTAAATTTGGTATCTATATTTATATTATATTCGTTAGAACCTTGTAAGGATGATACGGGTAGTTTTAGTTTCGTATTAGTGTCAAGTAATGTTTATAGAATATCGTTTTATTGGTACAAGGATATAAGACCATTTCAGGTTTAGGATTTGATTTAATATGAGAATAAATAAAATGGGTGTATTAAATATATGTAAACCTTGTAGGACATTTCGGGTGAAGTGTTCTAATCTATTTACTGTCTGAAAATTCATAGTTATTCTACTTGAAAATGTTTTTGTGTCGTTGCTTGGGATGATTTGAAGGGAGATAATCCAATTAAGTTGTTAAGTACTGCTAGTTAATTCTGTTTGAAACTGGGTCGGTTTTGTTTCTTATAATGGTTAAAGGGAGGTAATTCAGGCCGTTTGTGTTTTCGGTTCGTTGATTACTCGAAGGCGACTATGATTTAATAATTAATTTAATCAGATGGGTCCAGAACGTGCTACACTGGCTTGTTTAACAATTAAGTATATAAATTATTTTCTTGATCTAAAGGAATGGGATGTGTTTAGCCCGCATCTGTTATTAATCACTTGTGCTGCTCCTGTCGTATAGTTCATGCGTTGTGTTCTTGGGTTGTCTAAATAAATAAAATATTGTATGTCATCTAATTACTATTCTTACAACAAAACCACCCACGGCTCCAAGTGTGTTTTACTCCGGTGGGAAGATGTCTACTCCTGCATTTATGGGTGAAAAACACTTAGACCATGGTGTGAAGTAGGAGAATAAGTAAGCATAGATTCTACCAACATAGAGTGTCAGACGACAAAATCAATTGAATTAATATTTAAATGGATTAACAGCCCCCAAGTTGCTAATTTAATTTTTAATAATAGCTAGATTAATTGCTGAGTTGTTTTATTAATTTGAAGAGGGTGTTACTAATTTTACCGTTAATACTGCTACGACTGAATACAAGAATGGTTGCTGTTAGGGGGGGAATTCTTAGATGGGTTGTATAGTTTCTTTGTATTTCTTGCCCGGTTAAGAAGAAAGGAAGCTATATTCGCATGTTAGATTTGGATCCTTCATTTGTATTGTAACAGTTCTACCTATTTAACTCTACGTTAAAATATAATCCTGGCATCCGATGGTCCTTATTGTTGTAAAAAGCTTATGCCTCAGTTACATTTAAGGCGTGATAGCAGAAATCTATTTCTATGAAGGCATCAATGTATGGCACCAAGTCTTTTATTCAAAATTTCCTCTTTGGAATTCACAATGTAGAAGGCTTCCAATAAACATAGATTGCACCTTTTTGATTTCCCAGGGTTGTACTTCCTCCCCCTGTCCACTACTGACCATTTTAATTCAAAATTTTCATTATTTCTGTTAAGTTCCCTAATCCAGTCACCTAATGCAGTGATATTTGTCTTTTTGTTTTTATTTCTAATGCTTATTTTTTGTGCCCACCCCCTGCTGTCGTTTACGCCATCTCAATTAGTTTCTATCCCAGGTTCCTTTTTAAATGATACTACGTGATTTCTGTATCTGTCCTTAAAAACTGTTCCCGTGGCTCCCAGATATATCTTCTTAGAGTTATCAGTTTTTATCTCGCATTTGTACACTATTTCCGCGGTTAGACATTTCCCACCCAACGGACAATTTTCAGGTATTCTGCAATTACATTTTCTGTTTGGTATATTTTCGTTTGATGCTAGTTCGTTGTTGTTCCTTATTCTGCTGATTTTTCTATTGTTGGAGATAATTATAGTGTTAGTCAAGTTTCTGGATGTAGAGAAAGATTATTTTACAGCGTTTTTATTTATTATTTTGCTTTGTTTATTATCCGGGGGGGGAAGTTTTGGTCTATTATTCTATAGAATTCCTTAGGTATATTATTTTTGATGTGCTCACTGAATGGTGGATTGAACCAAACCTGTCTCTTGCGTCTATTTCTCTTATTAATGGTACCCCCTCATCCTTCCCTGTTTTGCTGTTATTATTTCCCCCTCCGTTACTATTCTTATGATCATTTTCAACGTTTTCCTTACTGGTCTTGGTTTTTTTCTAGCTCTCATTGCCATGTTGTACGAGATTACGCAGTTGGGTTTGTGGTTACTATTATTGTTACTATTATTGTTGCTGTTATCTTCAAATTTTCCGTTGTATTCTGATCTCCTAAGGGCCTCATTGTAGTATTCCTTGTTTTTTTTCAAAAAGATGCTCATTCTTAGAAAGTTCTGAGGCTCTTTTAGAAATGTTGGGGATCAGTGCTTTCTTCATGCATTTCGGATGGTTTGATCGGTAATCTATGTAGAAAGTTTTTTGGTTAGGTTTGTGGTAGGATTCGTATGGGCTATTGTTTAGGTTGAGGGTAACGTCCAGAAAATTAACTATCCTGCAATTGCTGTCCATCGTTATTTCTAATCCAAATTCCTTTAAAAATATTCTGATGTTTTTTTCTTGATTTTTCCGTAATACGGTCGCTAAAATTAACTACGAAAAGTGCGTCGTCCCTCTAAAGACCCCCCATTTTGTCTTGAAGTCTTGATTTTACACACACAGTATATTAATCCTCAATTATGAAATGTGATAATTTTGTAGCTTAATCCTTAAGTTAACCATTTTTGGCTTAAAACCTATTGGTATAAGAAAATTTACTAAATTACACGAACTCAGTATATTACATATAAGTCTCTCTCTCTCTCTCTCTCTCTCTCTCTCTCTCTCTATATATATATATATATATATATATATATATATATATATATATATATATATATATATATATATATATATGGAGGGAGGATAGTGCACGGCTTTGTCCGGTCGTAAAATACGCTTAATTATACGATTTTGTATATAATATTATTGTGTCGTTATTTCAAAAATGAAAAAAAGTATTTGGGTGCCATCAGCAAGAATCGGAACCGAAAACAAAACTTTAGCATTCAAAGCTTCTGACGTTTCAACAGCACCAAATTGACACGCATTAGAACTGATATAAAATTAAAAATAAACCAACATGAATGTACAAAATGTATTACGAGTGTTTCAATTTTGACCCATTTTTGACCCCTTAAAACTAGTTTAATCGGCTTATGACCCATAAAAGAATGGTCCATAAAAACTCCAATCATTTGAAGCTCCTAGCGCCGTTCTACGACTTTTAGTTTCGGAAGGGATAGAGTTAAAAAAATATGGATAGATTTGAATAAAACAGTATACTAATTTCTGGTTTGGATCCTTTCTATCTTTCTAATTTATTCTCTTGCATTTTGCAACAACTAGCTAATGTAGTCGCCACATTTATTACAAATCCGTTTGCGTTGGTGTTAACTATGGTAAATAGCGCCTGTTTCTACTTACTTTTGATTATTTAGATTACCGATTATCAATACTATGTAACCCCTCCAGGGCAGCTCAGGGGCATAGGCTCGTGGTTGAGATGCACCTGTTGCCGATACCTGTGGCGTCACCCGTATTTTCGTCTAGTGGTCGAATTCGTCTTCGTCGTCGTCGTCGTCGTCGTCGTCGTCGTCGTCGTCGTCGGTAACTCTCCGATTCCGCTTCCAAATCAGCTTTCAAACGTCACCTGGGCTATCGGAGAAATATATTGCATTACCAACGGCGTTTCCTATTAAAAAAAAAAGAAAGTCAAAACTTAATTGTGTTTTTCTTAACATAGAACTGATTATTGTCTTCGACTTTACAAATAATAGATACACACTGGCCTAGTCATGCAAATTAGAGGACTGGCAGTTTTCTTTCCTTTACTAAGTTCTCCGTTATTCATCTACCGTCAGTCCACGGGAAGGGATCAGCTGCTAGAGCGAAAAGAAGACACCAATAAGCCAAGTGTCTTGTTTTTATCAAATCAGTAATTCCTCCTTCCACCTTTTTAGAGTTATTCTTTCTTTTTTTTCCTTTCCTCTCCCTCTCTTCTTTTATCCCTTTCCCTTTTCTTCTTTTGAATTTCCTCCCTTTCTCTGTTTCTCTAATTTCTACTCCTCCTCTCGGCTTTATCTATCCTAATTTTTACCCTCATCGCACTGAGGTGTTAACTTATTCTCAAATTATGAGTTATTAGTCACTTCAGGTCGAACAGTACCTGGCGGAGACCCCTCAACCCCGATTCCCACCTCAAGCTGTCAGCTTAAAATATCTGGGTTTCTTTCATATCGCTCAACAGGTTTTAAAAACAACCTTTTCGTTGTTAACAGATACATAACAGCAATGAGATTAAACAATTATCATGTGTTTTTTCCTTTCTGAAAAAAATCCCATAGACATTTCTGTTTAAAACAACATCAAACCATCATCATCATCATCGTCATTAGAATTCAGCCGTGTGAATTCCTCAAGGTCACTCGGCATCGCTCGGTCCCCATCGGGTCACAACTATATATAATTGAACTAGTTTTGGACAATTCAAAGAACTCTATATATATATATATATATATTTCAATATAATTTTAATGTATACCGTTTTCGTTTAACGAGTCTAGATTGTTATGTTAAAAACCTTATAACCTTTAATTTCGAGTTAAGCTTAATGTATCTATTTAATAGGTGCAGAGCATATATAGTGCAAATCTTTGTTGAAATTCAAGGACTTGGATTTCTTTTTTATAACTTAAAATAATTATGTAGGTGTATATATTGATAAACAAAAAATATTCTATGAGTTGCGTAAATAATAGAAATGACGTGTTTGGCAGCGTGATATTGCGACGAGAATTTCCTTTTAATACCACGGATAATCAAATATATCTTCATCAATGTGACTTCACGTCAGACCAGATAATTTAACCAGCTAAAGAAAATTTAACAACAGAAAACCTTCAAATTGAAAACGGACGTATAACAATAATTCACCGGATAACTTGCACACATACACACACACACACATATATATATATATATATATATATATATATATATATATATATATATATATATATATATATATATATCTTTAATGATTGTGCTTTCGTTCTTTAAGACAAAAATTCAGTGAAATGAAGATTTTCGAAAGTAGATCTTTATTCGGAAGTTTTGAATTTTTAGAAATTTTTTTCTCTGACAAATTGTTTTAGAAAATTAAAGATATACTTAAACACCTTGATTATCAAGATAAATAAAGAAACGGTGGAAAACATTAATTTACGGGAAAATACATTTGTCTGGAAGGTATATTTTTCGATATTCTCTATATCTCGCTATCTAAAAATTATCGTTAAAAGTCATTTAAAGAAAATAAAGTTGGGTCCTCTTAAGGGAGTTAAAAAAAAGCGGCCAACCTAGGTGCACAATGTAATATTCTAACTTAATATCGTGAAATAATCCCGGACTGTTTATATTTATACGCGTTGATGCTTGTGTAAATTTCTGGTAGTCTGGATGTAGAATAACAGCCTAGGAAATCAGGGGTAGGTTTGTGACAAATCTGCCGGCACGCAGCAATTATTTATTCTGGCAATGTTGATTGCGTAAGTATGAAACATTATTATTTGTAGGCATAAATATAATTGTTCATATTGATTTAAAATGTTATCCTTATATATATATATATATATATATATATATATATACATTTTTAATGAATATTAACAATTATATTTGTGCCTACAAGAGGAGATAGATATATATAAATACCCGTTCATATACACGTTTTCATGATAAAGCTAGAACCCAGAATTAGATGGAATCAAGCAATTACATCGACAACGGACAAAGCCAGACCCAAAGTGGGTTATGTCGTCAGTATTGCACACTTCATAGGTGCGACGACCTGGGTTCGCGCCTATGTCGGAGCACGTCACTGATGAGATGCAGTACATTGGAACTAACTTAGGGTCTGGCGTTGTCCGTTTTCGATACAATTGCTCGAAAAATATATGTATATAACTAAAGTTTCTTCAGCCACAATCGAAACCGAAATCAAAACTTATGAAGAATTCTTCATAAAATATTTATAAAAGAATAGATTACTGGAGTACCATCAGTTATAATTGGAACCGAAACCAAAACTTATGAAGAATTTTTAATAATATTATTTATAAAAAGAAAAATAAATTACTGGAGTACCACCAGTTGTAATCGAAATCGAAACCAAAACCTATGTTACAAGTACATAACAATTAAACGACCTGGATGTGAGCGTGACACATAAAATAACACACAAGCTATCGTATTGATATGAAGATTATATTGAACCTAAAATATAGTAATTATTTTAAAAGTTAAAAAACAAAACAAAACAAAACGTTTAGCTTACGACTTATTTTTTCCTCTGGCGTTAATGACTGAGCTATGAGGACATGCCTTCTTCAAGGCTAAAAATTAAAATAAGAACCAATAGCTACTACGTTATGCATGCATATTCGTAATGCCGGCGTTCGACCTAGCAAATTTCATTGTTTTAAAATTTCAAACATTTGTTCCGATTTTCTCTTATATAAAATTGAGCATGGATTTAAATACCTTATATATATATATATATATATATATATATATATATATATATATATGTGTGTGTGTGTGTGTGTGTGTGTGTTTGTGTGTGTGTGTAAACCAAGTAATCTAGGAGGAGTTTCGTAGGCCAAAAATTTTAAACAAAAATATATACGTATTCTATTTTGGTTGATCCTCTCTCTTCAATACATCTAATTCAATTTTACAAAGTTTTTCATTATTTCTTATAACTAGCACTTATTTTTTTACGTATGAAACTGGAAGATAACCTAATACAGTTTCTTTCAGTTATACTCCATTTATTTATTTTATTTTTCAGATTAAAATGTCAGTAAAAGCACGACGTTCAGTTTTAACCCATGGTCAACAAAATTTGCTGGGCTACGTTGTCATTGTGATGAAACAGCACCCCCAACTTCACGACAAGTCACCCAGTTTGGTTATTTCCTCGAAAACAGTTATACCTACTTAAAAAATATTGAGATTTCTAAGTTAATTGCCAAGGAAATAATTAGTATTCGGCAAGCAGTCAATCCACAATTGGCCTTGTTAAGGTAAAATTATATATGAGGAAGGTCAATATATTTTGCTATAAGAGGGACAAACAGATTGACAGGAAATCTCTTGCAGCAATCAAAGTGAAAAGAATGAAGGAAGAGCTAGACAGACTGTTTGATGTATCTTCTTTTAGCTGTAAACTTTCTGTCTTGAAAGGTGATGACTTTGCAGTAAAGTGCAAGAGAGAAAATTGTCAAACAAGGCACATAATCTGCACTTGTCCTAATAAGGAGGTAAAATTAATTCTATAGATTCACCTGCAATTATGTTCCTTTTTTCTGGAAAATAAAATAATATATTGGTATTTATTATGTAATCTGGCTCTATTATTAAACATGCAAATTTTCCGATTTTCAGGTTCCACTAGAAGAACTGCCATTTACAGCAATTTTTAAATTAATTGATGGAACAACAAAAAGCCTAACAACATTTACTGATCCTTTGGCGAAACTTTGTATCAATAATTATCAAGATTTGTCTCAAGTAGAATTCTAAAAAATTAGTGTCCCTCCCGGTCATCATTATCTGACAGCAGAAGCAACAAATAATTTACGTGTGAAGACCAGAGGCTACTTTTTGAGTATGCTGTTGACATTTCTTGTGGAGAAGTTAATTTAGAAAATTGGGGCCTTGGAAGATGACTAACATAAGCCACAGGATTAATGTGTTTATGGACTAGAGTTGTCTATCCTCAAACACTATGATAAATTAAACATTTTGGTCAAATTTATCATCCAAGTGTATGCAGTTAGTTGGTTTGAGATCAAAACCGGCAATATTTTTTTTAACCAACAACAGTATATGTTAATATGATTCAGAGAACAAAACAGTTAACTGAAATCCAAATTACTGTTTTAAACAGTTCAAAATATAGTGCTGTTGCACTACTTCCGGAAAATATAATATCGATGATAAACTCAGATGAACTAGATGTGAGAGAAGCGGGCATTCAAACGATTTATCCATTAGGTAAATAAATATTTATCCATTAAATGTTATTAGTTTTCTTAATTTACCCAAACAATAGTTAGTTTTATTCATATTACATCGCAAAAATATTTTAAAAATAAGTGTTTTCAAATAATTGTTTTGTGTTGTTTTTTCCAGAAATAGTGAACAACTAAAAAAAAAAAGTGAAAAGATTACTGCTATCAATTTTACAGCCACACACTGGTCAAATTTGATTGGTTTTTCTCAAAAAGTTGTATATGGGCAGAAAGGAAGACAGACACATTATTACAAAGTCATCGTGCAAGCGAATTAGACCTTCATTTTCCTTGAAAGGAAAGTATACAAAAAATGTAGTTCTGTTATAACAGTTGATATTATTGCGTTTAATAAAAAAATAAAATACATGGTTCTGTAACTTGTATCAAGTTTTTATATTGTGTAATACATCCCCACATATCTTTTTGAATTGTGAAATTTAAGACTTAGTTACTAATTAGCGTTTTTTACAATTTTTGTTTAATCAATGCAGTAAAAGTTGAGATATTTTGCTAATTCATGTATATACTTTTCTTTCAATGTATTCCATATAAATATATCAATTTCAATTGAATATTTTATAAAAATAGTGAAATTTCAAAGTCAGTGTTGTGAAAAATGCTATGAAAATGAAGGATTTTTCAGAATTTTTCTACACGATTTTAAAATTAAATGCTCAATTTTCTGTTCAAGATCGGAATCTAATTTTTGGTATATGTTTTTATCACATCAAATCCCAACTATCATCACCATGCCATGTTGATTTTCTGAAAAAAGTTGCAAATCGACCTGCCCTAATGTCACGGAACTTATGGCACGTTGTCTTAGTTCAGGCTAACACCGTCATAAAATAACTAAAGGAAACAGACAAACGGCAAAAATTGCAGAACACAACAGCTAAAGATTTATGTACGAGGTGCATTCAATAAGTTTCAAGACCCTTTGTACAGGCAATTAAAATTGTCGTAGACTCTTGTAAATTTAGTATATTATTGCTATACATTTTATGAGATACATGACCAATTTGTATAATGTCAGGTGCAAATGTATTGGTATATACTCTACTGAAGCAGTTAATGTCGGTTACGTTAGAAGATGGGTCCGTTTCTTTCATAAATCTGATAAATATGATGTCAGTAACATATTGGAAAGTACTTGATTATATATATATATATATATATATATATATATATATATATAATTATTTTTTTTTTGAAAAAGAAATAGAAATCAAGCTGAGTGCTCAATTATAAAGAATATTTGAAAATAAGAGCGTATATATATATATATTTTTTGTTTACGGAAAGTTTTTAAATGTCATTGGTACCGTCGGTTTCAAACCTGATTATAAGGACCGTTTTAGATATCCATATCAAGTTCTCGACAGCCAATACCCACCTATATATATATATATATATATATATATGTGTATATATATATATATATATATAAAATAAAATTTACAATTAAATTTACCAAAATGATCCAAGATGGTAAAATTAAAGTATATTATTAATATTAAAGAATTAATATTTATAAAATTATCTCAGCCAGACGTAAAAGCTCGATAAAACCAAATAGGAAATAGACCTTATAATATGAGCAGACAGTCAATAAAATATGTATTAAACACTTTGAAATGAGTTAAAAACATATTTAGTCTGAAAAGGAAACACTAGATAAACGGATAGTCCTTAACCCGCGGAGTTTCGAAGAAATACTTTCCTTCTCATCAGAGGGTAGGAATTAGCAAAATGAGGAATCGGATTTTGCATGCAGACGTATTTGATGAAACAACAAGTAAGTCAAAGATCTTACTTGAAAACAAAAAAAGTTAAGTAGAGGGAATATGGTGAAGAAAAAGGTGATTACACATGAATGGATAGTCTGGTGGAAGATAAAAAATCCAGTGACGGTAAAATTCAAATGTAAAATTTCAAGAAAGTTAAAAGAATTTCCATTTGTACAAGTAAAATCTAAGGAAACCCCGTTATTGGAAGATGGTCCATAATAATCCAAAGGCAGAAATCCATGGAATAATTCACAAAAATGTGTACAAGGAAAAAAGAAAAGATTTCAATAATATTAATAAAAGAAAAATAAGATATGCTTTTCACTCTACTTCCGAGATATAAATATAAATAAGAAAGATCCGGGAAGAGAAAGAGGAGAGAGAAAAAAGGAGAGAAAAAAGAGAGAAAAAAATGATGATAAAGTGAACTATAAAATATAAAATAAAGGGAAACAAAAGTCAAAATTACCCAGACAGGAAATATTAAAGGCGCGAAATAATATATAGGGCAAAATAATATAGGTCAACTGAAATGTACAGGTCATCACTTAAAAAAATGTAAGCAAGAGTTTTTAGACGACACTAAATGGAAAATACATAAATAAATAAATAAATATAAAATAAAGAATAAATAAACAATAAAAAATAAAAATGAAATATAAAATATAAAATAAAAAAATAAAATAAAACTTATTTAAGGGGAGAGGATGGCCGGTATCTGCAAATTCAAGAAAAGGCAAGAAAAAAAAGTAAGTAAATGCATATAGTAAAATATAAGTAAATATACATACAAGATATGAAAAGGTGGGTAGATTGATATATTAGATAGATAGGAACGTTTAAAGAATAAAGCAGAAAATGCAGATAAATAACCGGCCATGCAAAGAAGAGATAAAGAATTAAAATAAAAGATTATTAAATTATAAAGAATTCAGAAGTATGTAGAAAAACGATAAAGTTAAAGAAAAATTTTTTATATCTATATAAAGGGTAAATTAATTACTATGTAATTTCAAAATTGCCATAATTAAATTTGGACTTCTGTTTACAGAAAGAGATGAGTTCATTTTTAGAATTTATTATATTGTTACTTTGAGGGGAAGTAATTATAGTTATAGCTTCGGTTGTGCGGAGGCGACATGATTTAGAGCCAGCAGTATAAGACTTAACTTTTTTATGATAGTCCATTCGATTAAGAAAGTGGTATTGTTAGTGTTAAGTTTTTAAATTAAAGTGGTTAGAGAAGTTCCTTGGTTATTATTAGAATTATGGTTGTTAAAAGAAGAAATGTGGTTCGATATTCTTTTCTTAATTTATGTTGAAGTAGCGCCGATATATGTATGTACTTTATTAAAAGCTCGAGGTCTGGTATTAATATTAATTTGCTGATTTGTATTAGTTAAATCGTTTGAATTTTGTTCATAGTGTTCAACAAATGGTGGGACAATGTCTGTATGAGGACTATTTTGGAGGAGATAATGAGTGTTGTTAGTGTTAGGATGGCTGTTAGGAGAATTATTATTATTCCCATTAATATTAATATTATTATTATTATTATTATTGCTAGTTGTATGATTGTAGATGGAGGGGCTGCTCGAGTGGTGTATTGGATTAGTAACTATATCAGATTGAGGATGGGAAGAAGGTTAACTTGAAGACGAAATATTAGTGTCTATTATGGGAGGATTGCGTGGGAGCTCAGTAATTGTGCAAAAATATATAACATCTTTATGGATGCAATCATTATTGAGTGGGCAAAGATATTTGTTATTACAATTACAGTTGGTTTTGGGTTTCATTGGGAAAGGGATTTTTTGGGCTGATTTAATTTTTTCGGTATTAGATGTTAAGATTCTTTGTGTTAAATTAGGCATTGTTGAATAAGAAATCCTGATTGAATTTTTATTTAAAATAGAACTATATCTGTTTGGGAATTTGAAAGAGTTTTGTACAATGTTGAAGAATTCCTTAGGTATATTAGTTTTGACATTTAGGCTAAATGGAGGATTAAACTAAATATTTTTCTTTTTCCTTATGCGACTGGGTGAGTTAGAGGTATTGCGATTAGCATTTTGGTTTGGATTATATATGTAGACTGGTTCATTGTTATTGATAGCGACAGATCTTGTTATTTGAACTGGTTTCTTACTGGTCATATTGTGTGTGATTACAGATTTAAGGTGGCCTGCAAGAGGAGCATAATTGTTGTATTTAATCTTTTCCTTGTGTCCTGAGTGGCATAAGGCATTATTGAAGAAAGTAGCATTTTGATTAAAAGTTTTTTTATCAGCAGAAAGAGCAGAAAGTGTAACATCTAGAAAATTTGAAGTTTTTCTGTTTGGTTCGATAATTGTAGAAAGGCCAAAGTTATTGAAGAAGTTATGTAATTTTTTTAATTGTTTTGTTGTACTCTCTTGCCCTGGCTGTTGTAGTAAAAAGGGCATCGTCTCTATGAAGACACCCTTGGATATGTTTAAAGTGGTATTTAAGTTCTTATATATATATATATATATATATATATATATATATATATATATATAGAGAGAGAGAGAGAGAGAGAGAGAGAGAGAGAGGGATAGGGAATGAGAGAGATGTTGTTCCATAAATAAAGCTATTAGAACTAAAAAATGTGGAGGGCCAGGAAAGTGGATGTTTTTACTATAAAAACGAGCTAGATTTTCTGCTCTAGAGTTTTTTCTACATAGACACTATCATTCTCAATTCACTTTTACAAGAAATTGAATGATACCCAAATACGAACCGAATTTGCCCCACAAGTCGGAATGCTTTATATATCAAGTTTCAAGTCAAAGATTATGCAGCTTTGTAGCGATCATTCCGACCACAGAAAAAGATAACAACTTTTATCTTATATATATATATATATATATATATATATATATATATCGGGTTTCGAATCCTGAGTTCGGATGTGTCTAACTGATGAGCCCAAATGAGGGCGAAACTCGAGTCTTGCACTTCCGGTTCGTTGATTGTCATGGCTCTTGGAGGCTGCGACGTTGTTTGGCTGTGGAATTTATTATTATTATATATATATATATATATATATATATATATATATATATATATATATTATTATTATTATTATTATTATTACATTTTCACCCCAAACAAGGCACATTGACACTTAGGTGTAGGGGGATACTAGAGAGTTGGACCCAGGATGGACCCCTGAGGCACTCCAGCATTAATACTAAGAGCTTCTGATTTCTGCCAATCAACCACTACTCTTATGAACCTATCAGAGAGAAATGATTTAATAAAATAATTTAATAAAATAGAATCGAAACAAAAATGTTTAACTTTCGATTTACTTTTTTCTTTCATGTAAATGCCTGGTCTATAAAATGACGTTTGCTGCAAGGCTAAAAATTAAAACACGAGCCAATAGCTATTACGTTACGTACGCAGATTCGTAATGCGTCGTTCGACCCTCACTTCGAAAATTCCATTTCCTTTAAATTTTCACTTTGGCACCGACTTTCTCCGGCTAAAACCCAAATATAAAATTTCGCATGGATTCGAATGCCCTATATCTCAAGTTTCATATCTGTAGACAAAACCTGACAAGGAAGTTTGGTAGGCAAGTTTTTATATATATATATACTAGCAAAAGTACACCTGGTTGACTGGGTTCAAAAACAGTCCACAGAAAATGGACTCTAATTTATGAAAGTATGATAAGTTATGAAAAGGAAAGGTTGTAAAAAGATAGCTTCGAATTTGAGGGTATCAAAACCAAAGCAAAATATGATGAAAGTAAAAATAAAATAGATAAACCCCATAATTTATTATACCATACCTGTTCACACTGAAACACTTATCACTAAAATTATGTGGATCTATATTAAAAAATCTTGGTAAACTTTGTGACATATTTCCAGTCTATGGAGGCCAGGCGCGAACGAACACACCATAATTTTATTATACCATACTTCTTCAAACTGAAACATAATTATCAAAGTATACTTACGCAGATAGATTGTGCCTATTCCAAGCTATGGAGGCCAGGCGCGAACGCAGACCCCACAATTTAATTATACCATCCCTATTAAAGTTAAAACATACTTATCAAAGTATTATTATGTACATCTATATCAACACCACTTGTAAACGTTTTTTTTTTTAAATTTTTAATGTGTTTATTTCCATACTTTGTGGACCAGGCGCGTACGCAGACCCCACAATTTTAATGAATAATCATTATGCCAGATCAAACATACCCATTCCTGTGTCTTGATACATCTTCTATCATTATATGTGATCAGTTTTCTATAATAGTCAACCATATAGCAGCCTATTCGTGACTAGACACACACAGAGACGTTCAGCTTTATATTATAGATATATGCATACATAAATATATATAGAAAATTATTTGTGTTTACGCAAGTATTACGCAAGTATCAATCATGTAGAAACCCCGCGTGAATATAATTACAAATATAATTAAACATAATAAATAAAAGTTTCCTTTTCATTGTTTTGACTCTCGAGTATATATCCGACACAGTTAGACACAGTTAATCAACCGAGAACCACATCACTCTATATAAAAGCAAAGAAGGTACCAACGGATACAAACTCGAGAGTGAAAACAATAAAAAGAATATGATATTGTCCTAGGCCCAGTTATCACATAAGGAAATCGATAAAACTCATAAAGAGTTAATACAAATATAGCGCGTAAAAAAAAAATACACAAATTTATATGAGTATAGATAGATAGAGTATATATAGATAAATAACGGTCGCATAACACAGAGTTCTTAATATATTTATGAGCAATTCTTAGTCTTTATACTGTGTAATCATATTTTCATGTTCCGTCTTGTTGGTCAACGACATTCGTTTCCTCGCGCTACACCTATTCCTCTAATATTTTATTTCTATTCGTCTAAAAGATATCAGCAAAATTAGATAAAACGTACATCAAATCAAACAAGCAGTTAGTGATTGCTGAGTTGGGTTTCTTAATGTTTTGAGAACCCGTTTATTGGCATCGTCTTCGCTGGCTTTCGCTGCAAGCGATGTTCGCGCAAACGCAGAGGCGCTTCCTTTTTCTGATGGTTTAAAGCGAAACGATATGACGCTGGAATCGCTTCAGGGAATATATAAACACGAGAAAAGAAGAAAATGAGGGAAAAGAAGGAAAGAAAAACAAAGAAATGATTTTTGGCTTTGATTAAATGTGAATAAAATTGGCAGGGGAGGTATGATAGGAACTATAGTTAATACTTACAAGAAGAAAAGAAAGAAAGAAAGAAAGAAACAAACAAAAAAACGAGAAACGGGTAAATGCAAGCACAGTTTATCTAAACCTTACAAAAAGGTTAAAGTGATTACTCAAACGATATCCTGATTAAATTATATATATATATATATATATATATATGTATATATATGTGTGTATATATATATATATATATATAGTATATATACACATAAACAAATATATATATACATTTGTATATATAAATATATATATATAATATATATATATATATATATATATATATATATATATATAATAAATAAGAAAGAATAAACAAACCAGCGTATGCATCTTTGTGAAATATACTCATAATAATTTTAGAAAATATATAAGGTGCAGATTAATGTCTACACTAACTGAAATACAAGTTATAAAATACCAGAGAAAGATTAAGAAATATTTACCTCCGATGAAAACATTGACATGTGCCAAAATTTACGGGAAGTAATTCGGTAGATACATATTTTGAAAGCAATATCTATAATATGACAAATTTTATACTAAATTGATCTCATTTGTATTCTTCATGTTAGAATAGTTATGTAAGAGGAGATAATTAGTGTTATTACGTAAGATGATTTAAGGAATATGTGAACGTTTTAATCATTTGATGTTCATGTCAGTAAATTCTGATGTTTTTATGTTATTTCGTTTTTATGTTTTGTTTGTTGTTCTGAAAATGAGTAAATTCATTTCTTAGTCTCGTTCTCAACCTAATCTAAACCTAACCTTAACTTAGCCCTAAAATCGACCCCTTACTTCAATATTATTTGATAAATGGGATATGACAGTGGCCATATTGTTAACGACACAGACTGACCAGCTGTGGGGTTCAAGTTCAAATAAAGTTCGTTCCACTAAAATCACTTATTTTTAGGATATTGGCAACCTTCTCGTGGCCCGCCTCGTAAGTAACACGTCTTTCTGGAAAGAATTCTGACTTCAAAAATATAGGCGAAACCAAATCCATTAATGGAGGAGTTGGATCCATACAATAAGCTGATGATATGATGATGAAATAAATAATATTATGTAAAACAGTGCGAAAAAAACTAAAAAGGACATCAATTAATAACATTAAATCTGATAACAGTGAAAATAATCTAAAATGCATTTTTTTTTTAAACTCGCGTTCACATCTAATAGGGTATATCGCCACTTGGGCATAAGGGGCTCCTATCTGGGACCATGCCTAGAAAAGATTAACAAAATGTTTGTTTACGTTACATTTAAATTTCTGCATATCAGTACAGCCAGGGAAGCGGGTAGCAGGAAGGGAATTCCAAAGTTCAAATGTTCAAGGGAACAAACCATTAGAGTAGAACGCTTTCTCTGGCATTTAGGTAATTCAAGGGTGATTTTGTCGATAGGCACGTTTATCAGGGATCTGTACGTCGAGGGTGCACAAGTGAAACAAATTCATCGAGTACATTCCGTTAAAATATCTGTAAAACAGGCACAGAGATGCAACATGGCGGCAATGGGACAGGATTTAGACTTAATAAGACAAAATAAGACCTATTGGATTGATAACTCTTTTTGAGGCCCCATCCAAGAAGGAGAGGCTAGAGGTAGATTTATCAGCACAGATGTAGCAATAATATTCCCTGCATGGGCGAATGGTGGCCTTGTAGAGGTATAGGATACTCTCAGGTGTGAGTAGTTTTTTTAGCTCGATAGAGTAAACTCACCTTCTTTGCAGTAACCTTCGCAATGTCCTCACTGTAAGACTAACAATAATTAAGTCTATTAATACTCAAACCAATCATACGGTCCCCGCTAAAATCATAAGTACGCATAAACCGAATATTTTTATTTTTATTTTTACTCACTATCGCCGTTAAAAATATGTTCGGATTAAATGAAAGTACTATAATACACAATGAGTAAGGCAAATAAATCTGCTAGTTCCGTCCCGAAACACGACTGTACCGTTGGCCGATCAAACTGAACGCCGGGAACAAATAACTTCAATCTAACATTCTTACCAGATCTGCCATAGTCCATATAAATGCGAAGGCAATAAAACCAATTTTAGGGGAACATAATAAACAAAATAAACTGCTCTCTCTGCCAGTAAAAAAAAATTACTCAATAATTATCATAATACTCAAGTCCAAATGGGCTTTACAAATTAAAAATGCAAACAATATTAACCAATGGAAATGCATATACGTAGGTTTCATGTTAAGTAACAATTAGTATTGTAGATTCTATGATTTTACCTGCAGTCGAAGGGTTTGAAATTTCGACTTTAATAAAATCAATCTAACGCTAAGTAATGGACCCTATCTTTCTTTTCTTTTTTTCTTTCTGTTTTCTTTTCCCCCCTTGCGTCTTTTCCTGTTTTTTTTTCCTTATCTCTTAACCTTTTCATTGATATATGTACGGATGATAGTGGTGCGTCCAGGATATACAAGAGTGCAACGTAAGTTGTAGGTTTTCTGATCGCAAAAAAAATTCTGGTAAAATTAAAGGCATTTTTATAACTGAATAACCCCGATTAAATTTAAAACACACTTTAGCATAGATACGTTCATATAACATTTTGCGACTGATTGAACCTATACAGAGGAGTTTGTTTCACACGCATAAGAGTACTATTTTTCTAGTCTTCCATTACATCTATCTCGACCTTTGACCCTCTATCCTTTCCCATTCATTCCTATATCTAAACACAGACTCAAATCCGCACTTGTATTGCGTCTCATTTACATACAACAAAATCTTATTCTTCACAGCATTTGACGGGACCTCCTGATATTACTCATTGTGACGAGGAAGACCTTATATTTTCATTGTAAACTTTGCTTTCCTATAAGCTGTATCGCCTGAAGCGGGCTCTAATTACTGCTTACTAGCAGACTGAAACATGCTTATGAATGTGAAGCGACATATTACTGCTTATGGAAAAACAAATACAGAGTACACATACACACAAACACACAGACACAGACACAGACACAGACACATATATATATACATATATATATATATATAAAATTAGTTATATTTTGTTTTGAAAAAGGAATCCAGCAGAGTGCTCTATTAGAAGGAAAATGTTTTGTTTACAGAAAGTTTAGATCAAACCCAATAATTAAAGACTGTTTTAGATACCCGTATCAAGCTCTCTTAAACCAATACGAATCTGTATGAGTATTGACTGAAGAGAGCTTTATATAGGTATCTAAAACGGTCCCTGATTATCGAGTTTAAAACCGACGGTACCGATGACTCATCTCATCTTAACTTTCTATAAGCAAAGCATGCATATATATATATATATATATATATATATATATATATATATATATATATATATCAGCGCTAAGCTTTGCATATTCTGATTTCGTCCACTGTTCCGCTTGGCGTTCAAACTATCTCGCGTTGTTCGTGAGGGTAAAGAAATTTGCAAAAGATACTAACGTTTGCAACTATCAGACACCGTTTTCATGTACTCTGGTGTAGTGAATTTTATTAATGAATTAACTGATCAGCCAAAAAACGTGTCAAACACTGGGCAGGCCTTCTAGGTTAGCACGGCGTACTCAAATGTTTATAAGCTCATCATCTTATCAGTATATTTATTCATGAACACTAACTACACCACAGTATCTAAAAACAACGCAGGTGAGTTGAAAACGTTAAACAGTTTGGCAAATTTCTCTCCGAAAAAAATAGATGAATTAAGAAAATAGACAGATTAGCGCTGATATTAACGCATACCTCTATAATTGGAACAATGCTGCCGAATTTTTTTAATTACATTTTACCCCAAACAAGACACATTGCCATTTTGGTGTAGGGGGGCTACTATCAGGGGTAACATCTACTGGGGTACTATGTAGGGGTTTGGGCAGCAAGATGTCTGTTCACGTTACACTTGAACTTCTACACGTCATAGAGTTGGGGAAGCAGGGACCCGGAATAGAATTCCAAAGTCTAGCGGTTCTGGGGAAGAAACTACTGGAATAGAAAGATCTTTTACATCTAGGGATCTCTACTGTGTGGGGTTGAGATTTAGCTTCCCGTCGGGTTTGTTTACGTCGTGGGGACACAAGTGCTTGCAGTTCGTCAGGGAATTTTTCATTAAACTACTTGTAGAACAGGCAGAGGGATGCCAGATTTCGTCGATGGGACAGAGGCTGAAGCTTAGATGCCAGTTCAGGCCTATCAGATAGGCGACTCTCTTTTGAACCTTGTCTAGGAGCGAGAGACTAGTAGCAGAGGCACCAGCCCAAATATGACAGCAATATTCCATACATGGCGAATGGTGGCCTTAAAGAGGTACAGGATACTTTCGGGTGTAAGTAATTTTCTAGCACGGTAGAGAGAGCCTACCTTCTTTGCAGCGGCCCTGGCAACGAATATATGTGCGTGTGTGTTTGTGTGTGCGTATATATATATATATATATATATATATATATATATATATATATATGATTAAATTTCAGAAATTGTTGTTTCATCTAATGCATCAACCAGCAAATTTTAGATTTGCTGCAAGTAAAATTTGCTAATTTCTTACTGTCGTCTGATGAGAAGAATGGCAAGAGTGGTATTCTTTGAAACTCCGCGGAATAAGGACTTTGACAATTGTTTTTGGAGTATTCTGTCGAATAAAAATTTAATTGTAAATTTTAATTTACAGTCTTAAATTCTTTAATTTTCTCCTATAATAAGCCTTACTTTCTACTTTCTAATGTATCCATATTAGGCCCTTTTATTTGGTTTGGATAAATTCATTAATGTATAAATATACATATAATATAAGTATATATATATATATATACATATATATATATATATATATATATATATACATTAAGAGGAGATTATAGATAGAAATATAAATACCCGTTCACGTACACTTTTCACGATAAAGCTAGAACCCAGAATTAGATAGAATCGAGCAATTGCATCGACAACGGACAACGCCAGACCCAAAGTGGGTTTCGATGTACTGCATCTCATCAGTGACGTGCTCCGACATAGGCGACACGTCGCACGCATGAACTGTGCAATACTGATGACCTAACCATATGGGCCACGGCGCAATCCATTGGCTATGCCTCGATTTTTTAAATCCTTATATTTTTATCCAGTTCTACCTTTTACGATCTGACAAGCAACGCGTCTATACAACTAAGGCTTATGCGAACGGTTGTGCTTGTCTCGCGTTTTTATATACGCACATTCTATTGAGTTTTTAATTAGCCAATCAGATTCCTAGTGTCTATCGCTCCCTTCCTAATCAGCCAATGAGCTGGCACTTACAGGATAAAGGCCTAGTTGACTTTGGGTTCATCCCTTCCTTTGTGTGTGTATTTTTTTTAGTTATTTTCCCTATTTTAAACCTAGGTGGAGTTAAATATGTGTGTGTTTATTTTTATTATGTTAGTTCATATATATATATAAATATATATATGTGATAATTTATGTATATGTATGTTTATTGTATTTATTTATTTTCTATTGTTATTGTTAATTAGAAAATTATTTTGTATTGCTATCCTAAAGTAAATTTTATCCTGTGTACACAGTTGTTCGCTATTTCTCTCCTACAGTTTAATAGATGTTGGGGTTCCTTAAAGTATAGGATAGCAATTTTTTTATGAAGGCATAATGTACATGGATCTTCTAGGTCTCTACATGTGCTTGCTTGTCTTACTATTTTCAATTTGACTACCGGCGAACGTCCGCTTTCTTTGAGTTCCCAGTATTTGTTTGCTAGTGTTGTTTCATTCGGTGTTTTTGATATTTGAACGTACTTTTCTCGTCATAATATCGGGTTTTGAAATCTAAAGAACTCATAGCTACGTAATATTTCTTGTTATTCCGGCTTTCCTTCGCAAATATTGTGGCCTGGTAAACTATACTTTTGGTTAGAGATCGACAGTTACATTTATCTTGTTCATTTTTTTTTATTTTTGGTTGTTGTTGCCTGGAGTTGGTTTATTATTATTATTATTATTATTATTATTATTATTATTATTTCTACGAGTTACGTATGTGTTCTTCGTGTTAGTTTTATTTTTGTCATGATGTCAACTTTTCTATTGTTAATTTTGTTGTTGTTTTCATTGCTTTTATTTAATATTTTGTTATTATGTGCTTTAATTATCATCTCTAAATTTTCGCAGATGCTATATGATAACTTTCGGTTATTTTTATTGAACATTTTGTGTAAAGGATTGGTTACGAGGAAGTGCTTTTCGATGAGGTCTAGGAATTTCTTGCCAAATTTTGTTTTTTACTTTGATTGTATGACGCCGTATACCAGATTGTATTTCTTTTTCTTCTGTTTTTGATTTTATTTTTATTGGTGTTTTGTTTCTTATATTTGACATCAATATTTTTGTATCCACTATTTTTTAGGGATGTTTCGTAGATATTGATTGAGCTGTTAAATGCATTTTCATCGCTTGGGTTATTGCTGAGTCTACTTACGATCGAGGTAGGAATCTGTTTTATAATTGATAGTGGGTGGTTGGAAAAAATGACAAATAAAAGTTATGTATAACTGTATTAGATCATCAGAACAACGAAATAATAATTAAGAGATACATTAAAAACAATAATCTATAGGCCATGGTATTTCGAATCCAAATCTTTTCATCAAACGAGGAGAAAAGCCCAGAAGTATGTTAAATGAAAAAGTAAAAACAAAATGACCCAATGACATTTACAAATGGCATAAGAATAAAGGAATAAAATAATATGGTAAATAGTAAATTGAAGCATCGTAATGCGTAGTATATATGTAGAAAATTTTTAAAAAGAAAATATAAACTACTAAAAAGTATTTGGGATCATTAAAGAAGACCAATAATAACAGACGAAGGAAAATATATAGAAATATATCGGAGACCGTGGAGAAAGAATGCATGGAGATAGAATCATTAAATAAGGGCATACGGAAATACTTAGATAAAAGAATAAAAAACAAATAAATAAAAAATAGTCCTTCTTATTATCGTACAAATATGCACCTCCTTACATCTCAACATAACTATTGCAGATGAATGGACAATATCTTGATACGAGGTTTCCATGTTCTTAAATAGAGAATTATATACAATTGTTTATTAGTGAGAAATAGAAATCGCCTTCGGGCTTTGAATGTTATGTAAAGAGAAGAATCTACAGACAAAACGATACACAAAAATTTTAATTCTCTTTCCTTCTCTCTCTCTCTCTCTCTCTCTCTCTTTATATATATATATATATATATATATATATATATATATATATATATATATATATATATATATATATATCCAAGCACGTCTGATTGAAGACAACAAAGTTATTCTTTTACTGGATATCTTTTTCATTCGCCGAGCGGTGTTTTTTTTTCTACTTAAGCTGGCAATAGGTATAAAATGGCACCCGAGAGTTGATGTTTAGCCATATTCTACTCAAGCGCTTTTTATCGGTGCATCCAATTATAATCAGGAGCGATTGCTGTTGTTATCGTTTTCTTTTCCTTTGATTCTTGGGTTTTATAGAAAAAAAAAACGAAAACAACAACAATCGCCCCTGATGATAATCAGATGCACCGATAGAAAGCGCTTGAGTAGAATATGGCTCAACAACAACTTTTGGGCGCCATTTTATGCAACATGCTTGCTGAAATAAAAAAGACTGCTCGGCGAATGGAAAACATATTTTTAAAAATCGGAAAAAAGAATAACCCTTGTTTTGCTCAATTAGACGTGCTTATAACTTTTTGTC
>NC_136489.1:107313852-107338852 GCF_053919585.1 Euprymna scolopes | reverse complement strand
TATAGCGCCCCAACAATAATAAACTGGCAACAATATATTTATCAGCGTTTCCTTTAAAGTAATATACATAATTATTTCAACCATTCGGAGACAACATTTTACAGCATGCATAAGAATCGATGGACTGAAATAATGACAAGCTTTAAAGGCGATCGGAAAAGGTAAATATATATATATATATATATATATATATATATATATATATATATATATATATACTAGCAGAAGTACCCGTCGTTGACCGAGTTTAAAATTAAAAACAGCCTAAAGAAAATGGACCGTGATTGATGAAAATATGATAGGTTATAAAAAGGAGGGGGTTATAAAGAGATAGGTTTTGATACTCAAAAATTTTACCCGAAGCCAAATATGATGAAAGTAAAAATAATTTTCGCGAAAATATATATTTTTTATATCAACTTTGCTTCCATTCGTAGCCAAGAATGACCGACAAAATGATGTTTCCTTACTAAGAGAAAATATTATATATATAATAATATAAATATACAAGAAATAAATGTTACCATAGTCAATAAAAGTTACCTTTATGGTAGAAACGTTCATTGGTTTGTATTTTTAAGTAGTTTGTAAAAAATCTTTTTTTAATTCACGAACCGGTTTAAAGAAAATCTAAATGGCAGCGACTTTCAAATAGAGATCCCCGTTTTCAATTTGAAGGAGGGGCACCTGAACATTCTGTTAACAATTGAAGAGAGTTCCGTCAACGTAAGGAATATTTATAAACATATTTTAATGTTTTCCGTTATTTTGTGCTTGAGGAATATTAGATTATGGCATGTGTAGTTTATATAAAAATTAATTTAAGTAGTTATCGCATCAAATTTCGTTTTATTTTCGGTTCGCTGAAATTATTTCAAGTAAAGAGCATTAAAAACTATTTCAAAACAAAAAAAAAACATGAACTGAACTTTTATTGACTATGGTAACATTCATTTCTTGTATATTAATTTCTTCGGGTAGTCGTTTGTTTTCTTTTCTGCAAAACACTCTTACTAAATAATATCGACGAAATATCGAAAAACAAAGAAACAATTTTATTATTTGAAAAATAATGAAGTTTTACTTACAGCAAAATTTGATATTAAAAAGTAAACAGTTAATCACTATAGTTTTTTAAAGCAAAGAATCGATATAAATATGAATACGAAGAAAATGGCGCCCTTTTCAAGAACAGCTCCGTTTTAGTTTTACAGTATTGAACGGTGTAGTATTGCCCCGTCGGATTCAGGTTGTACTATTGTAATGTAAAACACGCAGAAAGGGTTGTAATCAATTAAATTCCTTGTAGTATACTGACAAAAAAAGCTTAAACAGATATATAAATAAAAATAAAAAGGTTATGTAAATGTTTTTAAAAAGACACCTAATCACGTGAGCAGGATTTTTGCTTCTTTTGGCACGATAACAAGTAAGGTTCTTATTTTTTATTATTTATCTATTTATATATTTTCGAAAGAGTTCCACGTACAAGTGGAGAAGGAAAAACAAAGTTATGCAAAATTTCTGTCGAGAATTGTCCAAAGTTCCGACTTTGGAGGGGGTTCACTTTAATTAGAACGTGAATTTATGAGATTAATTTATTCGACACAATATGATGCAACTCAAAAAAATAAATAAAATCTTACGTGAATAAAGATTAAAGTTAAGGTATTATTGTGGACCTTCACCCCTTTTAAAAAAAAACCTTGTTAAACATTGTGACATATTTACATTCTATGGAGATCAGGCGCGAACAAACACACCACAATTTTATCATACCATATTTTTTCAAACTGAAACATAATTATCAAAGTATACTTACGTAAATATATATGAAAAGTATTTGTTAAAGTTTGTGCCATATTTCCATGAAGTACAGGCGCGAACGCAGACCACACAATTTTATTATACCATCCCTATTTAAGTTAAAACATACTTATCAAAGTATTCTTATATAAAACCCTTGTAAACGTTTTTGTTTTCATTTTTTATTTCCATACTTTGGGGGCCAGGTGCGAACGCTGACTCCACAATTTTTATTAACCACCGTTCTGCCAGATCAAACATATCCATTCCTGATCCTCGATACATCTTCTATCATTATATATTATCTATAATATAAAACTGAATGTCTGTGTGTGTGTCTGGTCACGAATAGGCTCCTATATGGTTGATTATTTTAAAAAACTGATTATATATAATGATAGAAGATGTATCGAGACACAAGGATTGGTATGTTTGATTTTGCAGAACGTAGGTTCATAAAAATTGTGGGGTCTGTGTTCGAGCCTGGTCAACAAAGTATGGAAATAAAATATTAAAAAATTTTTAAAAGCGTTTACAAGTGTTTTTCATATAGATGTACATAATAATAGTTTGATAAGTATGTTTTGACTTAAATAGGGATGGTATAATAAAATTTTGGGGTCTGCGTTCGCGCGTAGCCTCCATAGAATGGAAATATGTCACAAAGTTTAGCAAGGTTCTTTTTTTAATATAGATCCACAGAATATTGTGATAAGTGTTTCAGTATGAACAGGTATGGCATAATAAATTATGGGGTTTATCTATTTTATTTTTACTTTCATCATATTTTTCTTTGGTTTGGATACCCCCAAATTCAAAGCTATTTCTTTACAACCCTTCCTTTTTATAACCTATCATACTTTCATAAATCAGAGTCCATTTTCTGTTGGCTGTTTTTGAACCCAGTCAACGACGGGTACTTTTGCTAGTGTATATATATATATATATATATATATATATATATATATATATATATATATATATATATATATATATATATATTAGAAATATGAAAACTATTTCCCTCTTAACCTCATGTTTCTACCTTCTTTTACTTTTATTTTGTTTATCAGCATAAAAATTATTAACTTCTATTTTTCTTTATTTCGTTTTTTTTTATAATTTTTTCCTAGGAATATATTACAAAAGTACTAGTTTTATTTTGATGTCTTAAATCCCCCTTCATGTTTTTGCTGATGAGGAGACTTTGTTTAAAGAAAATCTTTTATCAAATTATTGTTCAAAACATATTGTCTATTGCAATGAAAACATCGTTTCCAAAACGATCGTACAATTCATTTATTTTTCTTGTGTTCCTTTTGAAACTGATTTTTATTCAAAATTATGAATCGTTTTACTCAATATATATATATATATCTATGTATATATATACATATATATATATATATATATATATATATATATATATATATATATATATATATATATATACAAGCCAATCATTCAGTCACCACATGCCTGAAATATAGATGATATTAATTATCCCTATATTTTTTGGTAATTATCCTTACGTTTTTTGCTATTGTTAGTGTTTGGTAAGATATTTCTTATTAGTGTTATGAAAAACACGATATCCCTGCCAGTTAATTGAACTGTAAGGCTGGTGACTTGTTTTTCTGTAAAATGTTTCTTTTCTATTAACAATATAAACAGCTTAGATATAACTTTGTCTAATAATGTAATGAAAGCAATCATGAAAATGAGAAAAATGTTTACGAATGCTTAATTAATAAGATGTTCCTTGGCAAAGCAATATTCAAATTGGTTAAGCTTAGAACATTAATAGAATACACATATTCTATATAGGATATCTATAAAAATGAGAATGTGCATGTGTGAGGATACTTTACAACTCATATGCTCAACGAATTTTTGATCTACAGAGTTGCAATTTGGTATAATTCATTGTTTTTGTATGCGAAAAAAAGTGCTGCTAAGGTGTCAAAAATGAAAAATTAGTACTTGGGCGTTATACATTTTTTTATGTTTCCAACTGTTTCACGAATGCGCATGCACAGCCGTAAAAATGACAGCTTTTTCATGTTAAGAATAAAAAGATTTGAAAACATTTTGTAAAAAATGTCTCAACTGGTCTAATGGTACTTGACTTACTGTCTTTATGTCTTGGTTTCGATCTCAGCCCGTCTGAACTGTTTAGAATAAAAACAATATTTACATATACATGTCTCAGTTTCTCTCCGTTTTTTACCTCATACTTTTATAAAGAATTTAACGTTACGTTTAATACCTACAGTATTTCTATTTATAACATATTAGAACTCTACATTAATTTAAATATCATATTTATGTGTATTTTACGACCAGGCAATGCCGGACGTTCAGCTATTTGATATATGAAACAGCTATTTTGCTTCTCTTTTAATATGAATTCGCCGTTGTACGCTCACCGTTATAAACAGCCTCACTGTATAAATTTTAATCGCTTCTTTTCAAAAACCGCAGACTTGTGGAATTGTCTTTATACCAATTGTTTTTTCTTTATCGTTCCGTGTTTCATAAAGGACATATATAACAATGATGAGGAAGAGAGGGAGGGGTTTATACATATACAGTTCTGTTCTGAGATGTTTGGGACTTCATATATATATATATATATATATATATATATATATATATATATATATATACTGAGGGTGATAAGGTGATAGATGCACAGTTCTTATATTTTTTATAACACATATAGAGAGGAGGAGATATACATATTCTTGGAAGAGTTACGCAATGTTAATAATAAGATGATTAATACGTTACCTTTCAATTTGTTGAATGACGACACACGACAAGCAGTTACAAATCATTGATGGTGATTCTTTATTTCATTGGACCTGTCGAATGATGACGTCAGGAATTCACATTTGTTCTACGTAGTTTAATCTTTCTGCCCTTCACTTCCAAAGGTGCAGCTGACCACTGAGTGGGTCTACTGATCTCTGCTGACTAGCAGACTCAACTGTTTTGCATCAACTACTGCTTAATCTGACTAACTCTAGCTCCTATATTGAGAATCTCCCTTTTGTATGACGTCAGAAGTGTGTTTCCAAACGTGACCAATTCACATAGCTACGCACACGTTTTTCCTAACACACTTTTGACAACAAAGAATTCTCAACTAACCTATTTTTTAACCCAACCTATTTTTTAACAATGTATTTTGAATTAATATTGTTCATTCTTTTTAGCTGCACTTGTTTATATTCAGTTTTGTAAAAGAATGAACAATCAATTCTTTTTACAATATCAACAATATCTAACTATTTTATAATAGAATTTAACAATAGGCTTTTTTAACATTCCGATTTCTAACATTTTATTTCTTAACCTTGCTTACAAGGTTTGAGTCTCAGCTTATCCTAATCTCATTTTGACTTATCTAATGTTCTTCTTATTTACATGGAAGGGACAACCCTTTTTCCTGTTACATTCGAGAATAAGTAAAATAGATATCTCATGTGATACGTTAATCATATTTTATTCCGTTTTACTCGTTTCATCAAGTTACTTAATGCCATTTTTGGAGCGACTTCCATTATATAAAGGGAAGTAATAACAATGTTCACATTTGATCTCACATCACTTTTTGAAATTTGATATCATAGTAATTTAAATAAAATGACCTAATACCAAACGTGTGAATTTGATCTAATAGTAATTTTCAAATGTGATCTCATACTAATTTTCAAACATATTATCACAGCAATTTAAAATTAGTATTGATAAACATTTTAAAAATCGACTGCATAACAATTTTAAATATATCCACATAAAATGTTTAATTTGATCCCATATTAATTTTTAGAATTTAATTTTACCGCAATGTAATGTTTTTTTCCTAAAATGTAAAAAGGAATTGGAGCTCATAGCAATTCTTATAAATTTGTACTAATAAAAATGTTAAAATCTGACTGCATAGTCATTTTCAAATTTTACTCAAGAGCAATTTTAAAATTGGATGTTAAAATTATTATAATATTTAATCTTAGAAAAACGTTAGACCTTGACCTCATATAGATTTTCAAATTTAACCCCAAAGAAATGTTCAAATTTGATCACATAGTAGGTGTTAAAAGTTGATCAAATATCAATTTTTAAATTGGATTTCATAACTATTTGAAAAAAATCACCTCATTACAGTTTAAAATTTGATCCAAGCAATTTGTACACTAAAACTCAGTTCAGTAACACATTTTAACTTTTTCTTTATAGCAAGTTCACGTTAGCCTAACACTTATGTCTAAATTTGGCTATAAAGATGTCAAACTGTGTTCAGAAAAAATAAAAAATTATATACAAGTATTGTACAAATTATTCTCATAGAAACTTTAAAATTTTAAATACAATTTTTCAAATTTTATACTATAGTAATTTTTTAAATTTGATTTACTAGCAATTTTCAAATTTGTCTGCATAATTTTTTTTTTTTAAATTTGATCCGAGAAAAATTTTCCATTTTGACCATATAACTATTTGAAAATTTTATCTCAGAGAAATTTTCAAGCTTGCCCTCATAGTTATTTTAAAATTTGCCTCGGATCAATTTGAAAATTCATCCACGGAGCAATATCAATTGTCAAATTTGTCTTTAAGGTGATTTTCATGCTGTAGTTTATAAAAATGTTTAAATTTTTCAATGACAGTAACGATTTTCAAATGTGTTTTAATAACAACTTTCAAGCTTAATCTCAAGGCATTTCTGAGATTTTAACACGGAGCAGTAGTAAATTTGAAATCTGTTTTATAGAAATTCGTAAGCTTGATTAAACATTGTAACAAATTGTCATATAAAGTTTTATAGAATTTAAGACATCGATTACTTTGGATTATGAATTTTTCAGAAATTTGAGAGTGAATCAATATCATTTGTTTTATTTTCAACTAAATTTTTAAAATTAAAAGAAACAATCAGACTAAAGAGTTATCGAATTACATCTGACGTAACCGCTTACTCCACTTTTGAAGGCTTGCTCTCGCTCAACTCTCCGAACGAGGTTTTTAGAAGACATTTTTACGTCAGCCCCAAATCCAAAGCTTGAAATGTGAAAAAATAAACACTGCTAGATAAAAAGAAAATAGTGGAATATTTCAATAAAAAAAAAACTCGTCTCCGATTCTTCGACAGCAAAGATTCTGCTGACATCAGTTAAAACGCATTGCCAGTACCGGCGGTTGCTTAGAAAATTGATCCTTATCTTAAACCGGTGTGATATAGGGAACGTATCTCAAATCTGCCCCACACTTTTTCGTGGTAGGGGAGTGGAAGGTAATCGTTTTGCTTAGGGAAATTTACAAAAGAATTGAGGATTTTAGAATGGGTGTGGTACTACCAGCAAAAATGAGATTAACATGATTCCCCTCCGTTTTGTTGCGTCTTTTTTTTTCGCTGAAGAAATCGGGTGATCGTTCTTTAAATACAAAAGATTAATGAGATAAAAAAAAAATCGAATCTGTCCTGAATACCATTTTTATTAGATCAGAAAAATGACAGCAAAAATAAAAAAACAATGTAGTATTTTACATCTTTGACACAAGCGCTGACTGGCGGTTTCACTTAAGCCCCAGTGACATGGAGTATAACAACCAAAAGTATAAACCGAACGACATCCTATATCTATATAGATGATGAACTACTTGGTCCACGCAGAAATAAAAGTGCCTATGATAAAAGAAAACGTTTAATTAAACAACATAATCTCTAAATATAAAAGCGAAAATATATGTATGTATGTATGTATGTATGTTTGTATGTATGTATGTGTGTTTGTGTGTCCACTAAAAACTTTCGACAGACAGAACAAAAATTAACAAAGTCGCGATCATATTGAAGCTCCATTCTTCGCCCGAAAAATATCGAAAATTTGGCCAAAAACGTTAACTTTTCACCCTGAAATCGACAATTTTCTACAGGATGGGTCAACAAAAACCGTCCTCTCATGACGACCGGTTCTACGCATGCGTCAGATGACGTCATGACCTGATTTAGTTTAAACAGTTGAAGAACTGACTGAATTTCATGTACGTCGTGTTAGCTCTGTGTCTTAGAGCGTTGGTTCATGATCTAAACATTTTGGGTTCGAATCGTGGTGTGAGATATCTTTTTTTTTTTCGATTTTTAAAATTTTAATATTGAACCAGTGTTATTTAAGCCATTTTTCACGTAACGTTCGTTTTTATGTTTTTTTTTTACTACGCTTGTTCTTAGGTTTTCATTAACACCCCCGACCGACGATACACAGCTAAAAACTCCCAGGTACCAACGGATTTTTTTAAATTTTAATATTGACACTGGCTTATTTAAGCCATTTTTCACGTGTTTTTTTAACGTTCATTTTTGTTTTATTTTTTGTTTTTGTTTTTTCGATTTTTACATTTAACATCGTTCGTTTGCCTTACGTTATTTTTTGTCTTTTTTTTCGATGTTTTCATTACCCCCCCCGCTTTGTTTTTATATTTTCTTTTTTTATTTCGCTTATTCTTACGTTTTCATAAACAACCACGCACAGCTACAAACACTCGGACAACGCAAGATACCCCCCTTCTAAGCAGGGTTTTTTAGCGTTCGTTTTTCTGATTTTTTTTTTGCTTCGCTTATTCTTAGGTTTTCATTAACACCCCCCACCCCCGTCCGACCACACACACCGAAAAACAGCCGGGCAACGCCGGGTACCCCTCGCTAGTCTATAATATAAATCTCAAATATCTATTAGTATGTGTATGTTTGTATATCTCGCGATACTTTCGGCACATGCGACGAGCACTGACAAAATTCTTATCGTTTGCAAGGTCGGTCTCTAGGACGACAGAAATTCAAAAATTAGCCCAAAACATTCATGCTATTATGGTATACGGGGCCGTTACTTTTAAGGAGCGTCCTTTATTTCGTCGACATTTTCGCAAAGTCATCATACGGTTTTCAGTGATTAAGTTTAATTTAAACGGCGGCGACTAAACCGTTTGCTATTTTTCACTTGCTTTTCCTCTTAGCGTTACAGGTTCGAGCCTACTTGCCTGCCTGCTTACTACTTTTGCGCTCGCATAGGAACTCACTGCTATTTTCATTTTTTATGAGGTTTTGAAACATTTTTGTAGGGCTTCGTTGATCAATACCCTTACCTGTTCACATCCGAGCAACACAAGTTACACCCTGATAGTCTTTCCTAAAACAACATATACAGTAACATAATAATAAAACATATTGCACCATTTAAGATAGTATTAAGCATCCAAACATCATATAGTCTAATATAAACGATAATATAATTAAACATTTAAAAATATAAAACAAAGAAAGAATAATATTAACAAGCATAATAAACATTTTAAAACATGACATAATCGAAAAAATAACTAAGGTTATTTGATACTTTAAACCATAACAAAAAGTGAATTTTGCATGATATTACGTAATATCAGAATTTAAAAGCTAACATAATCTGATGTAAGTCTAGCAGCATAATCTAATAGAGAAACGTAGCATGAACTTACATATAAAAGGGAAAATGTGTGTATGTATGTATATGTGTTTGTGTGTCCGCTAAAAACTTTCGACAGACAGAACACAATCAAATGAAAAACATAAATCAAAAACTGAAATCAATACAATTAATATTAACACCTGCATCTAATAAAGGTATCACAAATTCGCAACTTATCTGCTAAAAGCAATTAAGATTGCAAAATAATAAAAAAAAGAATACAGAAAGGATTTGCGGACCAAAACAATGCTGCCCCTATCATTTACTTGAAAAAAAAATTACTTATTCGCAACATAACCTGACATCAAAAATAATTTAACATAATATAATCTACAAGAAAATAATATTATCTAGCATTTAGAAAAAAAATAATTCAACTATTCCACTACTTAACATAATCAACCTAGCGATTTTACATTTTTAGGTAAAAAATACTAAAGTCGGTTGAATGAAATAAAACAAACTTCTTTTTTTGCCAACTATTTTATTTCCGAAACATATTTTTTTTAATAAAATTCTGTAATTTTTTTTTTTCGGAACAACTCGTAATAACAAGCCTGCAATTAATCGGAAGCTAACCTCTTCAATATATACATTTATATTAAATGCGTCAGTTAAAACACCATAAATCTACACAAGCAAACAAAATATAACTATAATGACGTGTAATAAACTCTGAACTCCATTGAAGATATTAGCTCCCAAATACGTTCTTTTTTATGCCGAAAATATACGGAAATTTACTGAACGAAATAAAACTTTTTTGTCAACAATTTTACTTCCGCAATATATCTCTTTATTATATTTTCTGGAATAAATTGAACAGGATAGCTCCCGAAAATTTGTGCTTTCTTCATTATTTTGTCTAAACAAATAATACGGAAGTTTATTGAACGAATAAAACGAACTTATTTTTTGCCTACTTTTGCCACATATTCCTTTTTCGGAACAAATCGTAATAAAAAACACGCGATTATTTGGAAACGACTCTTCAATATATAAATATATATGAAAGGCATCCGTTTAAAACATCACCAATCTACACATACACAGAAAATATAACGATAATGCTGTGTGAAATACATAAATATTTTATATATTTACACACTCACTATCTTTTTTTTTTTCAAATTTGGGATTTTTGTTTGTCAAAATCTGGCTACAATTTCGCCTATTTTGGCATTTTTTCTGAAAAATCTAGCTTCAAATATTTAGTAGAGAATGTCAACCAAATTAGGGCCAGGTTTTTGACACATTTAGAACCTTACAACACACATAACTTTAAGATTGCAAAATAAAAAAAAAACAAAAAAAAACAGAAAGGATTTGTGGACTAGAACAATGTTGCCCCTACCATTTACGTAAAATGTTTTTTTTTTTACTTATTCGTAAATTTTACAGGCGATTATAAGCGCTTAAGGCTTTAATTTTGAATTATAACATTCTACCACATTGATCACCCATTTTTTACCACTCCCGTTTGTTATGCTGCCGCTAGCATTTAGATTTTTTCTTTTCAAGTTTTCGCATATTTTTACGGCGCTTTTCATAGATTACACGCTTAGCTTTCACATTACCAAAATACGTTGGAAAAAATGATTACATCTTAACAACAGAAAATAGAAACATTTAAAGGCTAGGTGCAGCATTAACAACTGACGTGGACACGAAAATATGTGTTCCATTTAGAACGTTATCATTACAAATTGATCCCCAACTATTACAGTCATTAAAATACTACCTTAAATTTTTTTTTTTAATATTTAATTTATTTGATACTAGCGGGGGTACCCGGCGTTGCCCGAGTGTTTGTTTCCGGGACGGGGGGGGGAGTTTTAAAAAATGTTATGGTAGGTAAGTAGGAAGGATCAAACCCGGAGTCATGAGTAAAAGTAGGAAAATAAAGTGTGAAAAAAAAAAAAAACATCTGCAACACTAACAGTTCGGCCACCAAGAAAAGTCCATTCCAGTTGTTTAGGAAAAAAAACCAAAAAAAAAAAACCACTATGGTAGGTCGGCGCGAACGTGAAAATATAATGTGAATTGTCCAGCACCCTAACCACTACGCCACAGAGCACTGCAGCTTAGTTTAGTGATTTTAAATAACTTCACATGATAGGACTACGAAGCCAAACCGGTGTTCTCTTCTTGTGAACGATCTCCAAACGGTGTTAAGTGGTGGCAGGGGGAGGAGGAATTTTTAAGAGAGAAAATATTTTACCACTTCCATTGATCCTAACCGATTTTGGCCGTGACTTCTCAGCAGAAAAAGTATAGAAATCTAAGATTATCGAGGAATTTGAGAACTAATAAGCCTATAACAAACCTCAGATATTGTTCTGCCGTTTGTGCATAATGTATTTGCATGAAATATCTTGATTTTTAATCCTATTAACCTCAAAATCCCACGGGAAAAAATGAGTTCATTTTATTTATATAGAATAGAAGAGATTAACTCGGCTGTTTCCTCTAGTCATTACTGACTGTATGTAAATGGAAATTGTATAACTTTTTGGTAACATATTCGACGCTAAGCAGTGCTTTATTAGTATGACTATTTGAAAAGTCTACTAAAGAATTGCGTGGACAGTTTTTTTGTAATTTTTGTTTGTTTGTTTTTTGTTTTGTTTTTCTTTTCGAAAGAACGCGTAGATATATATTCGTTCAAAATTGGAGAATGCGTTTTTCTTTTAGGAAAATAGTAAGCGAATCACAAACCGCAAATTGTCAACAACAAATTCCAATAATAAATGTTACCATTAGTATTATGCATTTAACAGAACATAATCAAATAAAAAATATAAACTAACAACTGAAATCAATGCATTTATTTTAAGATTTGTATCAAATAAAAATATTACAAATTCACAACTCGTCTGCTAAAAGTATTCATCCTCAATGCATAGCTATTAAGGACAATCTTAGCTTGATACAACTCTGCGTTCAAAAAAGATTTTAAAAAACGTTGTAACATGCCATCGTTCGGCAGTTGGACTAGTGTGTAATTTTTAATGATACGAGGAGCAGGGGAGGGGCGGAGAACAGAACTGTCTTAACTATTTTAATCCCTTATTTTAAAACAGCTTGCGAGATAAAATGAGTATAATATTGGACCAGGAAATTGATTATACATTTAATAAAACACAATCAAATGAAAAACATAAATAAAAAACTGGAATCAATACAATTAATATTAACATCTGCATCTAATAAAGGTATCACAAATTCGCAACTTATCTGTTAAAAGCATCAATCTTCAATGAAGAACTATTAAGGACCGTAATTACGCATGACTCAAAACTTGCTGTCTTATCCATGCTATATTGCACTTACATCCTAACCCTCCTATCATCTAAAATAGCTCGGGCACAACTTGTAGCCCAATTCTTAATACCTACTCATACTGTAACATTATCCTAGACCTAAGCTAACATAAATAAAATAAAAAAAGGGTAAGGCTAAAATCACATTATCTCCTCCCTAACAAGCCCTCTTACAATCATAGACGCTTACACTGCATGAACTTCACCCACCCCCTTTATCCATTAACAAGTAAATAGCATGTCCCTAAATCACTTTGAGGAGTGTAACTAATCAGTAGAGATATAATCCCCCACAAACTAACCCAGTAGCACTAACCACGCGGGGTCGCAGAAATACCTGGATTAGAACCTAGGCGCGGAGAAAAACCTCTCAGGGCTGACGGACCCAGTAGGTCTTCCCAGATCATCCGTCTAGGAGAAGGAAAACTCTGAAACTAAACCAAAGGGGAGAGAGGCCTCTTCAGTCTTGGATGACAACCTTCCTAGAGCTGGTGACTCAAACAAATTCACCGGTTTGCAAACCTAAATTGCTTAAGGAGTAGATAGGCTATGTCTATCGCCCGGCTTCCATACTCCTTCTTTGCCTATTAGTCAAGCGCAGAGACACTATCTCAGTGATTCGACAGAAACACCCCGCGGTAGATCTTGTTTCCTGGCTAGGGCAATGAACGCCGTTCTTCCCCATTCCTAGCACGCCCCACCCCTAAAACTGAATATTTGGGAGTGCTTGAGTATAAGATATGCCTGAGCGATTAGATTGGGTTGACCTTCTTCTAAAGGGTTGAGGGTACCGGATTAACAGTTCCTGGCTGCTGTTCCCGACTGGTAGTACAGGAGCCCTAACTCTTTGGTAGCGCTTAAAGCGGCTGCTCCATCAACAGTTGAATAATATCCGGTTGTTTGCAGTGCCATGACGCGTATGGAAAGGGACCCTGCACTCATACCCGGTGGGCTTTCCTGAGGCCACAATCCTAATTGGAGAAAGGTCAGCTGATGGTCTACTTGTGATGCATGTCTGAAGCTCCGCATAACCTCTTGTTTAGCTCCCCCTTACCGAAACTCTTAAAAAAAATATGACGACAGTACAATCTAAAAATAAGCTTAAACCAGGATTAGGGACAAACAAATTCAACTTGCCTCCTCCCTTAAGGCTCTCATTCACAAATATCCGTGGGCTTAGAACTAACTTAGCTGATGTTGAAGCATTTCTCTTAACAAATACCCCGGATATCTTAGCACTAAGTGAGACTAACCTACACTCCTCCATTCCCTCTAACCACTTTAACATGCCTGGATATCTCCCACTCTGCCGTAAGGACTCTGACAGACATATGCACGGACTTGGAGTTTACATTCGTAATACCCTTCCCTTGACTAGAGAAACAAACCTAAAAACAGATGATCAAGCCTTTATGTGCTTTAGACTAAACATGCAACACAATATTAGCAACTATTATTTTCTCTACCGCTCTCCCTCGACTCAGGACTGCTCCATAATAAACAAAGTATCTGACAGCATAGACACGGCACTGTCCATCGACACTAGCGCACAAATACATGTGTTTGGTGACTTTAATGTCCACCACAAAAACTGGCTTGGATTCTCTACTCACACAGATGCAGCGGGCAGCACAACCCATAGCTTCGCTATATCTCACTCCCTATCACAAATCGTTACGTTTCCAACCCGTTTCCCTGACCAGGAAGAACAACACGCATCACTTCTAGATCTGTTTTTGACCACAGTTCCCGATGACTGCATAACGAAGGCCCACAGCCCACTCGGGAACGATGATCATGCAGTGATAATGGTTGAAATCGCCCTAAACTCTAGACCCAAAACTGAAGAGCCAGTGCTCAAAACAACGAGATATTATAATAAGGCTGACTGGGAAGCCATCAGGGAACTAATTAGAGATGCTCCATGGAAAAATATTTTCTCTCTCCCTGCTGAACAATATGCAAACGAGACCACTGACTGGTTCAAAACTGCAATCGAAGCGCATGTTCCCATGCGGAAATTTTATAGTAAGCCCCACTCTCCCCAATGGTTTACGTCGACTTGTGCAACTGCCATTGCTAAAAAGCAGCATGCATACCGTAGGTTTAACCGACATAAGTCCAGTTCAAACAGACTGAAGTATATAGAAGCTAGAAATAACATTAAGAAAGAAATAGCGACAGCTAATAGAGAATTTACGGAAACCACTAAAAAGCGCATCGAAGCACAAAAACTAGGAACTCGAGACTTCTGGAAAATCTACAACAGTGTAGTAAATAATGGGAAATCAACAATTCCCCCACTAACCAACAATCACGAGGTTGTCTACTCAGCAACCGACAAGGCTAACATGCTTGCCAGTCGGTTTGCCTCAAACTCAACCACCCCCTACCTGACTTTCCTATGCGGACAGACGCCACACTAGACAATCTGAAAACCACCCCTGCTCAGGTGTATGCTATCATAAAAAACCTTGACACCTCAAAAGCATGTGGACCCGATCTTATCCCAGCTGTGCTATTAAAAAAGTGCTCAGCCGAAGTAGCTCCAGTTCTCTCCAAACTCTACAACAAATGCCTTAATGAAGCTTGCTTTCCGGGCTGTTGGAAAACTGCTTCTGTTGTACCAGTATTCAAGAATTCTGGCGAAAGGACAGACCCATCAAATTATCGCCCCATTAGCCTCCTCCCACTTTTTGCCAAAATATTTGAGACCATAATTAACCATGCTCTAGTCCATCATCTTACAGATGCTAAACTACTGACTGGCAAACAATATGGATTTAGACAAGCCCGTTCCACAGCAGACATCCTCACTGTGATCTCTGAACGTATATACCATTCACTGGACAAAGCGGGGGAGGGCAGAGCGGTAGCTCTAGATATATCTAAGGCTTTTGACAGGGTATGGCATGAGGGCCTCCTCAGTAAAATCAGATCATACGGTATCACTAGTAGAATACTTAACATAATTAAATCCTTCTTAGATAAGAGAAAAATCCAGGTAGTCCTCGACGGTCGTACATCTAAACAATATGATATAAATGCGGGGGTGCCACAGGGTTCTATCCTTGGACCTCTATAGTTCCTGATATTCATAAATGACCTCCCCGACAACATTGCCTCTGAGATGGTATATATGCTGATGACATTACGCTCTATGGCAGACACGACAGGAGGACGAATGAACACATTTCTAAAGAAATGGCAGAAACACTAGAGGAAGACCTCCAATCTGTAGTGGAATGGGGACAAAAGTAGTTGGTCGCGTTCAATGCTGCCAAGACTAAACTAGTTTCATTCAATAATTACAAGAAACCCTCTCTACCACCCATAGCAATGGCCAACGACTCTTTATCTGAGAGTCCATCTTTCAAACTCCTTGGCCTAACGTTCACAGGAAACATGAGTTGGAACAATTACATTGAAGGCATTGCCAGGGCCGCTGCAAGAAAGGTAGGCTCTCTCTACCGTGCTAGAAAACTACTAACACCCGAAAGTATCCTGTACCTCTATAAGGCCACCATTCGCCCATGTATGGAGTATTGCTGCCACATCTGGTCTGGTGCATCTACTACTAGTCTCTCGCTCCTTGACAAGGTTCAAAAGAGAGTCGCAAACCTGATAGGCCCTGAACTGGCATCTAAGCTTCAGCCTCTGTCCCATCGACGAAATGTTGCATCTCTCTGCCTTTTCTACAAGTATTTTAGTGGTGAATGCTCTGACGAACTGCAATCACTTGTGCCCCCACGACGTGAGCACCCTCGACAAACCCGACAGGCTGCTAAATCCCACCCCCACACTGTAGAGATCCCTAGATGTAAAAGATCTTTTTACTCCAATTGTTTCTTCCCCAGAACCGCAAGACTCTGGAATTCCATTCCAGGTCCCTGCTTCCCCAACTGTACTGACGTGCAGAAGTTCAAGTGTAACGTGAACCGACACCTTGCTGCCCAAATCCCTACATAGTACCCCAGTAGTTGTTGCCCCTGATAGTAGCCCCCTACACCAAAGTGGCAATTTGCCTTGTTTTGGGTGAAAATGTAAAAAAAAAAAAAAAAAAATTGCTTGATAGAGCTCTGCGTTCAACAAAATGAAAAATACAAACACGTTGTAACGTGCCATCGTTCGGCACTTGGACTAGTATATCCTTTTAAAGGAATACAGCATGTAGAGTGGGGAGCGGAGAATAAAATTGTCGGATCTTTTATGCTATATTTCAAATTAGCTTGCGAGTTAAAATGATTCTTGGGTCAGTAAAAACTATTATACATTTTATAAAACACAATCAAATAAATAATATAAATTTAAAACTGAAATAAATATAAATAATATTATCAATTGAAATCACTATAAACAATATTAACATTTAACAGAAAATAAATATCACAAATTCACAACTTATCTATGAAACGTATCCATCAACAATGAATAACTATTAAGGATCATCTTAGCTTGAATACAGATCTGCGTACATAATTTTCTCATTTTTTCTGATTTATCTCTATCTCTATATCTACTGTTGTATGAAAGTAATTTTGTGTGTGGGCATGTATGAGTTTTTCTATCATAGGTTCCAAAATTACAGATCGCACACAAAAATAATTTATATGTCTGGCAGTGTTCTTAGATGTGGTTTGTAGAGAAATTAATTCGATGATAGCGAAAAAATCCGATCTTAAAAGTGGTTTTATCCTTATAGGTAAGAAAAGACGGATTTTTACAAGGGAATATTTTACGTTACACTGGCAGGTGTAACTGAAAATATTTCTCTCTATAGAATCTTCTTTTATTATCTGTAACAGAAGAATGTTTAAGATCGTCAAGGCCAAATATCTATTGTAAATAAACACAGACGGATTTAATGGACGATATTATTATGATCATTCGAAAAAAACGAAATGCGAATTAGTCCAACGGGCAAATTATTGCTTTAATATGTAATAATCAAAATAATAATGATTATATAATAATATATACGCAATTAGCATGAATTAAAATATCATGTGTAAGCGTATTGAACAACCGGGCCACATCGGGCGGTAAGCTAATATATATATATATATATATATATATATATATATATATATATATGTATATATACATACATACATATATATATGTCTGTGTATGCACACACACACACACACGCGCACACACACACACACACATATATATATATATATATATATATATATATATATATATATATATATGAGTAAAAATAAAATTAAAATACAAGCGATGGTTGACGTTATGTTATTTGAGAAGGAAAACCGAGAATTAATAAAATAGTAATCAACGTTTCGTCCCTATTTCAGGGGACACCATCAGGATTTCGTAGGAAAAATATAGAAGAATACAATTACAGACCACATGCGAGTGAAAAATGAAAAAAAAACCTCCAAAAGTCCTTCCCACTCTGGACAGAAACTATAAATGTGCGTGTGGAAAGGTTGGATTATTATATCCATATATATATATATATATATATATATATATATATATATATATATATATATATATATATATATATACCCATTAAAACATTATTCATATTCATATGTACATGCACAGTTACTTTTTTTTGTATATATATGTTTTATATATGCATATATATATATACGTATATATATATATATATATATATATATATATATATATATATATATATCATTCGAGGTTACTTCGTCAATAAAAAAGTTTTTACAATATATATATATATATATATATATATATATATATATATATATATATATATTGTAAAAACTTTTTTTTTATTGACGAAGTAACCTCGAATGATAGTGTTAGATGTAAATACGACAATTACCAGAATCATATTTGTATAATTTTGTTATTTTCAATTTAAATCTGATTACTTTCATGGTATGAAATGGAGATATCTATCCGTGTCAACTAGATATTTACTTTGCTAATATTTGTCTTTTTGTCCCTTGTTAATAAGCAAACACTGTCTGTTAAAGTTATTTTTAACGTTGGCGATAACACGTAAGTGACCAAGAAATAGAGTCAACGTTAGATAAAATAACTACCATAAAATCACCCAACTAATATGTAATTTTGTCTCCTTTCATATTCGTATTTTTTTGCTCATTAATTATTCGTTTGCTTCTATTTTTATCTACCAATACAATACGGGCTAAGATCATAGTGTAGTATCTGTTGTAATGCTACACTCAGGTTTATTTGTCCTTAGTCAATGTAGGGGAAACGTTTCTATAGTAAGGCAATCTTCCTGATTGCCTACTTCCAAAGTACCTCATTTTGGAATCTGTTTTTCCTATACATTACAAACGCCCTTGTATTATATTTGGTTTCGTAGAGAAACAAATAAATACGGGTTGAAACGCGTTCAAATTCTGTCGGGTCTATCGTTTTCAAATTCAACGTAGAAGTTATTAAAAGTCCGACATATGCCTTGAGGAAAAGTGAAGTGGTCTATCTTTTCTCAGCTGAGATTAGTGCGTTGTTGTTGGGGCAATTTTCCAGACGCAATGAAAGAAGTCCGAATAAGTAGGAACCAGGTTAGGCGTGTGAGACCGCATCGTTCAATCGAACTTCGTCATATATTTCGTGGTCTTCAAACTTGTGTGGGGCTTAGCTTTACACGGGCATTCCTGAGCCTTCAGCCCTATCAACGTTGCAATATAACGCTCAGAGTTTACCGTTAATCTTGGTATCAAGAAATTAATGAGGATGACCATTTTTTTTTGTCCAAGAAAACAATGCACATCACTTTGTCTGAAGATATCTGCGTCTTGAACTTCTTTGCTGGGAAGCGTAACTGGTGCCATTACATCGACTGCTGTTTGGACTCCGCATCGTAGAGGCGACATCACGTCTTGCCACCCCTTCGTCTTCGTACTGATTCAACAATTCCTGACAAACATGCCGTCGGTAGTCCTTTTGGTCTTATGTGAACATTCGTGAAACGAAGCTACCACACATTTTGCTGAAGTCTAGAGATGACAGCATCGTTTCTAGCGCACTGACACTAATGTTCAAATCGATTTGTATTTTTATTACAATCCTCTGTCGATCAGCGGGAATGTTTTATTTGAGGCACACAGTGTGATCTGGACTGATGGCTGTGCATGGGTGCTCCGTGCGCGCTTTGTCACTCCCGTCTCCGTCGCCATTCTTAAATCGAGGAACCCATCTCCTAACTGTGCTGACATAAACTGCATCAGCTTGTAAGCGTTTAAGAAGCGCTGATATTTTTGATCGGTTCAAATTTTTATGTACAGAGAAATGCAATGTCGTATCCTCGCTTCTGACGCACGCCCCTGACAAGAATAGCTTTTTAAGAGTTTCACATTATTAATATCTGCAACAAAGATGTGAATGCATAAGCTTGGTCATCATAACAATGCCATTTGCTATACCTCTAATTCATTCGTGCGGAATAAAAATAGGAGGTATTACTTTTTGAACAATCTGCGTAAAAGTAAATAAATGACAAAGACACGTCTCTTTCTTATTCTCTAAATATAGATCACTGATTTCTTTTGAAAATTAAATATAACCGTTTCTTATTGTTTCTCTTCTAATGAGTATCATTTCTTCATTTGCATGTTTTAAACCTAAATATTAATAAGAAGTGACTTTTCTAGAGCATTCATCGTCAAACCCAAATATCGGCTGACATGATGTTGTAAACAAACACAGACGAAATTCGATGAACGATATTATCATTATTATTTTTTATATTCTTTTAGCGAATTAATTCACCGGGAAAATTATTCCACGTAATACATAATCTCAATCCTCATCTCTATCTATCTATCTATCTATCTATCTATCTATCAACATATGTATGTATGTATGTATGTATGTATGTATCTATCCATCCATCCATCCATCCATCCATCTATCTATCTATCTATCTATCTATCTATCTATCTATACTCTACAATTATATAAATGCAATTGTGTTTGTGTGTGTGTGAGTTCGTTCAGTATAGACTCCGAAACAGCTGAACAGGTTTTCTTTAAAATTTACAGAACTTTAGTTTAAAAGTCTGGGAGTGATCTTAGTTAATTTCTTTTTTCTCAGAATACCCCCGACAATTACCGATAATCGAAACGGTTACTTTAATCTATCTATCATCAGTAAAGCCATTTTTCCATGTCATCGCTTAGCAACAATGATAGAACAACAGGCCGTGAAAATTCTTCTGTAGTAAGTTGATATTGTTTTTTTTGTTTTTTTAATATTTCTTTTGCATGACGTTGTCTGTATGTTCAAACACCGCACGTAAATTTCGTAATTTTTTTTTTTCATTAATTGAACAGAAATTTAAAAGACTTGAAAATTTACGTGTTTTCTTTCTTTTTTTTTTTTTTTTTTTTTTTTTACATGACGTGGTCTGTAAATTGGAATCCACACGTAAATTTCTTAATGATTTTCTTTTCTTTGACTGGAAAGAAGTTTATAAGATTGGAAAATTTACGTGTGTGAGTATATTTTTAAATATTTAAACTTTATAGTTGATTATAGAAAAAAAAAATTGTACACTAAGCAAAGATAATTTTTTCGTCGAAATGAAATAAAAATACATTTGAATTTCACTTAAGTCACTTAAAGTAATAAAACTTCAAATATTTATTTATTTATTTTTTTACTAAATTTACTTTAAACTAAGTGTTTGGTATAAAATGATTATTTTCTTTCATCTTTTCTTTCACAAACGGCCATACCTCAAGCAATTACAGTACAAGCCCAACTTGACATGTTCTATATTTTAAATAAAAGTTCTTAAATTCAACACTTCTCTCCCACCGGGCTGCCTACTGTTGTTTTAATCCCTCTTCTATTATCACTTTTTCAAAACCTCTCTCCACCCGAGCTGAACTGTTGTTTTTTTTTTTTTATAATTTAAGGCTTAAAGAGCCTTAGTAAGAAATTAAATGTTGGTAACCAGATTTAACTTGTGTCCAACGACTATGGATTTAAAATTAATGCAGTACTGAAATATATAATGTAGCTATCGAACGTTTTTTTGAAAGTCTTCCCGACAATTTATTCACTATCCATAGTATTAAGTTGACCTAAAAGTTCGTAAACACTTGTGAAACATAAATTTTTGATGCAATTTTTATTTGTTTTTATATTGTTATAGAGATCTTATCTTTCTATTCCAGATGACAATTTATAAAATTGCCAGTTTTGATTCGTTACTGCTGGAAGCGGAGTCTTTCGACTAGGAAAGCTGTAGAAAAGATTCGTCTCGCTGAAGTTAAAGGAAAAAATTGCATATGCGACGATCTTAAAGAGGTACAAGCGTTTTGATTCTGGCGAGATGAGTCCTGAAGATAAGCCTCGTTCGGGACGGCCGTTAAAGTTGGGTGATGGAGACGTGTAAACCGGACTGGACATTGCGTCTTCATCGGACGCTCGAGAATTCGCTTATTAGCTTGGAGATGCCAAAACTACAATTCACCGTCACTTGATCAAAATTATTTTGTTCACAAAAAGCCGACCAAGATCCACACGGACTCACCGAAGCAAACGACGACAAACGAGTTGAAATTTGCCGTCAATTGCTCAACAATCCATTGAACAAGCGTTTTTGCACGTGAACTTTGACATCGAATCGTATTGGGTCTATCTGGTCCAGAACCCCAGGACAAGTGCTGGGTTCAGAAAAGGCAAGAGAAACCGTCGGTACCAAAACAACTTGGATTTGGCTGGAAAGTCATGTTGTGCGTTTGGTTGAACTTTAAAAACATCGTACGTTTTGAGTTGGTTGCGAATGGTCGGGTCATCAGCGCCGAACTTTTCTGTTAAGCAACTGGTACGGACCTACGAAAAGTTAAAGTAAATGTACCCGACTCTGATAAACGAGAGCACATTTTGATGCAGCAGGGCAATGCTACGTTACACAGCTCCAAGAATACCAAAGACAACTTTAAAAGGGTGGACGACGTTGATGTTCTGCAACATCCAGCCAGCAGTCCTGGCTGTGCTGAATGGTTGCCGCTTCAACTTGTTTGTTGAAGCCAAGGAAGCATGTCAAGAATTCTTTGATTCGAAGCCCGCTGAATGATACATTAGCCAGATCTGAAAGCTTACAGATCGATTTAAGACAGTCTTAAGATGATTATTATTTGGATGGTTGAATTTTCTTTTATTATTTGGTGAGTAAAATTTAAATATTTTGCAAGTGTTTACGTTATTTTAGGAAACCCTAATACACTAGAAAGAACTTCAGTCGTAAAATACGCTAAAATATGATATTTTAATGCATGTAGATTTTATATTTATTATTAAAAAGCCAATTTTTATTGATTTTTATTGTGTACCAAATATTTAGTAGATCCAGTCGTGAAATACGCTTGAATATATTTTAAACCATGCAGATTTCGTATTTATTATTATAGAGCCAAATACACTATTGATTATTATATTGCCCCAATATATAATAGTGATTTCCAAAGTTTAAAGAATATGCCTTGGGTGCCATCAGCTAGAATCCAAATAAAACATGTATCGTTCCAGTCTTAGTCTTTGAGTTTGAAAAGTTTTCTAAAAACAACGCCATGGTGCTTGTTTGTGACTGACACATAAAAATCCAGACTTTTGGATTATATTATAAAATTAAGCTACATATAGCGTTTATAAAACTGCGTCAAGCAGATACTTTCCAAACTTCCTAATGATCATTAAAGAGTTTTAGAGTAACTCTTGTACAAAGAAAATATATCAATACATAAGCACAGCTAACTAAAAATGATAAATATAAAATCTATTCCTTTCGCTGAAAATTCTATTGAGGCTTACGATGTTCCTTAAATGAACAATAAAAATGTTTTTAGACTCATTTTCATATAGCCACGGTGTTACAGTTATATATAGCCACACTGAAGGGTCTTGATTACGATATATATATATATATATATATATGTATATATATATATAGTTATTAAGAGTGCTCAGTATAAGAGAGCTAAATATATTGTTTTTATTTATATAGACAAGTATTACATACATGCAAATGTTTTGGAGAAAATTTGTATATTAAAAAAACTACTGCTCCTCATCAGGCGAGAGAAATAAATATCTGATATTCAGAGCATTATGTCCTTAAATGAAGATGTGAAATAGATTTTTTTATTTATAAAAAATAAATTATTAAAACGCTAACTTAGCATGGAGGAAGTGATACCAAGTGAAATTTTAGACCTAAAAATAGATGGCGGTGTGGCAAAACTTAATAATAAGAAGAAAAAGGAGATAGAAGAAAGAAAGAAGAAAAGGGCGGACAAAGAGAAAAAGGGGAAAGAGAAGAAGCCGTAAGGCGTAGGGGATACTTAAGGTGTCAGATAGTTACATTGCGTTTCAGTTTCTTACTGAAATTAAAGGTAACTATATTTTTAGCTGCCCGGAAAACTCGTCCCGGGAAAACTCGTCCCCAGAAAACCCGTACCCGGAAAACTCGTACCCAGAAAACTCGTTACCGAAAAAATCCCCCCTTTTTGCTAGGTAGGAAAACTGCTCCCTTATTGAATAAATATCGATTGAAAACGCATTTTATTACCGTTCTTGAAGGAGATATTGTATTTAAAAGAGACTATGTACCTCCATAATATTAAAAAAAATATATATTTTTAACTCTTGCTTAAAATAAATAAACTTGATCCCGGAGTCAAGATACGAAAAACGAAGTCAAATATTTATTTAAAAAATACTATAGTTTTAACCCTTTTTGTGCCATTACGAAACAACAATAAAGAAAGAAAACACGTATTATCAAAGAAAGCAATTATTTTATTTAGAAGAATTAATTCAGTTTAAATAATTCTTGGGTTATTACAAAACAACAAAAAAGAAAACACGGTAGTATGTAATTTTGGTACCGTGCGGAAATAATAACGCTATTATTTCGAAAGCATGGGGAGGGGAGGGTATCGTTAAAAGTCATTTCGGGGGCACTTGTGCAGTACTGTAGTACTTAAAAATATACAAATTTATTTTCTTTTGGAGGTTGGGGAGGCTCGTTTTAAAACTATACCTCAGTATTTTCTTTAATTTTCGGACATTTTTTGTTAAAAATTATTTACTAAGTAATGTTGAGTGCGACATTACTTGTTATTTCTTTTTAACTAAATGAACTTTTTAAAATAAGTTTAAATACCAAAAACTTACAAAGCTAGGTAGAAAACGAAAACTTTGAAAAATCAATTTAATTTTTTTAAAACAATAAACGTAAATTTTTTTTTTTTTTTAAATATTATGGGATGTGCATTATTACCTAAAATATACAAATTTATTTTCTTTTGATGGGGGTCGTTTTAAAACTATATCTGTTCTTTAATTGTCTATTTTTGCGCAATTAT
>NC_136489.1:107258852-107311352 GCF_053919585.1 Euprymna scolopes | reverse complement strand
TAGGCCACTGGCAAACTGGAACGTCTGTGAGCATCCGGTGTATTATTTGGAGCTGTCCCTTTTGAGAGAAGTTCCGTGTTCGAAGTGGTCTGTCTACATTGGGTATATAGTGTTTAAAACTTGTTATTCCACGTAATCTTATTTAATTATGGAGTTAGCTAAAAAGCGATGGGTCACTGCACTTCTCCGTGTAAAGAGCAGTCGATTGATGCTTGAACTGTTGTCAGAGACCGTTCGTACACCGAGATACATCGTCTCAAAAGAAAGAAGAAAGAAGAAGAAAGAAGAACAATTGGCCATTTTTGTACCCTTTTTTTTTTTTGCTCTCTTTTGACATTTTAACCGACGTTCTGAGACTCGCTGGATTCGTAAGACACTTCTCTGTAAGAATATGTGCTTTTTGAAACTTATAAGTTGATTTTAGTTGAGATTTGGATAGTTTTGTTTTGTAGGCGTATATAGGCGTGTACGGGCCATCCCTATATACTTAAAAAAAATTATATCGACGTATGCTCATATATAGATATATATTAGCTTATGAATAATTATTTATGAGAATTAGAGAAGTATATATATATATATAAGCAACCTTGAGCTTGGTTAGTACTAACATCGGTGAGTATTTGGGAATTCCATATGCTGTATGCGATCTCCGCTTATCTCGGCAACTTTTTCAGTCGTCCTGGATTTCTTCTCGCAATTAAAATCAAGCATTACCTATTTAGGAAAGGTGTGGTTTGATATTGCGCAAGCTACCTTTACAGGTGTCTTTAGGGATTGATGTATACGATTTTCTTTATATCAGTATTTATATATCACTACACATTCATGAGCATGTTTCGGTCAGCCATTTACTAGTGACCAGAAACCTATTCAAGTGGGTGTGTTCGTAAAATAAACGTTATATATATATATATGATTTATTGTTGGCGTTTTCTTTTTTGGCTATATTAACATCTTCGAAACGGTGGTACTTATTTATTCCGCTACCTTAGCAGTTTATCAAGAGCTATAAGTTCTTTTTGTTACACACACACACACACACACACACACACACACACACACACACACACACACGAACACGCACACGCACACACACATATATATATTTATAATATAAAGCTGAACGTTTGTGTGTGTCTGGTCACGAATAGGCTCCTATATAGTTGACTATTATAGAAAACTAATCACATATAATGATAGAAGATGTATCGAGACAGAGGAATGGGTATGTTTGATCTGGCATAGTGATGATTCATTAAAATTGTGGTGTCTGCGTACGCACCTGGTGCAAAAAGTATGGAAATAAAAAAAATAAAAGAAAAAACATTTACATGTGTTTTTTGATATAGATGTACATAAAAATACTTTGATAAGTATGTTTTAACTTAAATAGATGGTATAATAAAATTGTGGGGTCTGCGTTCCCGCCTGGCCTCCATAGAATGGAAATAGGCACAAACTTTAATAAAGACTTTTCATGTCTATCTGCGTAAATATGCTTTGATAATTATGTTTCAGTTTAAAGAAATATGGTATAATAAAATTATGGGGTGTTGGTTCGCGCCTGACCTCCATAGAATGGAAATATGTCACAAAGTTTAACAAGTTTTTTTTTTAATATAGATCCACAGAATATTGTGATAAGTGTTTCAGTGTGAACAGGCATGATATTATAAATTATGGGTTTTATCTATTTTTTTTTAAACTTTCATCGTATTTTGCTTTGGTTTTGTACCCCCAAATTCGAAGCTATCTCTTTACAACCCTTCCTTTTCATAACCTATCATAAATCAGAGTCCATTTTCTGTATGCTGTTTTTGAACCCAGTGAACGACGGCTACTTTTTCTAGTATATATATATATATTCTAGCATATATGTATATGACTCGTCCCATATTTTCATAGTTATTAAATACTGTTGCATGCATAAAACGTATTCCCATGGACATGTATGTTTCTCGCTGTCAGAATAGGTTAGGCGCGAACTCATGGCACTAGCATCCGTAGTCTTGTATTCTACAAACAAGCTACGATGACTCACACTTAAAATACATTATTTTTTATCGCTTTTAATTTCAGGATTATTGAATTATTGACGTATTTTTAACATTATTAACTACAAAACGCTGTTACTTAATTTACTGCTGCGTTAGCGTTTTTGTTGCTATAAGCTCTTTTTGTAATTCATATATATATATATATATATATATACATATATATATATATATATATATATATATATATATATATATATATATTAACTGATACAATTACCTATTGTATTCTTAACTTCCGATTCCCGATTTGGACTCTGTTTAAATTAATAAATATTTAATTAGAGATTTATTGGTTTTTATGGAAATTTTCAAATTTCCGGTTAATTTAAGCGTATAGTGTTTCTTCAACGTTTTCCTTGTAATTGATTGAAAATTGTAACACAAAAGATATGTTTTGATTTTAAAACAAAACCAGATTGTATCAGTTGATCGTTAGTGTACAACATATTACTTGAAAAAAAGCATTTTTTTTTTCAAAAATAGTCAACGATTGGTAGGCAAAACGAGAAAACGATGTAAGAATAAAATATTTTAAACGCCCCCTACCATTGTTACGAAGAAATTTCTTAATAATATCACTATTTAGAAAAAAAAACACATTTTAAACATGAGGAGGGCGTGGGTTTGTTAACTATTCTATGCCTTATCTCTATGAACGAAGTAAAAAATTTATTTTAATTATAACAAATTGGTGGGTTATTAAATTGATTTGCTTTGCTGTAAACAAAATAATAACTAAATGCAAATAATAATAATAATAATAATAATAATAATAATAATAATGATAATTTTCGTGGTATGGTCCACCTAATTAGCATACGTGAAATATCAACCATATAAATATTACGGTATCAACCATATAAATATGGTTGATACCGTAAGACGGGAAAGACCCAACGAGAGGCCCAGAGAGACACTAGATCGAGAGCCGACGAGTATCCAGCCGACACCTTCTCCAGCGACGGTCTCCCCACGACTATATTAATGGGCTCTATGTAAATGTTGTACATACTTTCTTGCTTTTAATATATCTGTTCTATTTTACTTTTCTGTTGTAGCTATTTATTTCTATGTTTTCAATCGAGTTTCAACAACAATAATAATAATATTAATAAACAAATTTTTAGATTAATAGGCAACTCGAGCATCAACTCGACGATGAGAGTTCAAACGTGCACAGTATTCAAATTTGGGAAAGAGGATGGAACAACTTTCTCTTCTGCCTCTCTCTCACACTCTTTATCTTCTCTCTCTCTCTCCCTGTTTCTCTTCTCTCTATATTAGCACTTATCAAGGCCAATATGCAACTCGAGGATCAACTCGACGATGAGAGTTCAAACGTGCACAGTATTCAAATTTGGGAAAGAGGATGGAACAACTTTCTCTTCTGCCTCTCTCTCACACTCTTTATCTTCTCTCTCTCTCTCTCTCACCCTGGTTCTCTTCTCTCTATATTAGCACTTATCAAGGCCAATATGCAACTCGAGGATCAACTCGACGATGAGAGTTCAAACGTGCACAGTATTCAAATTTGGGAAAGAGGATGGAACAACTTTCTCTTCTGCCTCTCTCTCACACTCTTCATCTTCTCTCTCTTTCTCACCCTGTTTCTCTTCTCTCTATATTAGCACTTATCAAGGCCAATAGGCAACTAGAGGATCAACTCGACGATGAGAGTTCAAACGTGCACAGTATCTAAATTTGGGAAAGAGGATGGAACAACTTTCTCTTCTGCCTCTCTCTCACACTCTTTATCTTCTCTCTCTCTCACCCTGTTTCTCTTCTCTCTATATTAGCACTTATCAAGGCCAATAGGCAACTCGAGGATCAACTCGACGATGAGAGTTCAAACGTGAACAGTAGTCAAATTTGGGAAAGAGGATGGAACAACTTTCTCTTCTGCCGCTCTCTCACACTCTTTATCTTCTCTCTCTCTCACCCTGAAAGATTCCTCTCCCCTAAGAATAAAACATATGTTCAATATCTGCTTTTATTGTTTTCATTGTTTATACGGTCCCGGGCAACGCCGGGTAGCCCTGCTAGTCCTAAGCTAAATCCTCATTCACCAAAAGAAATATTACTATGAAACCCTTAAAAACTTGACAGAAAGTAAAACAATCATTCTAGTATTTAGCTAAATGAATGATAAAGATTCTTGTAAAAACAAACTTTATTTACTTTTATTCATTAGAATAACTTTTCCCGGTACGCCACACAGAAATTTGACTATAGAAGCAAATCATCGACGATAGTTCCTTTGTTAGATGTTTTTAGAATAATAAAAATAGCTTTTCATATGTACTTTTAGGTTTATTCGCTAGATAAAAATGTAAAATTATTTTTTTTTTTCTGCCGAAACTTATTTTTATGAAGCAATAAAATTTGGCACACTGGCGTACATTTTGTCGTACTTTTCGGCGAACCAAAATTGCGGATTGAAAGTTTGATTGCTGGCGTCCCCAAAATAAGTATATGACGATTAGTATACAAAATAAGAAAACTGTGAAGGGAGGGAGTAGTTAATAAAGCCAGTCCCATGTAAAGAATACGTTGCTATATAATAACGTATTATTTAATAAAACATTCGTTATATTAGGAGGGATTTCTGCTTACTCTTCTGGACCTTCCGTCGTTGAAAAAATGTTCATATTTTTCTCACAATTATACGCATTTGGTCGATTATAAGATTGATTTGAGTTACTGTAAAAGAAAACGATATTACAGAACTACTGCTACTCTTATTTCAACTACTACTACTACAAACATTAATAATATTAATAATAATAATAATAATAATAATAATAATAATAATAATAAAAAGAAGAAGAAGAAGAATATCAGCAGCAGCAAATATATTAATCCCTTTAATTAAATTACTTCTACGAAATGGGATTTTACATTTTTGAATGGTTATGCGGCGAAAAGAAAAAATATTTTAAAATATTGCGTCGGAAAACTGTTTCGCAAATAAAATTAACGTAAAATGATACTAATTTCTTGCCCATTCTCGCTTAATCGCTAAAAAAAAAAAAATCGGAAATTAAACAACATACACCTACAGAATAACAATTTTCGATCGATTGCTAACATTTATTTACGTGTTAAAAAAAATTGATCGCTTTCTTTTTTCTCAACATACACCTCCAAATACCCGGGCAACGCCGGGGACCCATGCTAGTTAAAGTAATAAATGTCCCCACCCCATTATTATTTTCGGCAAAGTTTAAAAGTAGATATAATTTCCTTTTTAATTAAGAGAATCTTCAGAATGTTTTCTCTCTTTTTTTTTTTTAATTTTTTTTTTATTTTATCCAATCGGAAATTTTTCACTTGCGTCTAAAGAGAAGCACCATGAAGTTTTAATTATTTCAGATGAAACCGATGACAAACCGCTAAGTACAGCTGGCGCCAACGAAAAAAAAAAACGTCCAGAGCATTTAAAACCTTTTAATAATCAAGTGAACTCCCTCGGATGGGAGCATATAGACATTTATCTAATAGATGCGAAAAGTTTACTATGTGAACAGGCAAGTTATCTCTCGATAAATGAGCAATAAAAAATAAATTAACCTCTGTGAATCAATTTCAAATCTGTAAATGAGATTTATAAACCATTCTGTGGCCCTTTTAAATTTTATGTTGTAAATGAACAACTTCTAATAGAAGAAACAATTTGTGCTTATTTCAGTTTTTATAGTAAAAGAAATCGGTTTGGAATCGGAAATTAGGCTATAATTTTACGATTCCGATACTGATTCCAATACCCCCAAAAGTTCCGATTTTTTCGATTCCCGATTCCGATATATATAGTGTTGGGACGATTAATGGGAATCGGGAATCGCAAAATCGGAACCAAGAAAAAAAGACAACCAAGAAAAAAAAGCTAAGCAAAATTCATCCCAAAGCGGCAAAACTAAATTTGGTTTATAAAGACACTGTATATATAAATATAGGCAAATTTGGGCATATTTTATTTGTTTAAAAATATAGGTATTTTTTTAGTAATTATAAAATTTTAACCATAGAATAGTATTATAAAAAAGCCCGCAAAATTTCATCTGGTTTTGTCTCATAGAAACAAATATATAAACATTTCAATATTCAATTCTGCTATGAGTATATATATATATATATATATATATATATATATATATATATATATATATATATGTGTGTGTGTGTGTGTGTGTGGGTGGGTGTGTGTGTGTGTATGCAGAGAGAAAGAGAGAGAGAGAGAGCATCTTCTTCGCAACATTTTCGAAATATCAGTTACTCTTGATCCCAATTTTACAAATGAAAGCTCGTTGAAAGATAATGACCTGAACCGTGTAGTTGATTATGTGACATTTGATTTTAAGGTCGCATATTAAAAGGATCATCCATCATCCAGTGCTTATTTTGGCACATTTTACAACCATAAAATGTTTACAACCATAGTCATTTGTTTTCCTAGTTTTGCATATGAATTACAAAATCTCTGATATTTTCCTAAAACCTCTAGCCTTGATTGAGGGGGAGACGAAAATTTCCTGCTATGGTGTCAAATGATCTGAAATAACAGCAAGGGGAGACTTGATTTAAAATATTTTTCATATGTTATATCTTCCCTCTTTAGTTTTCATAGATAAATTAAATTTCACAGTGTGGATTATTTGATACTGGACATATTTATAATCATATCCTATTTCCAAACGAGGGGAGATAAACCATAGCAGCAAGTTTTTAGTCTCCCCCTCTATGAAGACCAAAGGTTTTGGGTATATATATATATATATATATATATATATATATATATATATATATGTATGTATGTATATTCTTATTCATTTCTACATATAGTGTAGCTCAATAACATGTACACTTTTGTTACAGTATAATACTCATTCTATATAATCAATATTGGTTGATTAGGCTTATTTTTTGGAGTATTTATAAAATGAATGGCCCAATATAGTAAACATAGATCATAATATATATATTTCATCCACGCTAGGATTCATCAGGCTAGCGTGGATGAAATGCGGAGTATTCTGTGTAGCTTAATCGCCATATATATTTTATAACTTACTACCTAGCTCTACCTACGTATTGAGCACTGTTGAAGCAAATAAGGTTACCTTTGCAGGTTCTACCAAACTGTTCCGCCAATTTTGGGTCTAAAGACTTGAAATTTTAGATGTAGATAACTTGGACAGGGGTAAACCATTTTATCTTTATTTGAGACCAAAATGATAAATGTTACGTGGTAAAAATGAGTGTCAAAGTTAAAAAAAATGACCTCTACGAAATTACTCTGACATATTTTGGTCTAAACATTTGAAATCCACACATATGGCAAGTTATGAACAGTCAATTTGGCCCGAGCAAAGCCGGACAGACATGCAAGTAGTAAATAAACTTGGTCTTGAGAACAATAGTAAATTAATAGCAAATATTTTCTTTTTCTTTTTTAGATTAACGTGTCTACCAAACTGATCTATGAATTTTATGTACACATACTTAAAACTTTACATATACTGTATACGGGCATGTGAAAAACATTTAATTTTATTTTAGCCAATAAAAATAACTGCAAAGTGTCAATTCCTTTTTTTTTTAAAGTTGACCTTGCAGAAGTAAATTTACTAAAGCTGTTCATTCTGCGCATGCGTTAATTAGCATTGCTCGGTTGGTTTACAAACTATTTATACATATATGACTGGTTAAGATGCTAATTAATAAGGCTGGAGAGATGCATACTTTGGTTTCAATAAATCGGCATGGCAGTGAAGTGATATTTTTAATTTTAAAATCACAACCATATAAGGGGTACAAAAATAATCGATAGAGGATTGGTTCTGTAATGATTAATATAAAATCTATATAAATTAACAATCATATATATATATATATATATATATATATATATTATATATATATATATATACTGTGTAAGCAAAAACAAGACTTCAAAACAGGGTGTTGGTGGCAACAAAAGGTGTATTTCAACACTTACACAGTATATAAATGCTCAATTATAAAATTTGATAATTTTATAGCTTACTCTTTAAGTCAACAATTTTGACCTAAAACTCATTGGTGTATGAAAATTTACTGAATTTCACGAACTCAGTATAATTACATATAAGTCTATATATATATATATATATATATATATATATATATATATATATATATATATATATATATATATGTGTGTGTGTGTGTGTGTGCGTGTGTGTGTGTGTGTGTGAATACTAATAAAGTTCCAGTTTAGTCAAATAAAAATCTCTTTTCAATGTACTCAGTACGTATATATTTATATACAAGCATGCCGCCCGGCATTGTCCGGTCGTAAAATACGTTTAAATAGGATATTTTGATTAATCAAGATTTCGTATTTATTATTATATCATATTGGACTCAAGTAATGATTTAAAACTTTAAAAAAAATGACTCGTGCGCCACCAACGAGAATCGAAACCTACACTTTTAGCTTACGATGTACTTTTTCTCTTTGACGTTAATGCTTTAGCTATGTAGACATGTTTGATGCAAGGCTAAAACTTAAAGCATGAAACCATAGCTATTACGTAAGGCATACATATTCGTAATATCCTCGCTCTACCTTTACCTGGTCAATTCCAGTTTTTTTTTTTCACACATTTGTACTGATTTTCCTCGCTTAAAAACCAAGTATAAAGTTTCGGATGGATTCGAATATTAAGTTTCATGTTTGTAGACAGAGAAGTTGTGTAAGGAACATTTTTTAAACAAATATATATATACACATACATATACATACACACACACACACACACATATATATATATATACATATATATGGAGAGGTTTGTATATACTATAACATTTTTATGCAAATATTATGCAAGTGTAAATCATGTAGAATATCTGCATGTATATAATTACACGTAATAGTTAACTAAAGATGATAATCCCATAAAAAAAACAAAACAAAACCTAATTGGGAATTAATTTAAATGAATGTTTAAAAGATAATGCAAATAAGCAAATTGCAGATAAATGTGATTCAACAATCCATTAGTTGCATTTTCTTTTTAAATAAATAGAAAAAAATAGGAAAAAAGGTTTGCTTCTTTTCTGTTGTTCTTGGCTTTCGGACTGATGTCAAAAATGATGAAACTCTTGAGTTAATTTGTCTCTGTCAATGGAGGGGAAAACCTCTATACTCAGACAATTATTATTTTTGGTCTCTACCAGAGTGTCCCTTTTGTCCTTCTTTTGGATGGTTTTCCCCTACATTATAAACGACCTAGTGTCACATTTTGCTTTCGTGAGGAAGCGTATAAATGCCAATAAATAGGAAAAAGGTTTTTTTTTTTTATATGGCTATCAATACACAAAAAAAGCAAATTTATAGGAGTATATATATATATATATATATATATATGTATATATATATATATATATATTATATCTATAAAAGTGAAAGTGTCTGTCTGTCTGTGTATCTGTGTGTCTGTGTGTGTACATTTCCCTACGCAATTAAAAGTCTACAGATACGAAAATTGATATACAGAGTACTGAGATGTGGGACAATCGACGTGATTTTTTACGCCCAGAAATTTGGCGATTAAGGAGTCAAAGTTCAACGAGTTAACCTTTGAGAACTCTCCCAAACTCCTCCGACAATTTTCGAGCTACACACTTGAAATTTTAGATATAGGTTCAATTGACATGGATCTAACTTAATAACTTAACATGAGCCCAAAACAATAAATTTTAAGGGGTCAGAATAGAGGTCAAAGTTTTTAAAAAAATGACAGTTTTTTTTTGTTTTATTTTCTCAGCATACACCTCCAAACACCCGGGAAACGCCGGCCACCCATGCTATTATATATATAAAAGTGAACGTTTCTGCGTATCTGTCTGTCTGTGTATCTATGTGTCTGTGTGTGTACATTTCTCTACGCAATAAGTCTGTCAATTTTTAGTCTGCAGACTCAAAATTTGATATACAGGGTACTGATATTAAGGAGAATCGATGTGATCGGTTTCGGCCAGAAAGTTGGCGATTAAAGGAGTCAAAGTTCAACGATTTAACCTTTGAGAATTCTACCCAACTCCTCCGACAATTTTGAATCTAAACACTTGAAATGTTAGATATAGGTTCTTGGACATGGATCTCACTTAATAACTTGATTTGAGCCCAAAACAGTAAATGTTAAGGGGTCATAATAGGGGTCAAATTAACAAAATTGACCGCTCTGTTTTTTTTGTTTTGCTCAACATGCACTTCCAAATACCCGGGCAACGCCGGGCACCCATGCTAGTATATATATAAAAGTGAATGTGTCTGTGTATGTGTCTGTCTATGCATCTGTGTGTCTGTGTGTGTTCATTTCCCTACGCAATAACCCTGTCAATTTTATGTCTACAGACTCGAAATTTGACTGAGATTTGGGAAAATCGATGTGATCGGTTTTCGGCCAGAAAGTTAGCGATTAAGGGGTCAAAGTTATAGGATTTGAACTTACAGAACTCCTCCTACAATTTTGGGTCTAAACACTTGAAATTTTAGATATAGGTTCCTTAGACATGGATCTAACTTAATAATTTGATTTGAGCAAAAAACAGTAAATGTTAAGGGGTCATAATAGGGGTCAAAGTTTAAAAAATTGACCTTTTTTTTAGCTCAGCACACACCTCCAAACACCCGGGCAACGCCGGGTCCCCATGCTAGTATATATATATATATATATATATATATATATATATATATATATATATATATATATATATATATATATATACACGCACATATAAAGATACAGTATTTATTTTATTATTCAGTAAGAATTAAGATTCACGTGCCTTACCTATTGAAGTCTACCTATGTTCGAGTGTGTGAGTGTGTAAGTGTGACTTTAATCTCTAACTATTATTATTTTTTTAACTTACCGCCTTTTACATGCGTAATCCATTTGATGCAATTCAAAATGTTTTCTTTCATTTCTGCTCGATAAAATATTAAAAAAAACATAAAATAAAAAATTAAAAAAACAGAAACAAAATGCTATAATATAAAGCAAAACATTTGATAACATTTATTCAAGAATTACAAATTTGCAAATAAATGTTTGTGATGGCTTCATTTCTGACGACCACAAAACACACGCACACCAACAGAGAAGCATCCCCCCCCCTTCCTTTCACGTGTAAGTAGACGCAGCGATTGAAAAAGATTTGCTGACGACTTTAATCACTTGCAGACTCGCTTTCAAAGGCCAGGTGGAAATTGCCATTTCTGCCACGCGACTCTTTGTCAACAAAGCGATGAGCTTTAATTAAAGATCGAATGTAGCCAAATAAGTGAGCTTTTAATCGGATTCTATCAATCTTCGTTTCGCCAAGTACCCATAGTGTGTCTACGGTTTACGAAATCCACCATCCGTAAGACTTATATAAATTCGATTACTCAGGTCGCCGGGAGAATGATCGTCCTACCGCTCTAAAATGTATATCATTCCTAATATAATCTTCTATTTGTACAAAAGTTATATACGCCCTAAAAAAGAACTCTGTTAATAGAGTAAATAAATAACTTATAATTCTATATAAAAGCCAAGTACGTCTAAGGATGGAATACTGCTGCCATATATTGGCAGGAGCTGCTAAAAACAGCCTATCCTGCCTTGACAGAGTACAAAATAGACTTCATGGCTTAGTGGGGGATGCCCTTTTCTCTACGCTGCAACCTCTCTCCCACAGAAGAGACGTTGCGAGCCTATCCTTGTTTTATCGTTATTTCCATGGCAGGTGCTCGCCTGAACTCCAATCTCTGGTCCCCCCCTCGCCAATCTTTCACGAAAAACACCCGTCTAGCTGAATCCACTGTGAAAAATTTCCCCCACTCTTTATCTGTGCCTAAATCAAAACGTGGATTCTATGAACAACGCTTCTTTCTTAGAACTGCACGCCTGTGGAACTCTATTCCGTTTGCCTGCTTCCCACCTGACTACAACTTGGGTGTGTTCAAGTCCAACGTTAACAAATTCCTAATGAACCGCCGCCTTAAGTAAACACTTCATTAAATCTCCACACTAACGTGATGTACTTGCAATAACCCTTATCCCTGAGTGGCTTCCGGGCCTTGATAAGTGGTGATCACTGTGTAAAAAAAAAACCCAAAAAAGAACTTCGATACCCATTGCCCTCTGCTAACTCTCTTTCACACAGAAGTGACACTGCTTGTTGTTTTTTACTCTATTGTTATTTTTAGTCGACTGTACCGAATTTATGGTTCAATCCTGTAAAATATTTACAAGAACTCGTCGAACTACAACAATAATAGATCGTTGTCCTTTCTTCTGATATGTATCTAAAACAAAACAAAACTGTCCTGAGCGAAGTTTTTTTTTTACGAATAACTAACCATATGTAGAACTGCTTCCAGTTTACTCCATTATGGTCGTTTTCAAGTCAAATATTAACAAATTTGTGTTGAGGCCTACTCTTTAAGAATCTAATTTTTGGCTAGTCTCAATCATTGTGAGAAATTGTCACGTTGTTGCTTCTATGTCCTCCTGACAAATTTATCAAACTTTATCCTCGATTGGCCTATGGGCCTTGATAGTTGGTGATTCATTACTACATAAAAAGCTTACTAATCAAACTACGGTTCTTTTTCACGCTTTCTGACGAGTATGCACAGAATACACGAAAGGTGTAATCTGATGTACTCTTCATTATTACTCGTGGATAGAGATAGTTTTGAATGACATTTTTATATATCTCATTGTCTTATCTACTTTAAAACTGCCAATTAGTGTCAAAGCTGAGGTCCTTGTTGGGTGGGGGTCGTGTTAATGGTTAATCGAATCCTGCCAGATTTAAAACACATCTTTTCAATCTTAGCTTCAGCAAGTGCCTGTAGTATATCCACCGTTTATAAGTTAAGAACCCATATGCAATTATACCGAAGCTATCTAAATCACGCTTTCTGACGTGCATAAAGAATACATGGTATGTTTAAGGTTGGGCACCACGTGACCTATGCTGAATATCCACTGTAACAGCAAGCCGTAAGAGCATATACAAAAAAAAAATTAGTTAAAAATAAGTCATACACCACCCATTATAACTATGAAATTCCTTCAGCTACGTACATAGAAAACGGAGCTGTTAAGCCTTATATAGTGATATGGGACAAGCAGGAGAACGTAGTTGAAGTCAGTGTATAACAGAGTTGAGAGGGAGATGATACAGAAATATCAAGACTTTATGCACGATAGGAAAAAGAACCTGAAATCTTACTCATCAGAAACCATACCTGTCGAATATACCCGATTAACTAATATACTATTATACACTTATATACGGCATAATTACGTTTGACAAACCGGTTAAGCAACGATGAATCTGGCCAGCACCAGATCGGTGACCGTTTGGGACTTCCAGGTGCTGTATGTGCTCTCCGCTTATCTCGGCATTGTTTCCAGTCGTCCTGGACTTCTCCTTGCCACTAGACTCAAGCAGTGCCGCTTCAAGAGAGGTGTGGTTTGAGATTACGCAATTCGTTCCTCACAATTACACGCGCATCTGTCCCTACAGAGGATATCCTTTGTCTTTCGAAACTGAACGGTGACATCGATTATACATTTAGAAACAGTCCTGGTCAAAATCATAAGACCACTTAAGAAAGTAAGCGTTTACGCATATTATCGAATTTTTCACCAAACAAATGGTTGAAACCATTGCCAAAAGGGAAAATATGATGGAAAAAAAATTAAATCCGCTTCATTCGAAACATTAACCCTGATCTAATGATTATTTTTTAAAAAGCAAACATTTTCACCTAGTCAAAATGATAAGACCACTTTAATAAAATCGGCTTGTTTTGAAAAAATGAATACGAAAAGCTTTCTATGTTACTAAAAGCAACTTGTTAGTGGATAAAAATACATCTTACTAAATTATAAATGACAAAAGGGAAACCATTATCAGAGTTGGAGAGAGGAAGGATCTTTGAGCTTAATAGGGGTGGACTCTCCCATAGATCCATTGCAAACGAAGTGAATCGTAGCAAAACGGTCATCACAATTTTTTTAAGAAATCCAGATCAATATAGACACAAAAAGAGTCCTGGTCGACCCCCACACCAAAAAAATAACCCCATCATTGGATCGCCGTATCAGAAGAAGTTTTAAAAAAATCTCCAGTATGAACTCAAGTCGATTGAAAAGCCAAACAACAGCAGAATGTAGTCCGAAAACCATCAGAAGGCATCTGAAAATGAAGGGTTTCAATCATTTAAAGCGACTGCAGAAACCACGTCTTCTTGAACAGCACAAAACTAACCGACTCAAATATGCCGCCAAATACCAGACTTGGGATGAAGAGAAGTGGGAAAATGTAATTTTCTCCAATGAGAAAAAGTTTAATCTAGATGGTCCAGATGGATTTCAACACCATTGGCATGATAAAAATTTGCATAGTGGAGGAGGGTCTTTAATGATCTGGGGTGCTTTCTCATTAGCTGGGACCCTAAAGTTGCAAGTAGTGAAAGGCCGGCAGACATCATTGAAGTATATTTCAATGCTTGAAAATGCTTCTATCAGGACTGAAGGTCCACGTTTGTGTGGAAGAAATTGAATTTTCCAGCAAGACAACGCTGCGATACACACTTCTCGACAAGCACGAAAATACTTTTCTTCAAATAATATAATATTGTTAGATCATCCAGCATGTTCTCGGGACCTCAATCCCATCGAAAATCTTTGAGGATGGATGGCAAAGGAAGTGTTCAAGGATCGAACCCAGTATGATTCGATAAAGGAACTTTCTGATTCAGTTTTCAATACACGGGATAAAATTCTTTCGCAACTGATAAAAAACTTAGTCGCAAGGATGCCGATCAGAATTTTTGAAGTAATTCGTAATAATGGAGGCTATACTAAACACTGACCCTTTTTAGTCATTTTTAATTGCCTTTTGTTAGATAAATTATCAGTGGTCTTATCATTTTGACCAGGTGAAAATGTTTGTTTTTTAAAAAAATAATTATTAGATCAGGGTTAAGGTTTCGAATGAAGCAGATTTCATTTTTTCCATTATATTCTCCCTTCTGGCAATTGTTTCAACAATTTATTTGATGAAAAATTCGATAATATGCGTAATCGCTTACTTTCTTAAGTGGTCTTATGCTTTTGACCAGGACTGTATACCTTATAAGTATAATACTGTGTGTACATCCATTCTAACAGCACAATTGCCTCATATTTGAGTCCACACATCAATCGTATAATAATCACTTGTTTGAAAATATACAGCTTACTTTTAGATCAATTTTTGGAATCTAATTACTATAAATACACTTGTAATATTATGATTATTGCACTTAAACAGAACTGTAAGGATTTAAAAAAAGATATCTCGCTTGGGGGGACTGAACCTGTGGGTGAATTTCTGGTTTTCGATAGAATACCCCATCTCCATGGAAAATAAAATGATAAAAAAGATCTTTTTTTTAAACTGAGGTCAATAGGGCAAGTACAATAGAAAATGAAATTTGCTTTTACTTTCAGAAGCCTCATCAGTCTTGCCTCCCTTGTTTTGTCATTTAATCCTTACGTTCAACGAGCAATGCACTTGACAATGATGGAAGTTTTCTGGTGTAGAGATTTATTCCTTTACCACGTATTGTTGGTTATATTTTTTACCTTGCAGTAGTCGGGATTTTCTTCTCATATGCTGCTAATTGTTGTTGTTGCTTTTTTGTTGTTGTTGTGATGATGTTAGTAGTGATGTAATTGTAAAGTGGCATGGGATAATTAATATTAGACTTTCTGTAACAGCTATTTATACATATTAGCCTGACAAGTTCTCATGAGAATGAAACACAAATATTCTGCGTTATCAAATATATTTTGAAAAATTATTATACACCCCCCACACACACACATATATATATATATATATATATATATATATATATAGGGTGTCCACAAAATCTTACTGAATTATGTAGCCAAACTTTGTTGACACCCTGTATATATATATATATATATATATATATATATATATATATATATATATAGTCGTCCACATACAATACTGTTTCGCTGTTTCACAGCTCATACGTGCGGCTAAACAAGCAACTACCTCAAGGCAGGATTGAAATATATTAGGCAACATAGTTACTAGCACACATTTCTCTTTTTTTGTCGAACTTATACGAGGTGCATGTACGTAAAGGAATGCGTGTACAGCAGACGGTTTGCTGTATCACAGGTCTTTAATGCGGCTAGTTTAGAGCCTATCTTAAACCAGAAATCGAGCCTACAACCTATGTAGTTGATAGTCGCAGTTCTATCCCTAAACATCTGGATAGGCACTCGTAAATAATATCTCCGATGTATTTATATAAACATTGACCTCCGCTTTTAAAGTGCTTCGCATTACATAAGTAAGGAACAGAGATATATTTGATGATTTTTTCTTCATAAGAGTTTTTATAGTCCAAAGAATGATAGAATGTTCGCAGCATATAAGATCTTCAGTTTGGTAAACTGGAACCCCTCATAAGCCAGCAATAGAACCTACAACAATGTAATTGATAGTCCGCAATTAAACCCCAAATCCATATCTATATCTATATATATAAAGCTCTCTCTCAATCATTATAGTAAATAATTATTTCAGCTCATTTAAAAAACACATTTCTTATTGTTGAGCATTTCACAGTTAAAATAATGTCGATCAATTTAGACTCCATGCGCAGATAATCATATAAATATTAGAACTCTTACAGACGTTACAAACATTTAAAAATAAATAAACAATATTTCTCGCGGTTAACGGTGGCCGGATGGAGATGGCTTCGTTGCCGATTTCGAATCTATCGACCGGAGTCACCCTGTACTGATGATTCCTGAAAGGATAAAACACTATGTAGGTATTTAATAATTTAATAATCATTATAGTAAATAATCTATGAGGAAATATTTGTTGTTTGTGATAGCTATGACGTTACGCATGCATATTCGTAATGCCGCCGTTCGGCCTTTTCCAGGCACATTCCATTAAACATTTTTTTACACTTTTGCACTGATTTTCCTCGCCTAAAACCTAACCATACTGTGTAGCATGGGTTCAAATACCCTATATCTTGAGTTTCATGTCTGAAGACCAAAAACTGACGGAGGAGTTTAGTAGGCAAATATTTTAGACAAATTTATATATATATATATATATATATATATATATATATATATATGGATATATATGCATAAAATATATAGAAAGAGGTTTGTGTTTACTACAACGTTCTTTATGAAAATATTACGAAAATATCTATATATCTATATACTAGCAGAATCAGTTACCGGCCTTGCCCGGTGGAATTATTCCCCTCCCCCTATAACACGAACAAAAAAACAATTAAACTAGGATTGTTAGTGGGAGCCACTGGCGACCCAGTAAAATAGCGGACACGTGCATCCGAGGCCAAAATACATGTATCGCGCCGAAGTAAAACCGTTAGTATCTGTAAACCTATTCTTAGCACGGGGGTTTGATTATGTGATGTGATTATCTGTGCTTTCCCCTTACGTGTCAAATAAAGGCAATGTAGTATGGCTTATTAGATAGCAGGTGTTAACGCCCGCCTGTAATGTATAATAAAAATTACCCAGTAAATTTATTCCGGAAGGAACATTGTGTCATGAGGGGGGGGGGGACAACCAAAACACACTGCTCGGACCTAAACAATGATTCCCGTAAGCTTTAATTTTTTTCCGTTTTACTAAAAACAATTTACTGATTGATTTTAAATGTTGTGAGAGAATTTTTTTAAGAAACATGTGTGGTTTTATATATCACTTATAACATTTTTATTTCATAAATTATTTGGTTTTATTTGTAACAAACTTGTCATTTTATTATATGGGAATTATCACTGGTCACGTGAAAACCTTAGTTCTTCAACCTTTTCCGCTCCCATTCACTTTGTTGATTGACTAGATATGTTTTTTTTCATTCTTTCTGCGACAAAATTTTGACGTAAATACCAAAATAAAAAATAATTTTATTTGTTGTTTTAACATTTTTGTCGGTTCGAATGCTCATTTTCAAATCCTAGAACCAACGCTACGTCACAGTTTATAATATTGTTATCTAAAAGATAAGTTTGTTAACTATTCATTTTTGCCTTCATGGCCAAGTGTAAACTTCCCGATAAAAATTAAATAATAATAATAATAATAATAATAATAATAATAATAATAATAATAATAATAATAAGAAGAAGAAGAAGAAGAAGAAGAAGAAGAACTAGTTCCCAAAGAATATAAAAATAGACAAGATTATGTGGGAAAGACGATGCATTGGCAATTATGCAAACAAATGAATATTGAACACACAGAAAAATGGCACAAACACAAGATCCTATGGGATATGGGTATACAAACGGATTCACCCATCCAAGCAAAAACACCGGTTGTCATAATAATAACGAACATTTTGCCGTTATGCAAACCACAGAGTGAAAATCAAAGAAAATGATAAGCGGAGCAAATAGACGATACTGGCCAGAGAGCTGAAGAAAGTAAAAATAACACCATTAATGGTAGGAGCGCTAGGAACGATACCAAAAAAATTTGAAAAGAGGATAGGAGAGACTAGAATCAGAGGGATGGTCCAGAAAATACAACGAATTTCAATAATGAAAACTGCAGAAATATTAAAGGAAACCCCTTGAATGTCAAGACTAATACCACACAAAAAATATACACAAACTGGATATAGAAACGACTACAGATGCACAACACAAAATAACATTACATGAAATCAGGAAAACTGAAACTGTATAAATGAAAACATCACCTCCATCTTCTTTCCTGTGAATGGCACAACACTAAATAATGAGGGTCAAGGAGGAGTGGAAGACCGAGGAGAGAAAACATTAACTAAACCTCCGCTAGTGATGTGATAACTGGGTCTTTGTGGAGGCATATTGCCACCTAAATTCCAGTGAAGACCAATAGCCAACGAGAAATCAATGGTAAGCGGCTGTTGCGATAACACAAATTCTTTTTCAAAGTTATGGAGCAATCTTTGATGATGGCTTGTGTGAATACTCCTAGTAAGTAATGCGAACAGTGCGACGACAAATTTTTAGTAAACAAAACAGTCGATGAATTATACGAAAATAAAAACGTTACTACTTTTTATTACACACAAAATCCTTCTGTTTCAACTATTTTTATTTAATATATCAAAGTTTACAACATTAAAAACAAAAATGTGAACTTAAACAATTAAATAAAAAAAGCAGAAAAAAAAACGCGAAAGCGATCGGATCGGAGTTCGCCAGGACTGGGATAGGTTGGAAACCTAGACTTAATACAAAAATGTTCCGTTACCTACACAAGACTTCCTGTTTTAGTATAAATAAGTAACTTGCCTACATGTAATACTTTACAGAAATATGTAATATATGATTATAGTTTGCATAAATGTGTGTTTTTTACAATGACTTGAATCAATGCTTAGAATGATAACATTACATTACTTTATTAAATATTTATATATTTATTTATATTTTTCAGAAAAAAAAACAGAATAAAATGTTTTGGGAGTCGTGGAGTTAAAAGTATATTGCTTTGGCATTACTTTACAGCACTAAGTGACAATGATTGGCTCTCACATGCACAATTATATGTTGCGTGTTCTAAAGTCGGTAAACCAGACAATCTTTATAACTACACAAGAAATAGAACAACCAAATATATTGGGTTATCTCTAAAGATTGAGTTCCAAAAAACAAACATGGCGAAAATAGATACAGTTGATGCAAATACGGAACGAAAGCCACCAAGCATAAAACGAAACACAAAACCATACAGAAACACCCCATTTCAAACACTCTATGCAGGTTTTATCACATCATGTGTTAATCTATTTAATATATTATTTCAAGAAGAAATGTAAATAATATAAGTTTATTAATTTTATGTTAAAAATAAAAATATATTTTAAGATATGTAAAAAAGTAAAAGTTTACTGTTTTTATGTTAAGATTAAAATATTTCCCCTCCAATATTTAAAAAGTATGCTGTCTGTTTACGGTTTCAAATAGGCTATTTTATATATATATATATATATATATATATATATATATATATATATATATATATATATATATGTGTGTGTGTGTGTGTGTGTGTGTGTATTTGTGTGAAATCATAATTACAATTAATATAAAGATAATTCAAAATACCAAACTTAATTTTCATTTTAAAGTCATTACTTGTCTATATCATGTGACTCCTTTTTTCTTACCTTAAATCTTGCACCACTTCAACGTTATTTTGTCTGGGTCATTGAGACATTGTCTTTTCTATTCTAAAAATTACTTAATCCCCGCTCATCGTTTCTGCTTCTTTATTCGTATTCAGAAACGCCGCCTCGACAGAAGCGATTCGAAATCTTTCCATTTCTTCATTTTACGCACAATTTATCTTTCTTTTTATAATGATATGTTGAACTCACTCCTTTTTTTCCATTTGTAAATTATTTCACAGAATTTTGCCTCTTGGATTACATCGAAATATCTTCTAGTAATGCGATTCCTTTTCTTAGATTTTACCGTTATTATATATTCTACTCGTCACCCGACCATCCATTGACGTGAAATCATTTTTCCTCTCCCCCATTCCTTCTGCTTCACTATTTTTTAAAATTTTTACCAAATAAGCTCTATGGCTTACTTGTAGTCTCATTAAAACTTTGCAAGCAAAATCCGATTCCGCATTTTGCGAACTCATACACTCTGATGAGAAGGAAAGGACAATTCACTTAATTTGTGTCTCATTTAAAAAAATTTAATGTTTTTAACTCTTCTTAAAGTGTTTTAACATGTTTTATTAATTCTTTGGGTGTTTATATATATATATATATATGTATATATGTATATGTATATATATATATATACATTCATCTATATATGCATGTATATATAGTCGTGCAGATATATATCTATATCTTTATATGTATATCTATCTACACACACACGCATATATATATTTATATATATATATATATATATATATATATATATTAGTGTGTGTTTATTTTTCTGTATTCTATTTACAATCAATTAGTTCATATGATATTATTATTCTATTTCGGAGGCGATACAGTTAAAAAAAAAAATGAACACAGACAGACAAACATAGTGATTTTTATAAATAAGATAAATGTTTTATTACTAAAGAATGTTTACGTAATAAACGTTTTTGTTTTGTATTACTCATATTAACGTGATTAAGATATTAATTATCAAATTGTTAGAGCAAATTTTATACATGAGAGAAAAAATGCGATACATATATAGCACTTAAAGTAATTAAAATAGTATAATAAACATTTTAGGGATATTCTAAATTATAATTTTAAAAGTCAATACTGGTAAAAAAGAACAATAAATCAGATTGTTTTTCATCAATGGATGCGAAACCATTTACTTCCGGCATTTATTTTCTTTAGCGATGATTATGATAAATGTCTGGATCGTATTACCCTTTTTCATTTAATTTATTATTACTTTCTTTTTTACTAAAACATGGTTTACGTAATAACCGTTTTCTAATGTTATTCTATTTTACGTGATTAAATAGAAATAAAAGTATTTTACGCGATTAAATAGAAATAAAAATAGTTTACGTGATTAAATAGAAATAAAAATATTTTACGTGATTAAATAGAAATAAAAATATTTTACGTGATTAAATAGAAATAAAAATATATTTGCAGACGAAACTGGTCTTCTGATAATAAAAAAAATTAAGTAGTTGTCCCCCTTCCTTCAAAGATATTACTTCGAAATCGTAACCTGATTTGACCATTTTCGTATAAAAACAATAAATAAAAACATCAATGCGGACAGACATAATGAGCTTTATAAATGAGATAACATTAATAAACCAGAGAATGAAATAGGAAAAAGATCCACTTAGAATCGAAACTGCATTCCCACTGTTTATAACCATGCACACTAACCACAATTCCAATAGAAGAAGGACATAATGAAGGCCTTGTAAATTGACTAAATATACTTCTATGTGTGAAACGTTCAACATCAATTCACGTGTGTGAAAGGGACGCCATGACGAAGATACTTACATCAATGAAGTTCTCATTTCCCTCAATTTTGACCCGTTTAACAACTATTTAACTAAGTAAAGACGCGTTAAAACGACTCACAACAAATACATGTGATCAACTTAACGCTGTTTTGCGCCCCACTGTCTCAGATGAGATGCAGTCATAAAAAAGTGCAGACAAACAAACATAGTTAGTGTTATGAATGAGATATACATATAGGTATGCATATATACATATATATATACATGTACATATATACATATGCATGACACATATATATACATACTTTGTACATATATATGCATACACTACATATATACATATAAATATACGCAAACATGACAGAAAAGTATAGGCACAAAGATAAACATTTTTTTCCTAATATTAATATATACCTATGAATATTTACAGATAAGAATTGTGCTGAAAATACTAAAGAGCATCTCATTTAAATTGCATCAAACAACATTTAAGCATGACAAGACCAAAGGAGCATCAAGCCTATAAGAATTGCTGCGGAGTCGAATCGTGTGTCAACATTAAGGTGATCTTGGTCAACGCAACATTGCAGGAAATCTTTCACTACCACCTTTCTACCGTAGAGTGATCGTCAAATTCGCACGAGAGAACAAAGAGTACACAAATCCTAATCGAAGTCTCCCCGGGCTAGCTGAAGAACCATGCGTCATATGAAATGAATGAAATGCTGACAAGAATCATCGGCCTCTGACATTGCAACACAAGCTGGTATCAGTCCTAGTACAGCTCTTAGGTATCTTCACAGGCTGTGAAAAAGAAAACCTCTTTTTTACTACAACATGGTTTACGTAATAACCATTTTTAATGTAAATATCAAGCGCAGAAAAAGATCCGGCACGTGGGGTGGTGGAGAGACTTGTTACCTTTTGGAGCAATGTCATTTTCTCTTTGAGTCACGATTTTCATTATTTCTCAACAGTAGAAGAGTATCGGTATGGCGGTTCCCTCAGCAAGAGTTTGGCTTTAAACAACTGTAGTCAACGCAGAAACATGGAGGTTTCTCGACTACGGTATGGGGTGTAATTTGAAGTGGATGGTCGCCCAGATCTGATGGAGTGCGAAGGAAACATCAATTCTGCTAAATATGTTTCAATATTACATGAATGAATCCTACTTATATTCTCCAGTGCTAAAATGAATCAAGTGAACTCTCTGTTTATGAAAGACGCAGCTCCTTTTCACTCTGCTGAAACGACAGAACATCGGTTGAGCTTAAATTTAATTAATAAACTTCTATAGTAAAATCAGTCCCTGTATATAAACACAATTGAAAACATTTTGCAGCATATTAGACAGAAACTATTGCAAAAAGAAAAGAAAGCCATCTTCTTAGCCTGAACTTTTAGCATTATTGTGTCAGACATGGCAAGAAATTCATCAAGATGATATTAGTCAACTGATCAATGACATGCCTAGAAAGCTCCTAGCTTCAAAAGTAGCAACGGGAATGTCAACCAAGTATTAGCTATTTAAATTTTGGCCATTTATTTTTGCTTTTGTTCTATAAATTATATGTTTATTGTAAATATTTCTGTGGTGTCTATTCTTTTTTGTTATGGCTGTGTACATATATACATATAATGTGCATCCATTGTTCAACAAGCGAAATACGAGATGTGTCGTTGTACACTCATACTCTTTAGCGATTCAAGTTATGTCAACAGGACCATTGCCAGCCCCCTCAAAATGTCATCACTGGATTACCACAGATAACAAGGACGTGCTCAAAGCGATGAAAATAAAGTTATGGTCACGGTTATGGTCTTTGAGGTGGTTTCAAGTGAGGGGCACATCATGCTATCTCACATATCCGAAGATGTCTTGAAATTCAACATCAAAGTGTATCCGGATGTGCTGAAGAGTGTAGTGATCTTCTGGTGCAATCAGATTTCTTCTAGTAGAACCTTAGTTTGAAAGTAAGACTCGGTGTCGACCCCTAAGTCAAAAGAGACCCGGGCTTGGCTTCAGAAAGAGTGCTACGATTTTGAACCTTTCTCTCACTGCCCCCCTCCTCCTCCCTGGAACTGAACCCGCTGGACTACTTCGTTTGGCAATTCGTCAACATCACCGACATGATCTTCCACAAGGCCAAAGCCAATATGATTGCCGCCATTCGCTGACTATTCACTGACCTCCTGCCGGCGCTTATAGAAAAGGCATGTTCCCAGTTCCGGACCCTATCGAGTAGGTGATCGAGGCTGAAGGCGGCTACATTGAATAGTTCTCAGCTGTAATACACAAGCAAGGTACCTAAATTGATTTTTTTGTCAATAAAAGTTTGAAAATAAAGCTGTAGTGCTGTTGTCTATAGGGTGACAACTTTATCGTTCCACCTAGTATGAAGACTCCTAAACAGTTTTTGTTTTTCATTTGCAAAATTAAATTTTTGCATCGTTCTACCGCATGTGTGTATGCGTAAGGGACGTTGGTAATTTGAAAAGTGCTTCTGGATAATTTTTATGTTGTTCGTACATGAATTAAGTGAGAAAGATTATAATTTTGTTGGTTATTTTATTAAAGACTCCTAGTCCTGTTTGTCATATTCGCTTTTGTTTTGAAAGCTTTTGGGTATTTAGTATGAACACCTACTCAATATAATTATGTAACTTCGAATAATTCCTCCCTCTCCCCACCCCCCGAATACATAAACAGCTGCTCGTGTCAATAAGAGAGAGAATAAATGCACGCACAGGTTTACGAAAGTTCCTGCGTCGCATGCAACTCCTAACAATTCAAAGATGGCCGCACAAAACGACATCAAAAGAATAGGAAAATTTCCGCCGCTGTCGTATATGTGAAAGAATGAGAATGAGGAAAGCGATTCACGTCTAAATTATGAAAATAACTTTAAAAAAAGTAAATAAATAAAAGTAAACAGAATTAAATGAATAAACAAATTTGAATAAATGATTAAAAAAAACTTTTCTGGAATTGGATTTCATCGTTTAATAAATGCGAGGCAGGAACAAGAAGAAAAAATGATGAGGAAATGAAATAATTAAAACACCTACTGTTGTCGCTTTTTTAACTATTATTTTTTCTCAATTTCTCTCAATGCCCCTCTCTAACTATATATATATATATCTATATATATATATATCTATATATATATATATATATATATATATATATATATATATGAGTGTGTGTGCATGTATATTCGTATCTAATTATGCACGTATATATGTGTGTGTGTGTGTGTAGTGTGTATATATGTATTGAGAGAGAAAAAGAGAGAGAGAAAGAGATGTATATATCTATTTTTTAATATTATTTCTTTTTAATTTCCAATTGCTACATCTTTCAGGTTAGTTTTATAGCGCGAATTTAATATACGTCAATCACGTCGATTAAATTATAACCTTGCAGATACATAAAAGAAATCGGTTAGAATTACGAAATTAAATATAACAATTTATGCAATATTTTACAAGAATTTTATTTGATAAGATTATCAAAAACATCCACAGCATAAAAATATAACGAAATATCAGAGTCCCTCCCCCACCACATAAACACACGCGATGTCAGCCTTGCATCGGCCAAATACTTGGTATAAACTGCAATTATTCTAACTGAAGTTATTAATATTACAGTTTAATAACATTGACACGTGCGAAATTCCAGTCTTTAATATACATATAAAAAAAAGATAAGCATTTATAGATATTTTTCATACTTCTATTGAATATCATAACTAAGTTTTTTAATTCAAAGCGCTTTACACTGTAATTGTCATTTTTCATTCACATTTACACAATAATTTGATAATGTCTTTTCGTTTTTCCCGATCGATAACGTATATACTAGAAAACTCGTGTTAAATTAAACACCTGTCCACTCAAAATTATGTCATTGACGAAAATAGAAAAAAAAAAGAATTCTAACATAGGATTTTCTTTTGAAATAGTGTTATTAAAAGTGACAGAGTCCAGTAAGTAAGAAAGCAAAACTAGATAAGTTTGAAAATAATATTAGGAAAAGGCTAGAATCGAACCCAGCAGGCAAGTTTTAAAAGATAATAGATATTGAAATCCTAGGAATGCAGAAGGATTGCCATTGTTCTCGCAAATAACTGAATATTATTTATGTCAGAGATAGAGCGATTGCCCATTCTTTTAGAAATAACTGTATATTAAAAATGTCAGTTAAAAGAATGGACAATAACAAAGTTGAAAATGTTATGTAACAAGTATGTTAAACAATACAATTTAATTTACGAAATTCTTATGTTTATGAGAGGTGTTAGATACATGTGCAAAGGGACGGGTAAATTGAAATGTTATACAATCACGTTGGTTGACCACACTTCTAACGCTATAAGATAGGAGAGTCTCAGTATATTGAGACGGGGTTCGAAGTTAGAGACAATCAAAGAATAACAGTCATAGTGATAGATCCAGTTAAAGATAAGAGCCGGACAGTGACTTAGCGAAGCTGACGCCCTTAGAGGCGAAGGTGTAAGAGGACACCATATAGTCATACAAGCTTGAATTCCTGAGTCATCAATCAGCCGGCTGGTGAATAAAGAATCAACATCTATATTTTGTAACTGTTTCTCTTTGTGTCGTCATTCCAATAACTGAAAAGGTAAATTTCTTTGTTCATCATCATCTTAAATGAACATTGTATAACCTCTTCCAAGTAATGTGCCTCCTTCATCATCAATAATGTGTCTCCCTCACCTCTGTGTTAACAAGAACTATTGCATAAATGTCTCAGCTCCGTATTAATAATATGAAGTCCGCAAGAATCGTCACAGTCGTCGTCCTAATATACCAAGAACATAAAGGTCACTCCCTCAGTATTGTCATTATCATCCACCTGTATTATGAGTCCACATTATATGTTATCTCAATAGGTACCCCGCTACACTACACTAGTATGACTCCTAAATGTTACCTAAATTTTTTCTTTTATTTTACTTAAGGGGCCTCGCTTATGAAGTCCTGGACGCCATTATACAAAAAGGTAACCTTAAATGAGATTGTAAAACAACACCATGATGATAAGTAATGCTGTAATTTGGGTAGGGTTTAATGCTTCAAGAAGATAGCTAAACAAAGAGTTACTTACAGTAGTCTTGAAAATAACCATTGGGTTGTAAGCTGGAAAGGAACTCCACGAAACTGTTTTCCACAGACGGGAAGTTCTAGGAAAGAAACTCTGTTCATGGAATTTTTATTTATTATTTTTTATTATTATTTTATTATTATTATTATTATTATTATTATTATTATTGTTGTTGTTGTTGTTGTTGTTGCAGTTGTTATTAATATTATAGTTATTATCACTTATTTATTATTATTATTTATTTATTTATTATTTTTTTCGGTTTAATATTGTCATATAAAGGATATTATCAATATGTATAATATTAGGGAGAATTTTACTGTATATATTATATGAGTTAATTTGTTTAAACTTATTTAAGCGGTAAATTTCTACATGACATGGCGTGGTTTTTGCTTTTTTGCTTTCTTTCATCCCTTCTCTGTTTATTTCATGCATTTTGGATTTGTCTAGTTTACCTAACATGACCTGATTTCGTAGCCTGTCAGGTTATTTTGTAAAAGTTTATTGATTTCGTTTTTTTTTCCTCGATCACTTTACTTTTCTTCCCCCTATAAGTTTTTTTATTCATTCGGATTCATTATATAAACAAAGAAAATTTCCAGGAAAATGCCTTCTTCGGAATGTTACCTTGTGATGTAGGTTATTCAAAATGCAGATTGGATCACATTACCTCACTGCTATCAAAGATATTCACTTCGGATTATATCATGCAATTTGGATGTGAATTTCTGAATCCTTTTCATAAACTTCCCTTACTCTATGATATTAAAATACTTTAATAACTTTAAATTGTGATTTTCCATGCCAGTTGATGTTTAAGTATACACGTCCAGGAAGAAGTAAACATCACAACTAAAATAAGGTCTCAACTATTACAATCATTTGCTAATATTTTCTCCTCTAAAGAGATGGTAGACATCGAAATCCTATAAGATAATGATTTATAATATTTCAAATATATTCTTTGTCTTACACAGAATAATTAAAATATTTTGATTTGAAATTTAACCATTTCGCCTCATAAATTTTAAAATTTATTGAATGACTAAAATTTTATTTATTTGCTCTATCGTGTATATCGAGCAATTTTTATTTAGATTGGATAGTACTTATAGAATATTATTGCCAATAATAGTGTGTAACACCTATAATCACAGGTTCCCATGCCAGTTGATTTTTAAGTATACACGTCCAGGAAGAAGTAAACATCACAACTTGAACATAGTAGTTTTGCATTGTCTCTTTCGGAAATTAAAATCAGATAACAGTATACTACATTACCCAGCAAAATTCATTATGATGGTTTCGAAAAGTTAGGGCTGAATACTCTATGTAGAAGTATATTAAGATATACATAAACCTTAATTCTTCGATTAGATGTGTTTTAAATAAATTAAACATTAAGTTACTTGAAAATTACAAACAAAAACAATGAATAAGTTACTTTAAAATGAGTTACTTTTAAAGTTATATATACCATAAAAATCGAAAAAACTAATTAAGGTAACTTTTAAAAAAAGATATACGATTTTTATATTACTCAATGAACAAATATTAGATAAACATGGGTGAAATAATGCTTATCAAAAAAGAACAAATAAGTCAAAGTAAACAAAACTCGCTTTCCGATTCTTTAATTATCAAAGGATTTTTGTGTACTCGTAGATCAATTAATATTTTACTGAATAAATATCAAGAACAATAGAAAACAAAAATATAACTATTAAACGTGAAACAAATATTTCTTATATATCATCTTTTTCAGTTATTAGGTTACCCATTATCCCTGATTGACCTTCGGGCCTTGATAAGTGGTGACCCCCATGTAAAAAAAAAGCCTAAACATTTTGCTCTTAAAATTTAATTTACATAGCTGATTATTATTTATTTGCGAAACGTGTATTTAAAATATAAATTACTCCGAAATTTAATGAGTAATAAAAATTCTATTAAAATGTGACCATTAATTCATTTTTGCTAGATTTATTTACATCATGTCAACAGATAGCATGCGGTAGCACTAGAAATAGCGTGAAAAAAGATTTATTGATAAGCTTAGCGGATGAGATATACAAATTTGCTAATGGTACGGTTGGTATGTCAAGCGATCTTAAACAAATACACGAGCCTCCCGGTGGATCCATAATATACAAAGGTTCGATTCGTGTACAGGTTTCATATTTCAGCCTGTGTTTTTCCCAGCCAGTGTGACAAATTCGCTGTTTCTTTAACAATGTCAAAAATTATAATTTAATTTAAAATCTAGTCCCTTTACGTTTCAGACCAAAGTCGAATACATGTACCATTGCGTACATATATATATATATATATATATATATATATATATATATATATATATATATATATATGTATGTATCATTGCGTACATATATATATATACATATATATATATATATATATATATGTATCTATATATATATACAACACACACACATACATATATATATATATATATATATATATATATATATATATATATATATATAAACTGCACCAATCGCTTTATTGCAGATTAAGAAAATATCAATATTTCACTAAATACATGTCACAAAAAATAAAAATTATATAATCAAATCACTGCTTGAAGGTTAAGTATTTCCCAGAATTTTGTTCAAATTCATGCGATATTCACAAAGTTATGACATTTTATTCTTTATCAAGCAACTTTCACTGTCCATCGCTTTATTGCACGTCTCTTATAATACAATGTCTTATCATGAAAACTTTACTTTTTATTATATTTTTCCGTTAAAGAATAACAAACGATAGAACATCCTAGGTGCTAAGGCTCAAATAAATGAATTATTTATCGCCATATCCAACATTTTTTTAATAGATTTTAACAACCTTTTGTCCACGTAAGAAGTCAATTGTTTGATCTTAAAAGGAGTTATAGTTCTGGCGAAATCAACTACTTTCCTCCACAGGTCATCCTTTGAAGTAAATTGCTCACCTCCCTCATAAACACCTCTTTCTCAGCTTGTCGGTCCAGGGTACTTAACAACATCACGTTTAATTTGGAGTAGAGAACGGCGTGAAACAACTCTCGATTTACCTTTATCAGCTCTCTTACGTATCTTGACAAAGTTCCTCACAGGTTGCTGGTAATTCCTATCATTTTCGATAGGGTATTTATACCTTTTGCTAGCTGCTCTGTATAAGTACTCTTTTTAGAACTACACAAATAGTACTCTTTTCAGAACTACACAAACCACATTTACGACACTTGACACCTTGGCACACCTCAAATACTGTGGATTCAGCATTTATGAGGGCAAATTGTTTACATTGCGCGGAGAGACGAAAATTTCACAGTACGCCCAGCTCAGCATTGCTAAGGTTTCTAAAGCTTTTGATACGAAACTACCGGTAAGTTTCTGAAACTGGTAAAAAAAAATTATCTCGTTAATAATTTGACACGCAGTATATATATATATATATATATATATATATATATATATATATATATATATATATGAACATTTAGCTAACTGCATTTTATTTCCTCTGATGATATGATCCATTGTTGAAAATCCATGGATTAAGGAAATTAAAATAACCCCTTCTATATATTCCTTTCGTCAAGCAATAAATTCTTAAATCGAATATGTCTCTATATGTTGTTTTTTCAGAATTTAAAATTGAACCACGAAACTTATATATTGTTCTATTCTTAAATATTGAGGTTTTCCTTTTTGGCTAGGATCTTCTTGAAAGTATTACTTCAAGTAATATCTATCAGGATTTTTCATCTGATTTCTATCAGTGTCTTATGTGTGTATATATATATATATATATATATATATATATATATATATATATATATATATATTATATTTGTAGTCATCGAAATACAGTCCTTTTTCGTTGTATCACAACTCATCAGTGCCGCTAGACTAGCATCTCTCCCAAGCCAAGGATTGAACCTAGAACCGTCGTGTTGACAGTCGGCAGTTCTCCCACTCGACCATGGAATCGACGCCCGTAAATAACTCGTCGGAATGTCTATTTAAATAGACACCCGCCACCACTTTTATAGTGCTCAAATCGCCTGTTCGTAAACAAACAAACAACGAGCTTCGCATTTTCAGCCAATTAAGTAGCGGGTGAGATTATTTACGACAGTGCTCTACCCAGAGAGGGGGGCTTAAAATATATTTCTAGTCATCGACATACAGTCCTGTTTCGGTGTATCACAACTCATCAGTGCCGCTAGACTAGCATCTCTCTCAAGCCAAGGATTGAACCTAGAACCGTCGTGTTGACAGTCGGCAGTTCTCCCACTCGACCGCAAATAACTCGTCGGAATGTCTATTTAAATAGACACCCGCCACCACTTTTATAGTGCTCAAATCGCTTGTTCGTAAACAAACAAACAACGAGCTATATATATATATAGGGTGTCCGTAAAGTTACTATACAGTCTTATTGTTTTATTGTATTATATTTGTATTAATAGTTAATATTTATTTTTTTTTACAGGTATATTTAATCAAGCAAGACTGTATAGTAACTTTACGGACACCCTGTATATTTTTTTTTTTTTACAAAGGCATCACCACATTATCAAGGCCAAGAGGCCACTCAAGGATAAGGGTTAAAGAGTGTACAGTAGAAGTTGGTCAATATAGTAATCATTAGTAATGAAAATTTGGTAAATTTAATAACTTATATGGAACGGCTCATCAAGAACTTATTTACCTTAGACTTGAACACAACCATATTGTAGTCAGCCGGAAAGCAGGAAAACGGAAGACAATTCCACAGGCGTGCAGTTCTAAGAAAGAAGCTTTGTTCATGGAATCTATGTTTAGGTTTAGGCACAGATAAAGAGTGGGGGAAATTATTGATAGTGTTTACAGCTAGACGAGTGTTTCTTGTGAAAGTTTGGCGAGGGGGGACCATAGATTGAAGCTCAGTTGAACACTTTCCATGAAAATAACGATACATCAGAGACAAACTCGCAACATCTCTTCTGTGAGATAGAGGTTGTAAGGAGGAGAAAAGGACATCTCCTACGAGGCTACGAAGTCTATTTTGAACTCTATCAAGGCAGGACAAGTCCTTTCTAGCAGCTCCTGCCCAGATGTGGCAACAGTATTCCATCCTTGGACGTACCTGGCTCTTATATAGATAGAGAATAGCATCAGCAGTGAGATATCTACTGGATCGATAGAAAGATCCCACCATTTTTCCAGCGGCCTTGGCAACAGATTTGATATACGTGTTCCATTTAAGATCAGGAGTAATGGTCAAGCCCAGAATATAAATATATATATATATATATATATATATATATATATATATATATATATATATATATATATATATGCAATGAATAATAAAAATTAATGCAAGGGAAAAATTCACTTATATTTACATGAGAAAATATTGAGTCATAAAAGCTGTTGCGTTATTTTATTTGGGCAGATAATTTAGTGAAAAATTAAATTTAATTTTTTGGTATAGGTCTAGTAAATAACATAATAAATATAAAAAATATATTATCAGATCAACTTAGATAAAAAAAACAATTTATATAGCATCACTTTAATGGGTTGTTGGATTATTTATTTACGATGTGAAAAAGGTGTTTCATTGGTATATAATTTGGTTTTGTGGGTAAGTTTTTTTGAGTATATTATGTTAAACGCTGTTTATTGCTAATAAATCACTTTAGTTTTTAGGCGTCTCCTTTATTATTAATATCGGTATCTTCTTGAATTTGGCTTGATTTCCGCTTTTAAATTAGATATAAATACGAAATCTTCAAAATATATAAAACAAATTTTTGCTTTGAATTTAATTGTTTTTTATGGGGGTGCAAAGTGCCTATAAATATTGTAATAAGTTAGTGTTTCTGTGTGAATTCTAAAAAAGGAAAACAAAAAAACCTACATCTGCCTCTGATAAGTTGGATGGTGTGCTTCCGCTATTTAAAGTATACATATACGATATAATTCATAAAAATATTAATAAAATATTATTTGTTTTAATTATAATAGATAGTCTGGCTTTAAAATATAATTAACAGTATTTATCTATCACTTACTCACTCCCCCTCTCTCTCTCTCTCTCTCTCTCTCTCTCTCTCTCTCTCTCTCTATATATATATATATATATATATATATATATATATATATATATGACGCTGTTTCTCCACTCTTGATCAAAAATTATAGTGAAATAAAAGCCATTGAAACCTAGAAAATTAATCTTTACACATTTCTTGTCAAAATGTTTATGGTAATGGATGCGTAATTCGTAATTGTTTGGCAGAAAAGAACGTAGTTTTTTCGTAATAATGTTTTTATTTTTTAACGCATACGCGTTTGATGCAAGCGGCATTAACGTAAAACACCTAATTTCAATATCTATATAAATAACCTATGTATTTATGAGTAGATGTGAAGCTGATAACGGAAAATTTTAATTAATAGTATAAAAAAATAATATATAATGATAATAACTATAAAAATAACTCTAAAATCTAACGCTATTCTATCAAAACAATCATAATAATAATGATAAGTATGATAATAAATGATTATATATAAGAATATTATTGCGATAATAAGATATATACATATAATATTATAAAAATAAAATAGTAATAATAAATAAGAAATCAATAATAAATAATAAAGAAAATAATCGATAATAACTAAATGTATCAAATTGTAATGCAGATACCAAAATCAATATAAGAGTAATGCATACGTACATAAATACAGATCAATATAAGAGTAATGCATACGTACATAAATACAGATGCGGATAGGTGTAGGTAATATTTATATGGTTTTAGGAGTTTTAAGACTTTTCTTGTAAGCGGTCGCCGGACAAAAAAAAAATGCTTGTGATTGAGAGATAGAGTGTGATCTTGTGTATGCGTTGTCTTGTGCCAGATTCCGCAATTATGCAGATGCCCTGCTATAAATATCTTATTCTTTATCTTAACTAGAATTGTTAATTCCGTATTGGAAAGTGTTCTTAATGATAATGTCGGCGAGTATAATGTCTAAAAGTTTAAATGGACTCAGTAAAATAATATCACATCTTATTTGAGCCTGTTTAAGTTTTCCGGAGTTGTGGCCCATCCAAATTCAGGTCGGAAATTTCAATGTGCCAATTTATCTTATTCCATGTAGGCTTAAAGAGAAGTATTTTCCGCTGATGAAAAAAGCATAAAATCGATGTTAATTTCCTGTGTTTTATTTTGATATTTCGTGCTGATTTCCACTTTTTGTCACAAAATGTAGCGAAATAATTCAAAATAAAAATAGTTGAATACACTGAAAATGATATCTTTGGAGAACGTTTATTTCTGGCTATAAGACAAAAATATTTTTTAAATATTTTAAACGCGTATGCGTTTGCTCCATTCGACACTAACATAAAAGCTAGCATACATCAATGTTTTGTTTTACGTATTGCATGTGTTGGATTTGTTTTTGTTTTTTTGTTTTTATTTTATTATCGTGTGCATTCATTGAATTGTAAACATCACCACTGTCTTCATGATCATTGAGGAATTATACTGTTTTTAAACGCTCCTCTCAATTAAAAAAAACACCAATATTCATGACTGCTTTATTTTGCATGTTGCATGCGTTGGATTTGTTTTATCTGGGGTGGAGAGGGCTCCAGAAACCATGGTCAATGCAACCTTTCTAGGAGAAGCAAATCTCTGTTTAAAAAAAAACATAAAGCGGAAGACCAGTACCCGCATTAATCTGGTCTGCAGTTTGATTTGTTGCTGGCTATCTTGCTCTTGCTTGTTGCTGGATATCAACATTTGGAACCGAGAGAGAAACTAGCTGTCGTACAAAGCTAAATCTCTGTAATAACATCTTTGTACAGATACTTCCTCAGACATTTGTCAAAAATAAAGTCCTATTGGCGATGGCTGTCCATATTAACAGGAACAGAAGATATTATGCTAAACGACACCCACTCCAGCTCTGTTGCTGGAATGTGAGAACACTTATTGACAATGGTAAAAGACTAGAACGGAAGACTGCAATTTTGACTAAGGAATTACAAAGATAAAATATAGACATTACTGCACTCTCTGAGACATGTTTCGCAGGTGAGTATCAACTGCTTGAGCGTGAGTCGGACTACACGGTCTTCTGGTCTGGTAGAGCTGAAAAGGAGAAGCGTGAGGCTGGTGTTTGTTTTGCAGTTAAAAACTCCTTAATTGACAAGATCGAACAGCCAGTAGGCATAAATGACCGTGCAATGACATTGAGAATGCCCATTGCTGCTGGTCGTTACATGGATATTCTTTCTGTCTATGCGCCGACTCTTAATTCGCCTGAAGACGATATGACTTCCTTTTATCATATGCTTAGATCTATTATCAACGGTTTGCCAAGTGCTGAGAGTTTGGTGGTTCTTGGTGACTTCAATGCGCGGGTTGGATCAGACAAGTCAATTCAAATGGTGTGCTGCTTCTCCATCTCTCTGCAGTGAACTAAATCTTGTTATCACCAACACTTTTTCCCACCAGAAAAACAAGGAGATCTGGTTCCATCCCCAATCTAAACATGGCCACTGCTTGATTACATACTGTGTAGACATGGTGATCTTGGAAACTTTTGCAAAGGTAGAGTAATGCGTGGTGCTGACTGTTGTACTGACCATTTAATGGTCAGAGCTGAACTGAGAATTACAGTTCGTAAAAAAGCCGTTTCAATGGTGTCAAAGTGCCTAAACGTATTGATGTTTCAAAATTGAAGGATACAGTCGTACGAAGTTCCTTGAAATCTGCTTTCAACCAGGCGGATTTCTCAGATTGTGATTGAGAGACAGTAAGAGATACAATATACCAAAAAGGTGTTGAAGTTCTTGGAGTGAAGGTTCCCAGACATCCAGATTCCAGATTGGCTTGCTGATAATTTCAATCAAATTAACCCTCAAATTGATAGAAAGCGAAAAGCTTATTTGAAACTCACCCACTCTTCACCTCTGAACAAGCCAGCGCTCGCTGCCCACCTTTCTTCTGTGCGGAGTGAGGTGCAGTGTTGTGTGCGCCAAATAAAAAAACAAATGGTGGTCTGACCTCTCCAGGGAGATACAGGCTGCCTACGATCATAGAGATGTCAAGACATTCTGCACTCTGCTTCATTAGGCTTATGGTCCGAACTCCTCTTCAACTACACCACTCCTGGCGAAGGACGGGAAAACCTTGCCGAAAATCTTGGATGAAATTATGCATCGATGGCATGAACACTTTCATGATCGTTTTCATAACCCACCCAATCTTGATGCTGCTGCAATAGAAAGTATCCCTCAATGTTCCCTTTGTCCGGAACTTGATGTTGAACCGACTCTTGTGGAAACAGCTGACTGCATAAAACAGATAAACTCGAACAAATCCCCTGGACTGGATGGCATCCCTGTTGAGCTGCTGATACATGGTGGTGTCAAGGTATATTGTGTGGTCCATTCTTTGATACTGTCAGTATGGCTTGATGACCCGGTTGCCCAAGATTTGGTACTGCCATCTTTGTTATGTTGTACAAAGGAAAGGTTACAAGGTATGATTGTGGAAATTATCGAGGTATCTCACTGCTGAGTGCGGTTGGAAAGGTATTTGCACGGCTCTTGTTAAACCGATTGGAAAACTATGTATGTCCTAATATCCTTCCGGAATCCCAGTCTGGTTTTAGAGGTGGGCGAGGAACTGTGGATATGGTGTTTTCTTCTAGACAGCTCTTGGAAAAATGTATTGAACAGGGTATGCCTCTTTGCCAGGTGTTTGTGGACTTAACCAAGGCGTTTGACACAGTCAACCGTGAGGCTCTCTGGAAAGTGCTGGAAAATTTTTGCTGTACACCTACTTTTACAGACAAGTTCAAGCAACTTCATCGTAATATGAAAGGTCGCGTCAACTTTAATGGTCGGCTTTCAGGAGAATTCCCCATTGATAATAGTGTGAAGCAGGGTGATATAGTTGCACCAACATTGTTTTCGCTCTATCTGATTGCTGTGCTCTGGTATGGTTTCCACGATTGCGATATGAGTGTTTATATTAGATTCCGAACGACTGGAAAAGTCTTCAATCTCAGAAGATTCCAAACCAAAACAATTATTAGTGATGGACTCGTTAGGGAACTGTTGTATGCTGATGATGCTGCCCTGGTAACACACTCCCCAGTAGATATGCAACTAGTGATGGATCTCTTTATAAATGATTGTACCTGTTTTGGACTGACATCATTAAGAAAAGTCATGTAAACTCCCGCTCCCGATGATCTGTATGTGGAACCTGATATCTTCGTCTGTGAAAAGCGCCTTGAAGTCGTAAAAAATTGTGTCTACCTCGGGAAAGCCTTATCAAATCATAGCACTCTTAATGCGGAAATAAGACAGAGAATCAGCAAGGCATTTGATGCTTTTGGAAGGTTACAAGATAGAGTCTGGTCTGACGGTGATCTAACTCTGACAACTAAAATTTCAGTATATCCAGCATGTGTAGTACCACCCCTACTCTACATATCTGAAACTTGGACCTTGTACCGGTCACATATAGAATTGCTCGAGAGGTTCTATCAGCACTGCCTTAGACACATTCTTGGCTTAAAGTGGTATAACTTTGATCCTGATACATGTCTTAAAGGCAAAAACAACCAGTATTGCTACCATTGTTATTAAGAAACAGGTGCGTTGGGCGGGCCATCTTATCCGGCATGGAGACTATCGACTGCCAAAACAGTTGTTCTATGGTGAGCTCTTTCTTGGGAAAAAAACCCAGCACAAGCCCAAAAAACGTTTTCGTAATAGCATCAACGAGAGTCTGGTGAGCTTTCATATTCCTGTTGACAGTTGGGAGTCCCTAGCATATGATCGCAAGCAGTGAACGGCACTGATATATAGGGGCGCAGAACACTTTAAAGCAGCCAAAATAGACTGAGCGAAGCTTAAGGGAGCATGTAGGAAATGACAAACCTTGCCACACAACCATGGAGATCTCTAGATCTGTAAGGTGTGTGATCGGGCTCTGTTGTCTAAGGCAGGTTTTGTTAATCACATGAAAGGCCACGATAATACAGGATCCGCTGCTGTTAGTTTCATACAAATCAGTGAACGTTTTCAGTGTCATGTCTGCTTGAGGGTGTACAAGTCGCTGGCAGGGCTAAAAAGTCATCTTCGGGCACATGGACTTTTAGTGACTGGGGGAGTGGCTCTCGTCTGACAAGACGTTGCAATCATATATATATATATATATGTGTGTGTGTGTGTGTGTGTAAATATATAACTAACATTCAGTATTCATGAATAGGTGAGAAACTGAATGTTAACGATAAAATTAAAAATCCACAATATAATGAAAAATTGTATATTACAAGAAGAAGAGAGATTCAACTTCAGCCGGGATTGAATAAGGATCAATGAACGTTTCATACTGTGCTTTTATTGTCACCAAAATCGGTAAAATCGCCCAATTTTCAATCAAATCGATTGATTGCCTGCTCTAGTCCAAGACCCACTGCCGTATACTATAGGGGATCTTCACATATCTCCTTGCTGTGATTTAGTCTATAATACATTGCGGTCTACATGGGAGGGTTGATTACATAAAATATTTTTTTGTATAATACAAGATGGAGGGATAAAATTGTCACCCTTGAAAAGACGACATGATTCCATTTCCGTATGATGAAAACCGGTTTTCCTTTTTTGATACATACCGTCTACTAGTGCGCCAATTGTGTAGAAATCCCAAGAGCGATATGAGCCATCTATTATGACTTAAAGTAATACAATGTTTAACCAGCGACATCGGCGATGCGCCGCTGTACAACTCATGCTCTCTGCCGATCTAAGTTATGATAACAGGACAATTGCTAGCACCCTCAAAATGCAAAGCTGGATTGACACTAATAACATAGACGTGACCATGGTGATGAAATCAAAGTTTACGGCCACGTTTTTTGATAACATCATGCCACCTAGAATCTTCGAAGTCGGTTTGAAGTCTACACAAAGTGACCCTGGATGTGCTGATGAGTGGTGCAATCAAATGGCCGCTGACAGACCCTGGGTGTGGCAGCAATAATCGGCGCCGGCTCACATAAAAAAGAAACCCTAGGCTTGGTTTAGGAGTGCAACGACTTTGTACCCTTTTCTCACTGACCCGCCTTCTCCTTTGACCTCAACCGGCTTCGTTTTATCATACGTCGAGAACATCACAAACATGAACTTCATAGAACAGGAAAGCCAACCACCTTGCCGCTATTCGCTAAGTATTCGCCGAGTCCCGCCATCGCTCGTGGAAAATGCATGCTACCAGTTCTGACCCGTAAAAAGCGATGATTAAGACGAAAGGCGGCTACATTGGGGAGATATCAGCTCTACTACATTATCGAGTTACTTGAACTGATTCTTCCAATAAATTTTTAAAAATAAAATCGAGGTGTAGTTTTTCTTTAGGGTGCCACTTTTATCAGTCCACCCTGCAGTTTAAATTAAAGTTTTAAAATTCAAGTATCATGGTTCAATACTACTACTGCTACTACTACTACTACTACTACTACTACTACTAGTAATAATGATAATAATGATAATGATAATGATAATAATGTATTTATATATATTTATATCTCTACTAGTTCAATCGTCGTTTCATATGGACTTCAATAGTCGTTTTCTATGGACTACAAAACGGCTGGGCCGATCTTTGTGAAATTTCACACGAAGGTAATTTATGGTAGTGTGTATCAATAGTTTTCTATTGGAATGTCTTTGATAAGTATCCTATAGTTGACCTCAGCATCCAGGGTTCCATCTCTAGCGAGAGTACTACCCAAATACACAAATGTGTCAACCACGGCAAGTCTCTGGTTGTTGACAAAAATATTTGGTTCCACATACAAACTACCGGGTGGACGTGTGAACATGATCTTAGTCTTCTTAAGACTAATAGTAAGCCCAAAAGACGCGCAGGCTCCCGAAAACAGATCCATGATACCCTGCATATCCCTCTCACCATGGGCCACGAGATCGGTGTCATCCGCATAAAGCAATTCACGAACCAGGTGCTGAGAGGTCCTTGTAGAAGCATGAAAACGACGAAGATCAAATACTCTACCTGTGGTTCTGAAACGCAGACAAACACCTAGAGAACATTTCCTAAAGGCATATAATAACATAGTTGAAAAAAAATGAGAAAAGTGTAGGTGTTAGGATATTACCCTGCTTCACACCATTGTCAACCGATATGGGTTTCGACAGGCATCCGTTGAAGTTCAGTCGAGCCTTCATATTAGTGTGAAGCTCCCTGAGTAATCGTAGAAATTGAGGTGGGCATCCCAACCTCCCCAGAATTACCCATAGGGCACTTCTGTTCACCGTATCAAAAAGCCTTAGTCAAATCAACAAAAACCTAATAAAGCGGAACGCAGTGTTCAGTACATGTCTCCTGCAACTGCCGAGCCGAGAAGATCAGATCCGTGGTTCCTCTGCCCGGACGAAAGACACTTTGGCTTTCTGGAATGACGGATGGACAAATATACTTTAACAATCTATTGAGTAGAACTCTGGAAAATAATTTGCCAACTGCTTCAACAAACTTATCCCACGATAACTTCCACAGTCGGTCCTGGGCCCCTTTTTGAGGTCTTTACAATCAAAAGCTATCTGGATTTGGTTGGCGAGTTTAGCCCACCACTGATTCTTCATTTGGCGGAGTCGCTTTTGGAGAATACCCTTGTTTGCTTTAAGTGACTGTCGGAGGGACTCTCGACCTTCATGAGAGGCAGACAACATTTTATGATGCAACTCATTTTTAGCACTTAAGAGTTGAGTAATTTCAGAATCATTATAATCAAACCAATCTTGATGTTTAGATTTTCGGAAGCCAAGAACATCTACACTTATTTCATAGACTGTATTTTTAAAATGCGACCATGACCCATCAAAATCAGCAGAATTAACTACGGATCGAAGCTTTTCACATACACTTGGATCAGCCAGTCTGGACACATCAACCCGCCTGGGAATCCCAACACCACCCAACCTGCACTTCCTCCTCATACAGACCTTCAACTTCCCGCGTACCAAAAAATGATCTGTGTCGCATTCAGCTCCACGCATAACACGCACACTACATACGTCCCGCAAATCTGCCTTCCTGGAAATAATGTAATCGATCAAGTGACCTTGTTTTGAACGAGGATGGGTCCAGGTAAATCTATGGACCTCTTTGTGGCTGGAGAAAGTGTTACAGATAGCAAGGTTAAACTGAGTGCATAGATGGAGAAGATGCAGACCATTACTGTGTTTTACCTCTCCGGCAGCTGGACATACACACACACATACACATAAGCAAGCAAACATGCATATGTATTTATATATCCCTAGTTCTCACAATATAGTAACCCTCCAGAACTTGAGAGGGAGGCTAACAGGTACTACACCTTGCCCAAGGGTGACCTGAAACTATGCAAGACAGAGGCTTTCATCTCCCTGAGGTAGTAGGTTACCGGCATACCCAATATACCCGTATACACACACACACACACACACATATATATATATATATATATATATATATATATATATATATATTAGAATTAAGTTTTTTAATTAAAGTGGTTAGAGAAGTTCCTTGGTTATTATTAGAATTATGGTTGTTAAAAGAAGAAATGTGGGTTGATATTCTTTTAATTAATTTTCAAGTAGCGCCGATATATGTATGTACTTTATTAAAAGCTCGAGGTATGATATTAATTAATTTGCTGATTTGTATTAGTTAAACAGTTCGAATTTTGTACATTGTGTTCAACAAATGGTGTGGTAGTGATTGTACGAGGACAATTTTGGAGGGGATAATGAGTTTTGTTAGTGTTAGGATGGCTGTTAGGAGAATTATTATTATTATTATTATTATTATTATTATTATTATTGTTGTTGTTGTTGTTGCTGTTGTTGTTGTTGTTAGTAGTATGAATGTAGATAGAGGGTCTGCTCGAGTGGTATATTGGATTAGTAACTATATCTGATGGAGGATGGGAAGAAGGATAACTTGAAGACGAAATATTACTGTCTGTTATGGGAGGATTGCGTGGGAGCTCAGTAATTGTGCATGAATATATAACATCTTTATTGATGCAATCATTATTGAGTGGGCAAAGATGTTTGTTATTACAATTACAGTTAGTTTTTGATTTAATTGGGAAAGGGCTTTTAAGGCTGATTTAATTTCTTTGTTATTAGATGTTAAGATTCTTTGTTATTAGATGCTAAGATTAGGCATTGTTGAAAAAGGGATCCTAATTGAGTTTCTATTGAAAATAGAACTATATCTGTTTGAGTATTTGAAAGAGTTTTGTACAATGTTGAAGAATTCCTTAGGTATATTCGTTTTGACATTTAGGCTAAATGGAGGATTAAACCAAATATTTTTGTTTCTCCTGATGCGATTGGGTGGGTAAGAGGTATTACGATTAGTATTTTGGTTTGGATTATATATGTAGACTGGTTCATTGTTATTAATAGCGGTCGATCTTGTTATTTGAACTGGTTTCTTGCGAGTCATATTGTGTGTGATTACAGATTTAAGGCGGCCAGCAGGAGGAGCATAATGGTTGTATTTAATTTTTTCCTTGTGTCCTGACTTTCTAATGGCATTATTGAAGAAAGTAGCATTTTGATTAAAAGTTTTTTTTATTTTATTTTTATTTTATACATATGTATATATATATACATATATACACATACGCATATATACATACATATATATATATACTTACGCATATATATGTACATTCAAATACATATATATATACATTCACACACATATATATACACATATATATACATAATATTACATACATATACATACATACTTATATATAAACATGCATATGTACATACGTAAAGATATATTGGATTCATAAAGATAGATTGGACTTACATTTTTGGATTTTACCGTCATTAGATTATTTACCTTTCACCAGACTATCCATTCACGTGTAATCACCTTTTTCTTCACCTCTGCTTCACTTTTTGTGTGTAAATATCTAACAAGTAAGTTCTTAAACTACTGGTCACATAACACTGAAATTCTCTGTAAATAATATTCATGATTCAAGGATGGTTTAGAGCGAGTCATATCTTTGTTTACATACATGTATATCGCGTACAGACATCTGCAATTTACATTCAAAATATTCATTCACACTTTCCCACATTTTTGTTTTTATTCCTTCAAGTTATTCAGAAAAAAAAACATCAGGCTGGAACGTGTTTTGATTTCAATTCTAACTGATGACATTAACTCATTGTTTTCATGTCTTTGTATTAATAAATTAAAATGAAATAATAAGTAAATTTTACTCGCGGTTTCGAATTTGTAAATACGAAAGAAAAATACGAAGAGAAACCTATATATATTTTTTATTATTCATTTATAGATTACACAAACAAATATTTTAAATAAAATATTCGAACGCTTTTGAGTGTGTGAGTTTCTTCTATATAAATATATGTATTCCGAACATTAATTTAAATATACGAAGACATGCCTATATATTTTTTATTAATTATTTTCTTTGACCGATTAGATTAACAATTATTAATTTGAAATAAATATTTGGTGTTTTAACAGTGCACTTCAGCGTCACATTTAAGATAAGATTTCAGTAAAACAAATTGATATAGTATCTTTCTTTTTTATTAAATTTTTAGGTGAAAGTGCAGAACAGTTAAAAGGTCACCGCCCCCCCATGTTAAGAATCGCTATCTAAATAATAACGTTTCCGAATGCGTGCATTTTTTTTCAGAAATTCGGACGTTACATTACATATAAAAACATGCCTATATATATATATGTCAATCAGTTATCGATTAGAAGAACAAATATAATTTTTATACAAAGAAATTAACATTTCTGAAAGGTTGTGTTTTAATTATATTATATTTTTTCGGCTAAAAATGTCCTCACAAATTTTCGCATGCGTATTCGTAGTTCTGTTTTGTTGCTGTTTTAGAAAATTTTTCCTGAAACATTTATAGCATCAAATTAATTTTAAGATAATTTTAACACAAAATAGACGTTTAGCTTCATACAGAATATGATTTTTTGTAACTCATAAGTTATAAATAATCATTAGATTTTGCAGTTTTCGTATCAAAGTTCAAAATTCCTTTAATAAATAAATGAATGAAATCAATCACGACCGAAGACATATATAGTTCATACTTTTAAGGCAAACTCGAACGACGGGTCAAATTCTCCATTCTGTTGAGCATTATTTTTAAAACGACATTCGCTTATAGTAGAATAATAAATTTCCGTGAATATGAATTTCATAATAACAGCAACAACAAAAACAACAACAACAACAACAACAACAACAACAAAAAGCGAAAATGTATTAACCATTTTAAATTTATGTTTTGTTTAATCTATTTTATTATTATGTACGAGGAAAAATATTCAAATATATCCTGTACAACCTGGCAATGCCGAGTTCTTCAGCTAGTATATATATATATATATATATATATATATATATATATATATATATATATATATATATAATGTTATATTTACATATGTATGCATCTTTCTCTCTCTCTCTTTATATATATATATATATATATATATATATATATATATATATATATATATATATATACTAGCAGTCTTGCCGACATTTCCTGGTCGTAAACTGCGCTTAAGCATGTTATTTTGATTAATGCAGATTTCCTATTTATTATGATATTATAGTAGACCGAAAAATAGTGAGATTTAAAAACACTAAAAAAAATGACTCGTGCGCCCTCGCCGAGAATCGAAATCACAACGTTTAGCTTAAGATTTACTTTTTCCTTTGACGTTAATGCCTGAGCTGTGAAGACATTTCTGCCGCAAGGCTAAAAATTAAAACATGAATCGATAGCTATTATGTTTCGCATGCATATTCGTAATGCCGTCGTTTGACCTTTACTTGGCAAATTCGATTTTTTTTTAATTTTCGCACGTTTGCACACACACACACACACACACACACATATATATATATATATATATATATATATATATGAATTTGAGGAGAAATATTTACGGGCACTGATTCTTGGTCCGATGGTTCGTTATGCTGACTGTCAACACGACGGTTGTAGGTTGGATCCATGCCTTGGAAAAAGGTGTATGTCTAACCGCACTGATGGGTTGTGATACAACGAAACACTACTGGATGTGGATGACTAATATGCCCCTCTCCTTGGATTGAGCATTTTTTAACTATATTTTCACCCGACGCGTATTTAAGTGATTAAGCGAATCCCACTATTTGTTTGGAAACAAACTGATAGTTTGAGCACTTTGCGACGGGCGAATGCTAATTTAATAGGCATTTGAGGAGAAGTATTTACGGCCACTGTATGTAGATGACTCTCTCTCTCTCTCTCTCTCTCTATATATATATATATATATATATATATATATATATATATATATATATATATATATATAAAATTAATGTACGTGTTGGTTATTCCATTCAATATATTGAAACAATAAATAAACCATTTGTTTCATAGTAAACCTAGCATTGTCAGTGAAATCTACTTTTTATTCCGTTAGACGTACTTGATTAATAAAAATAAGACCACATCGGTTTTAATCTATGATAAAACGTCTTTATTTTCTTCTACTAATGTCTTTTAAGTTGGAAATAAAATAGCATGAATATTTTGTTTTCGTAATCCTTTGTGGAGACGTTTTCTTTGGACAGGATTTGATTAGAATTTTCGCCAATTTTTTTTTTTTTATTTCTACAGCTTAAAATGCTTAATTAAAAGTCGTTTTAATTAAAGATAAGAGATCATGAATAATTTTGAACAAAACTATTGAAAACACGAGAACAAAATAAATAAATAAATACAAATAAATAAAAGTTCATTGATTTATGGTTCGTAATGAACTCATTTAAATTTTATTTTTCTTTTTAACATTTGTAATTTTCTATATTTTTAAACGTATTTTAAAAAATTGATTGCGATATTTGTTTTGTTTTGTTTTTTTAGTTTTACACTTTCTTTGATAGCCGCCATTTTCAAAGTGTTGGTGAAAATGTCTTTTTTGAATTTATCCGCGATCACAAGATCCATACGTATCGCACGACGGAAAACGGGAAGGAAAAAAAAATGGCGCGAAAGGAAACGCACGACGGAACAGGCAAAAAATGAAAACTTTAAGAACACGAAGCAAACTTTGTTCGATGTTCAACTCCTTTATGATTGAAATTAAAGTGAGAACAAAACATTTGCTAACGTTTCTCTAAGGATGAAACTTTATTTTGTTATTTTGCGAAACAAATCGATACATCATTGAGACAACAGGAACGGATACACTTTAATGACATGTTTTTACTTAGCCGACATGTTTAGCAAGGTTAATGCTGTTTCAAACATGCGAAAAATACCATCGAATTAACTAAAGTCCTACCGTGTAGCTCCTCTCCCTAAAATAATCTCCCACTTGTGTTACGTTGTCGTATCATAAAATGAGCGTTTGTTGTATATTGGTTGAAATTGGAATGGAGATGATATATTAAAACGTGTCTATTTATAAAAGATTGAGTGTTTGATTATCTTATCAGCGTTAATGACGTTGTGTGTGTGTGTGTTCGGCTAGTGGTCTTTCTATTACATATGTTCATATGCTGTTAAGTGTGAATATGTGTGTGACATGTCATTTGAACATACCTTCTGCCATTTTGTTGGTCCATCTGGAAATTCTTGTCTTGGAGGCAGACTTGCTACCTGTTTTTGGGGACGAAGACTTATTTCACACCAAGACAAGAAATTGGTTCTATAGTTTTTTTTATTCACCTTCCAGTTTGTTCACAGAACATTGGAAAGTGAATTTGCCTGTGTTTTCTTATTCTAGGTCTTTTTTCTACCACGTCAGCGTTCGTTCCCCCCCCTCCCAGCGAAGGGGAGGAGACAATGGCGAAGCCGTCCGCTCTCGTCCAAGTCGCAACCAAATCTCTTCGATTCAGCTAACCTGATCACATGACTCACACGCAATCCAATCAGCTAATCTTGACTTCCGGTCAACGTGTCTACACTATAACTCACCATCTCTCTCCCTCTCTCTATCTCTCTCTCTCTATCTCTCTCTATCTCTCTCTCTCTCTATCCATTCTCTAACACTTGCCCATTGGCTAATTAATAACATTCGCAAACCTTTTTGCAATTTACGGATATTTTGTACAAGTAAGTTCTGTATATAACTCACTTGTCGAATGATTTTTAGTCACTGCTTGGTTGTTGCTTAATGACATATCCCTTTCAAGTTACTAAATACCGAATCAATAATTTTAGAAAAAAAAAAGTGAACTGTTTTTATCTTCAAATATTTATTCATAGTGTTTGGCTTAGTTGTTTTGTTTTGCGGCATGTGAAACTTTTCGGGTGATATAAGCTAAATCCAGCAAGTATAAAGATTTTCTTCTGTTTAAGTTCGTTATACCTTCATATATTTATTTATGGTTTTTGATTTGGTTATTTTTTAAGATTAATTCTTTTTCGACTTTGTAGAACATGGTTCAGATTTGCAAAGAACGGATGAAAAAATCAATAACGTCAATGCTTGGTGCATTTAAAGACAGGAAGCCAGTTTCTTCAAACTTTCTGGTCAAGTAGTCCCATATTCAAGAAATGAATACCGCCTTAAATTATATACTTCATATATGTTGCACCTCTCATTTTATACACACGTCCGTACGATCTATTTGATATTGGTGTTCGCCTTATATCGAGGACAGTTTTTGGATTGTTTTGTTAAAATAACCCACGGATGAAAAAATGGAAGTGGGCTTAAGGGCTAATATGTGTGAACCGCTTCTAGATCACACCATCACCAAGTGCCTTCCTATATTGAAAATGTTGGATTGCATGGAAGGAAACGTGAATGACAGGTCAAACAAAGACTAAAATTTACTCGTATAAAATATGGTGAGATTGTAGATTTGAGAAGTTTCATTACGACACAAGCCGAATAGCTCGACTTATAAAATCAACAGTAACTGCTTATTCTTTTTTATGGGCGCGTTTGAAATGAATATTTCTGTTGAAAGCACCATGATACTTTACTTTTTCATCTAAAATCTTAAATTTAAGCCATTATCGCTAGTAATGCCAGGTATATAAAATCAACACTTGGTTCTTTGATATGAAGGAGACAAGTTGAAATGAATGTTTTAGAGCAGGATTGAAACCTGATACTTGAATTTTGCATTTAAAACGTTTTCAAGCCATTGTGTATATATATATATATATATATATATATATATATATATATATATATATATGTATATATATATGTGTGTGTGTGTGTATATAGTAATTTATAAAATATATATGGCGATTAAGCCACACTGAATATTCGGCGTTTCATCCACTCTAGGACTTAAGCCTGAGGAGTCCTAGAGTGGATGAAACGCCGAATATTCAGTGTAGCTTAATCGGCATATATATTTTATAAATTACTAACTAGCTCTACCCACGTATTGAGCACCTTTGAAGTAAATACTTAAAGTTTACGCATAAATCTATACTTTCGTATATTAATTTTATGTGAGTAAATTAAGTAGTTATATATATATATATATATATATATATATATATATATATATATACATAATTTTATAAAATCAGCAGTAGGTTCTCTACAGTGTAGTAAAATCAACGGTAGGTGCTGTAAAGTTCTGTAGATTATAATGTATTGTGGGCTAAGTCACTGCTGGGAGAGGACATGTGAAGCTCCCTTCGGGTACTCCACGATGGGTCACCAGCAGACATCTATCGATTTGATTAAAAACTGATCTATTCCAGCGATTTCAATGGCGATAAAAATATGGTAGTGTGCAATATTCGTTCATCATCATTCAATCCCGGGCAACGTCGGACTAGCTTGTGTTTTTTGTTTTAATTTTTTTAAACGATAGTAATGTTTATGTCTCCGCCTCGGAGAAGCGGTGTTTTTCTTAGAAAGTCGCCCAATTTTATTTGGGCGTATTATTTATTTATTTATTTATTATTTTTTTGTAAATTAAAAAAACATAATAATAAATATATATATATAGGTAGATAGATAGATAGATAGATAGATATAGATTGATAGATAGATAGATAGATAGATAGATAGGTAGGTAGATATACAATCAGGCTGTCAGCATGGCCTGCTAGTAAAATATACATAAATATAATATTTTAATTTCTGCATATTTTGTATTTATAAAGAAAATTCTCCATTTATTATTATTATATTGTACACTTTATATATTTCAATAGTTAAAAAACACGATTTCGGTGCAGCTAATTGGAACTGATACAAAAACATTTAGCGTCCTATGTTATAGCCAGTCTTTATGCATTTTATGAACGATTCTATTATTGGCGTTACTATTTCGGTTGATTATTTTATATGTCAATTTATGTAAGTGGCTTAAGATTATGTAACTTTGAACTCCTTCTACATAACACCATCTACTGATGCGACGATCACCAAAGGGTCACTACATAATAATGAATAGCGATGAAACATTGGTTGAAATTTCATGATTAATATTTAGTTGAAAATTTGAGCATGAACTGGAATTGTACCAAAAAGATCGGATAAAATATTAACGATTCCATGGTTGATTATTTGGTGTGTGAGGCTAAATTACATTTTAAACATATTAATATATATATATATATATATATATATATATATATATATATATATATATATATATATATATAATAGCATACTTTTCCCTTCAGACAGACGGATATATAATGTCCATCACTAAATGATTAACTTTGACTCTAAGGTCGTGCACTCGTTTACATTAAAACAAAATACATATACCCACACAGAGAAATAGTTACATCTATAATGGTTTTATTTATATTTTCATTTTATAAATTAGAATAATTGTAATAGAAAGTTAATAAATGTATGGACCTGAAAATCCATTATGTACTAAGAAATACGTTTATATATGCGTTTCAGATTTAGTCTATATTGTATTAGATTACGTCTATTATATCGAATTAGATTAGATGCATTGCATCCTATATATTTTATTGAATTAGATTCATGAATCATATGAAATATTATTATTGTATATTAAATATCGAAATAGATTACATAGGTTATGAATTGGACGTACACGGAAATAAAACCCGTGAATTGAAAAAAAAATTTTTTCGATTGAAGTGGCATATTTATCGAAATTGATTTTCTAAATTAATCGCTTAATTTATACTGCGGGAAGTCAGCAGTTATCCAATTGGATGCTTATTTTTCGCTCCCTTCTTTAGTTAAATCAGGAAAAGTGAATCCTGTCGACATTACCGATATACTAGGTGGTGGAAAGATATGTCCCAACGTAGTATTGTTATGGAAAACTTCATGGATCAATCAGGGCATACAATCTGGTTGAACTTAAATACAACGTTCTATGTAGCTATAAGTGTAACTGATGTGTAAATACCGTTAGAGTGTCGTTCAACATTAGTTAGGTGAAGCAGAGAAGTGAACAAATTCATAAGTAAAAAATTAGAAGAGGATCTACGTGTCGGGTTATGACATCATGAAAGGAGGAAGTCAAGGGAAACTTTCTGCCGGTTGGAAGATGTGACACAAGGTCGTGAAAGTAAGATATGAAACCAGCACTCTAATAGAATAGCTCGCTTGCCGAACAGAAATTGCATGGACAGCTCCGTCTGAATTCACTAGTAAGCGTGTCTTCGATAATTATCAATAAACTAATCCGTTGTCAAAGAGATAAAAAGACAAAACCAGAGAAGATAGATTTCCTTGAATTGCACAAGACGATATCGCAGACAGACAGAGAACAACCCATCCTTAAAAATTGCAGACTCGAACGATCTGGTTTTACTAGAATTGAAAAGTATATCGCAAGTGAGCAGGTTTGGTCCTGACGCATTTCTCAAAACTCTATCCATCAAAAAATATGCATACTGTCTTTCGATTCTGATACCGATCCTGATGCACCAAAAAGTTCAGACTTTTTCCGATTCCAGATTCCGATTGATCGTATCAACACTAATACGAATTGTTGAAGTTCCAACACATTGCACTTACAGCGGCGAAATATATTCTCATTCTTCTTTTAATTTCGCATTAAAATCAATTTTCTTGCTAGCAATTCGGTATATTCAGAGTCAAGAATTGTATCGTGAGGTGGAATACAGCATGTTCGAGATCTCTTGAACACTTCGTATGTATTACTTTCTGCATCATGATTTCTTTTGCTAGCGTGTCAGCAGAGTATGAACAGAGATCGAACATGTCGAAGCCTTGGTAAATATCTGCCTCGGAATAGTCTCTGAAAAGCTAGCCTTCTCATTCAATGCGCAAAAAGGTGACACGACCCCTAGAGACGCAATCTGATATATGTATGTACTTGTCCGTGTAAAAGATGTGTTAAAACAGTTACCCTGGATACAAAACGGTTGATCTCTATTATAATGCCTGAAGCGGAATGAGGTTTCCATTGTTTTTATTTTGTCGTTCCTGTCTTTCTAATCTTGTCTAAATTCCGTTTCCTGTTCCATCCATTCAGTTAGCCATTCTCTTTTCTTCATTCTCACTTCTCCTCTCTCACTCTCTCTTTCACTCTCTCTTTCTCTCGCTCCTCTATACAAAACACACACATATATAATATGTGTGTACTATATATATATATATATATATATATACATATATATATAATATATATATATATATATATAATAAACACTATATATATAAAACTTCACTTAACTTTTGAAATATGTTCAGATTACAGCTTGTAAAACACTGTAAAATTGAATTCCATGTAAATGTTAGTATCAATATTTATAAAGCAATCCAAATCAGATAAAGGAGCTCAATATACGAAATAGAGCATGAGTATGAATGTAAATTTGGAATTAAATCCAGTAAATTTTTAAAAAATACGACAAATAAAATTTTCGCAAAGAATACAAAAATACAAATTTAAAAACTTACAATATTTGTATTTTTATTAATTTATCGTATTTGTCTTAATTTGTAGGGGTTGATTTCAAATTTTGATATACATATATATATATATATATATATATATATATATATATATATATATATATATATATATATATATATATATATATGTAT
>NC_136489.1:107188852-107253852 GCF_053919585.1 Euprymna scolopes | reverse complement strand
TGCCATAGCGTAGAAATTCATAGTTTAGCTTTAATTAACTTTTTTTTTTACCGATAACAACATTTTTAAATTGTAAATTCAGACCGCCATTAGAGGTTGCTGACGTCAAGATCACGTGACATGACTCAGTGGATTTTAAATACAAGTTGACCCAAAATAAACGGCCGCGTGTATACTTTATGTAGAAGAGTTGGCGGCCGTATTTTTTGGGCAGTTATAAATCGATTTAAAAATATGTAATGTTTAAGATTAAAATGTCACTTTGGGGGGGGGCCTGCAGAAATCGATCAGTTGACGCACTTATGATGGTCACTTTAGGCCAATTTTTTGATATTTGTCGTCCGGAAGGTGGTGCTTTTATATGAAACTAAGTTTGTGAATTTTTGTTGTGTTTGTCGAAAGTTTTTAGCAGACACCCAAACATACATACATACATACATACACATAAACATACACAGATTTTCGCTTTTATATATATATATATATATATAGATTTATCAAAATATTTGAACTTGTTTAAGTAAATAATTAATGAATTAATTAATATCTGTTCTCACTAGAAGTTCTCACTAGGGCGATCATCAGAGTTTAATCACTGATAATAACCGATGATGATCTATCGAATCTTAGTGACGACGACAAGAACAACAACAACAACAACATCAACATAAACAACAACAACTATTAATTTTATTATTATTATTATTATTATTATTATTATTATTATTATTATTATTATTATTATCAGTATATTACTACTATTGCTTGTGTGGTGTTTTCTGTGTCACGCTTACATTCCGGGTCGTTTAATTGTTATGTACTTCCATTTCTTGTCAGAAATAATTGTACCAAGAATTCTTCTTAAGTTTTGGTGTCGGTTTCGATTATAACTGATAGCACTCCAGCAATCTATTTATTTTTATACATAATCTTATCAAGAATTATCCATAAGTTTTGGTGTCAGTTTCGATTATGGCAGAAAGAACTCAAGTTATATATATATATATATATATATATATATATATACTCATTCACATACACCTTTCACGATAAAGCTACAACCCAGAATAAGACAGATTCGAGCAATTGCATCGACAACGGACTGTAATGTAAAGAGATAGCTTCGAATTTGGGGGTATCAAAACTAAAGCAAAATATGATGAAAGTAAAAATAAAATAGATAAACCCCATAATTTTTTATACTATTACTGTTCACACTGAAACACTTATCACAATATTATGTGGATCTATATTTCAAAAAAAAACCTTGTTTAACTCTGTGACATATTCTCATTCTATGGAGGTCAGGCGCGAACGAACACCCCATAAATTTATTATACCATATTGCTTCAAACTGAAACATAATTATCAAATTATACTTACGCAGATAGATATGAAAAGTCTTTATTAAAGTGTGTGCCTATTTCCATTCTATGGAGGCCAGACGCGAACGCAGACCCCACAATTTTATTATACCATCCCTATTTAAGTCAAAACATACTTATTAAATTATCATTATGTACATCTATATGAAAAACACTTGTAAACTTTTTTTTTTAATTTTTTTTATTTTCATACTTTGTGGACTAGGCGCGAACGCAGACCCCACAATTTTAATGAACCACCATTATGCCAGATCCAACATGCCCATTCCTGTGTCTCGATACATCTTCTAACATTATATGTAATCAGTTTTGTATAATAGTCAACCATATAGGAGCCTATTCATGACCAAACACACACATACACACACACACACACACACACATATATATATAAGTATGTATGTATGTTTGTATATATATATATATATATATATATATATATGTGTGTGTGTGTGTGTGTGGGTGGGTGGGTGTGTATTTGTGTGTGTGTGTTTTTGTATATATTTACATTTCATTAGTTTTATTTCGGTTTCAATTCAAGTTAATGTATTAAAGTCATATGGATATATATTTTATATTTTATTTTTGAAATCGCAACTTTATAATATAAAAAAATCGATAGAACATTAACTCTTTAATATACACGAAATCTGCAAAATTTTAAATATCATATTTAAGCGGACTTTACAACCGGGCTTTGGCGGGTGTTCGTGCTAGCTTAGATAAATACTTTTGCAGTTTTAACAAAAAAGCTACAATAAAACCAGAGCGTCTCTATTAACACTGAACATCTGCAGAATGCAAACATTTATATATTACATATGAATGAGTCCCATATTGAATTTCCTCAAGGACCGCTAGTAATTATTATTATTATTATTATTATTATTATTATTATTATTATTATTATTATCATTATTATTATTATTATAGTAGTCTCAACCATTGTATATTTTTAGTTGGATTTTCTTGCTTAACATCAGGTCAATTCCTTTGACTTTAGTCATTCAAGCTGTATTAACATTATCGCCGTTCCCAACGGACAAGCCTTTTGCAAAATTGTAAAAGAAATTGTTTTGTCAATCTGATTGAGCCATTATTGTGGCTATTTTTTTGTCGTGGTCACAAGCTTATCAATTACAATGGTATTCACCTTGATTGCATACAGTTCGAGGTGTTGATATATTATTATTTCTTCATAACATTCTTAACTTTATGATGTTTTTTTTTAACTTTTTATTTTTATTTTTATTTATTTTTATTTATCTATCATTGGCTCACATGGAGCTTTCACACAAGTCAACAAACGATCTGATTGGAAACCTGTGGTGTACTCTGGAAGCTGAGTGACAACAAGTCTCCCCAGACGTGCAGCTCTCTCCACCTCCTTCGATAGCATTTGCAAATGAATTTGCATCATCGCAAAAGCCGCTTACCATTGATTTCTCGCTGGTAGTGGCCATTGGTTTATACTGGAATCTGAGTGGAACTCAGCCTCCCCAAGGTCCCAGTTCTCTTTGTGCTTGTCCAGCCGAGGTCTTGTTGGTGCTCGCTCCTTTCAGTCCTTATTGACCCTTCTCGGCCCTTTGGTATCATTTTTTTGGGGGGGGCAGTGATGAAACAGTGGGAAGATGCATGATGGGGAGGGGAGTATAACTTGTAAATATGCAGTTTCGGTGTTCTTCATTCCCTGTAACGCTTAATCGTTATATTGTCTTGTATTATTCTCCGCATTCAAAGGTTTTTCTTAATATTTCAGTCGTTTTCATTATCGTTAGTCGTTGTACTTTTGCAGTTATTCCTTTGATTCCAATTTCTGACATTCATTTTTCGAAGTTTTCCGGAATTGTTCCTAGTGCTCCTACTATTATCGGTACTATTTTGATTTTCTTCATCATCCAAATCCCTTTTAACTCTCTGGCTAGCTATGTGTATTTGCTTCGTTTCTCCTTTTCTTCCATACTCACCCTGTGATCAGCTGGGACTGCAAAGTCTACGATTTGACAGAATTTTTCTTTCTTCTTAATTATTACGACATCTGGTCTTCTTGCTTGGATGGGTTTGTCCGTCTGTATGTCCATCTCCCATAGGATTTTGTGGTTCTCCTTTTCGAGTGCTGTTGCAGGTTTATGCTTGTACCATTTGTCTGTACGCTCAAAACGCAGTCGTTTACATAATTCCCAGTGTACCACCCTCCCCACTTGGTCACGCCTGTTTTTGTATTCCTTTTGGGCAAGTTAGCTGCATTCACTTACTATATGGTTTATTGTTTCGTCTCTTTGTCCACAGAGTCTGCGTTTGCTGTTTTCTAGTGTTTTATAGATCCTTGTTTTGATATGGTTGGTTCTTATCGAGTATTATTATTATTATTATTATTATTATTATTATTATTATTATTATTATTATTACTACTATTATATGCAGACATAAAAGAAGTAATCATTAATAATAAAGACTACTGTCAGACGGTTCTCTTGGACATAGGGAATATATTATTGAACATTTTACCTCACTGATAAACAAGTTAATGTGTTAAGTAGAATCACGAGATCTGCGATGATTTCCCAATGATTAAGTCCACCTTCTGATTAAGCTGTAATGTCGCTCATACAAGAGAATTCTACAGCGTCTAAGTCCATGCCATATTCAAACCGTGGTATCTAATTGATATATTTATATCTGAAACACACAAGAAAATGTTTCAAACGTTTTATTGCTGTTTTGTAATGTCCGGAGTGCTCATCGTCGACTAAGAAGCTGAACATTTTTAACTCTTTTTTTTTCTTTCATTTTTCTTAAACTTTTTCTTCTAGGGGATGGGGATCCAACCAGATGTCTGACATTTACCCCTATTTTAGTGAGTCCAACCAAGAGATCTTTTCAGGATTCTAGCCGTCCCTTTTAACGAGTGTGAATATTCGTGTGTGGTGTGAATCACTTTTTTCATCTCTATATATATCTATGTGTCTCTGTGTTTTACTGTTTTCCTTACTTTTTGAATTTCAGTCCATTTAACCCTCTCTTCATTTCAACTACCCCGTCCTTTTCTTTCTCTCGTCTTATTCCATTCCAAACCGTGTCTCCTTTCTAATTTAAGATCGTCTTCCCCCTTCTTTCTATTTTCTCCAGCTTAATGCATCGCTTTCTATCTATCTGCGCTCCTATTTATAATTTGCTCGCTCTCTCACTCACAATCACTTATTTTACTCGCACGAACGTCTCTCTACCTCTCCGTTTTCTCAAGTCCTTCAATTCTTTCTTTCTTTTGAAGAACTCCCTTTCCTATCCTCCTCTATTTCTTTATGTATTTATCCCTGGCAATCTATCTTCCTCTCCCTCTCCCTCCTCTCTCTCCCCCTCTCTCTACTTTCCTCTGTATCATTTTTACGAACTTGTTAGACCGTTCCAAAGAGAAAATCGTCGAAGGAACGCGACATAAAAAAAAACGTACACATTAAACCAAAAAAATGCACCGTGTAACAAATTGATCACATCGATGGCAAAACTACATGAACTGCACTTGGAATTGTTTCCGCAACCACTCTAATATTCTCCAGGTATGGCAGCTAGCGGCTAAATTGTGCTCGAGATAAAGAGATCTGTCTCCAATAAAGAAGTGATAGCGGAAACTGAGATGTATTTCGATGCCGAAGACATATGGTTCTGCCAAAAAAAAAAAAAAAAAAAAAAAAAAAAGCATGGCATGTTTTTATAAGTTTTGGAGTAAGTGTAATCAGTTTTGGAGGAGAATATGCTGTTGATTACTACCAAATTTGTGTTAAAATGCGGTGTTTGATTTATTAGGCCCGGGACACGTTGAGTGATCTTGTCACACGTCCTCTCTCTCTCTCTTCTCTCTCTCTCTCTCTCTTTCTCTCTATCTCTATCTCTCTCTCCCGCACTTTCTCTATCTCACCATCCATATATCTACCTGTTTTTTCTATCTAACTATGCATCACCAATTTTCTGCATTTCTAATTTCCACTTTTCTCCTCTGTTTATTAATTCTTACTTAAACTTCTAGCTGTTTCTCTAACTCTACATAACGACTATACATCTATCCTGTGTAATTCTTTTTTAAAACTCCTATGATCGATTTGTACTTATTTTTTTATCGTTTCTCTCCGTTCAGATGTATTTACTGTTCCGTTTTTGCCCTAACTCTTTTCTGACAAGATATTTTTTTTTTCTTATTCCCATCAAGGCCCGAATTATTTTTATTTTTATCTCACTATCCATTTCTCTCACTTTCCGCTTTCTTTCTCCTCTGACTCGCCTTTCTTTCTTTTTAACCAAACATCTTTTACAAACGGTCAGTGTCGTTTTAGATCGCACGAAAAGATTGATCACCGCTTTCGCTTCTTTTAAGAGCGACAGCGCAAAAACTGATCTTTTTTTTTGGCCAACTTCTTATAGAGACGGTTTGAATGACAATCTCTGATAGAATGTAACATTTCATGGAGAAATGTTCAAACAAATGCAAAAGAATATAAAAAAAAAACAAATAAAAATATATTTGGAAAAAAAAGACTTTTTATCCTTCCATATCTACTATCAGCTGTTCCTTAAAAAAATCAATAAAGGTCTGCCGGATACTAACATGTATTAAAATGAACCCAACACCTGCGGCAAGACGCTGCCAGATCCACTAACCGTATTGGGAAGATATGTCTTCGCATCGGCTAGATTTAACCAATCCGAACGAAGAACGCGTATCAGAATCTGATCGCTTGTAAGAGGTGCTTTAAATAAGTTTCCACACCTATTTCGTATGGACACTTTTATTTATAGTACACACATGAAACTCTAGTCACCTTCGAAGTAATCTCCTCCGGTTGCAATACACTTTTTCTACCGTTCTTACAACTAGTTGAAGGCCCCATATAAGTCCTCTTATGTGAGCGTGTCAATGACCCTCGTCACAGCTTCTTTCATCTTCTCAATTGTCCCATAACGACAGGGTTTAATGGTTTTCCTTGAGCCTAGGGAACAGCCAAAAGTCACAGGGAGCAAGGTCTAGACTCTATAAACAAAAGTAAAAGTTGGTCAATCATCTCATAAGATTGATAGCAATAACATACTGAATGTTCAAGAGTCCACAACAGTTTTAAATGCCTGTGCACGTCTGGAAACTCATTGAGAGCAACTCGTATGTCAATGTCGGGAGCTTGCAAACTAGATATACGTTTCCAGTTTACATGTTCATTTAACAGTTATACTATGGCTGGAAGATGGATTTGGGGGTCAGAAGCTCTTTTTTATTTTACTCTATGACACACTGTCGGGCTAGAGTATGAGCAAAGTGTCGCATATAGAAATCACATGCAATAATGAAAAGAATGTTTGATCGCGAAAAAAAAAGGATTATTCTAAACTGCATATGAATCGATACATCTAATGAATTATCATGCACTTGATTACTCAACATTAGAATCCATCTTTTATTGTACGACTAATAATAGATACATGAATAATTATACACATTTGCAAGCGCATATATCTTTTATAATGAAGTAATTACAGTTTCTCCCTATTCCATTGACCATTATAGCTTTTATAACGAAGATCATAATCTATCTCGTATGTCACATCTAACAATTTCTGATGCATTTTTCGGAATTTTATTTTGCATTTTTCGATTAACCAGCTTTTTGTAACAGTCGTTCACACAAAAAAAAGGTCTGGAGATAATGTCACTCTCACGTAAGTAGCTATTCCTGCACCTCTCATGTCAACAGTGCTGCATATAATATTCCTATAACTTTCTCCAAATTTATGGTATTATTCCATGTTTCCGATCTTTCCAATGTTCCATATACTACACAAAATCTTCAATTTAAATTCAGACCGATATCTTTAGGGCATTTTATCATTCCTGGTGTATTTAAAAATAGTATCATATAGAAATAACTGTTTCGCCTTAAAATCCTCCCAGAATTGTCCATGGGAGTATAATATTTCTTGATTTTCGTATTTTTAAACTTAAGTACGTTGTAAGAGATTTGAAAATAGTGCATCGTCGTATTATAATTTAAAAGCATGAAATCCGATTCGGTAATATGGCTGATGTTCGTGTTTTAATTAGCTTTTGTTATCTTATTGTTTTTATATAACAAGTACAGTGACAAACTTGGCAGATTTAATTACTACACACTATTTCGTAATCGAGCAACACTCGATTATCAAAACTGGTAATTTTGAAGCTTACAAATACAGTCGTCGTATTTCTGACTTAAACTTCATTATTATATAATACAGGAAAGTACAACGTGTCTGGTTTCGCATATGCTCGGACAGCTATTTCTTTGTAAACATTGAGACGTATGCTATAAGAAGAATGCACTTGGGAATCATCTTTTAAAATATTGCTAATTACTAATTCATATCGCAATGGAATAAGGAAATTTTAAATTTCAATTTGTAATTCTTGTGTCGAACAATGTTGTAAATACACACATATATATATATATATATATATATATATATATATATATACATATATATATATATATATATATATACACGTACATACATATACCAATACATACCAACCCCCCCTGATGAGTCGTAGACGAAGAAACACGTGTCATATGGATAATTATGTTTTAAAAACAATATATATGCCGCTGCCCATTTGTACTGAATTGGTAAAAGGGAAAATTATTCAAATCTCGCATGTAGTTTACGATGAACATTTGCATAAATAATTGAATTCCTTCAAAAAGTATCACAAAAAACAAATAAATAATATATATATACATATATACATATATATATACATATATATGTATATATATATACATATATACATATATATATATGTATATATATATATGTATATAATTCTTTATGTAAATGCAGTCATATATTGCTCCGATGTGCAGACAGTTTCGATCAGAATAGATCTCATCAGGCACGAGAAATTAAAAATTAAAAAATAAAAAATGGTTCAAGACCATTTTCATTTATAGAGGAGATATACTTTGCCATGACTGGCGGGGAGCGAAGGTAAGGATCTTTTGGATTTAAAATTAATTACAAAAATCAAATGTTATTTGAAGAAGGGGGCGTAAAAATATGTTTTGGGGGAAGACTTAGAGCGGTTGATAAGAGAGTAAGAATAACATAAATATGCACAGGTGGTATGAATTCTCTAAGAGATAGCAATGGAGAAGGCAGGAGTGAGAATAGTTGACATATAATGAATGAAGATGTAATAGAACAATATTAACGATTTTATTGTATTATAAAAATGTTTTTGTCTCGCTAGCCACCTTGCTGTAATTAACATTATCCTCTAGTGGCCTTCAGGCTTGGAGAAGTGGTGACCCCTTTGTAAAAAATAAATTATATATATATATATATATATATATATATATATATATATATATATATATATATATATATAGCTAGTTATAAAATATATATGGCGATTAAGCTACACTGAATATTCCGCGTTTCATCCACTCTAGGATTCTTCAGAGTGGATGAAACGCGGAATATTCAGTGTAGCTTAATCGCCATATATATATATATATATATATATAATTATTTTTTTACTATAATAATTAAATACCTACAGACATAAGTGTTTCATCCTTTCGGGATTCTTCAGTGCAGGGTGTCACGATTACTACCAGTCGAACGATTCGAACCCCGCGACACAAGACATCTCTGGCTCGATTAGCGGAGGCCGTATCCATTCGGCTACCATTAATCATGTGAAATAGCGTTGAATTTTAAACATTTTAATTTAAATGTTCATTACGTCAGACAGACAGTGATCAAATCGTTATACGATGATCTACGCATAAGAGCTAAATTGACCGACTTTTTAATTCAACAGAAAGTGCTCAACGATAAGAAACGTATTTCTTAAAGGGGATGTCATAATTATTTTTTTACTATAATAATGAAATACCTACAGACACTAGTGTTTCATCCTTTCGGGATTCTTCAGTGCAGGGTGTCACGATTACTACCAGTCGAACGATTCGAACCCCGCGACACGAGACATCTCTGTCTCGATTAGCGGAGGCCGTACTTAAAGTTTACGCATAAATTTATACTTTCGTATATTAATTTTATCTGAGTAAATGAAGTAGTTAATATATATATATATTTTTATATATATATATTTATATATATATATATATATATATATATATATATATATATATATATGCTAATATAATTATAAATACGTTATATTATATCTTATCCTGATAGAGGGATGTTCAACTTTATAAATAAAGCATAAAACAGAAATATATGCAGTGTAAAAAATAAGATAATTAAGTTAAGAAAACTTCGCAATCTAGCAATATAACGATAGATTTTCCTTATACCATTGACTTTTTAAAATTTGACTTAAAAAAAACTGGCAATATAATAGTATACAATTGCTGTATCATTGTTCGTTAGCATAATACTGGAAACTTTGAAAATTCTTCGTAAGAGTGATGCAAAATTGCGTAAGGATATTCAAAATGAGGTCCATGACTTAAAATATTATCAAATTCCAAAATCCGATCTCTGACTTCGTTAGTAAATAAAATACAGACCAAAGCCAAATTTTAATTATAAAAAGTAGCATCTTGCGACAAAATTAAACTTCCATAGATAACCTGGATTAATTATCTGTCAATTAAAAATAAATTAAAATTAAATATAGAATAATCGAAAATAAAATAAAATAAAATACTAACATAAAGAAAAGAAACGTTAGAACAAGATTAATAATCCTTGGATGATTGGTGTACCAGATGCCTTCAATGAGTGTCTATACGTTTTTCCTATGGGTAATTTTATTATTAGTACACACATGAAACTCTAGTCCCCTTCAAAGTAATCTCCTCCGGTTGCGATACACTTGTTTTATCGTTCCAACAACTTCTGGAAAGCTCAATGGAAGTGCTCTCTTGTGTGAGTGTGTCAATGACCTTCGTCACAGCTTCTTTCATTTTCTCAATTGTCTTATAACGACCGACTGTTTGCTTCTCCTTAGGGAATAAACAAAAGTCACAGGTCTCAATATCTGGACAATAGAAACAGTGTGAAACTGCCTTGATGCTCATCTTGGTAAAATAGTCTGTGATAAAGATTGAGTTGTGGACTGCTGCATTCGCACAAATCTTCTGCATCTTCAGTTCCTCGCGAATAATTGTGTTAACAGTTCCCACATTCATATCAGACTGTGCACTTATTGTCTCTATAGACACACGGCTCTGCTTATCCGTGAAATTCTTTATTTGGCCAATCAACTCTGGTGTTCTGACTTTCGTACTCCTTCCAAACCTCTTATCATCGATCACAGACCCCTGCCTTCATTAAACCCTTTTTATGCTACTCCAAACATTATGCTCGATTCAGGAAAGATAATGCAAAAGTAGTCTGAAGCATTCCATACGTTTTTATGGCATTTTCCAAATTTAAAACAAAGTTTTATTGCACATCGTTCTTCTAAAGTGTTCGCACGTCAGGATTTAAGTTTTGAAATTCACCAGCTGTGATAATCATGCTTTAGTCGAGTGCATTCCAATTCCTGCTGTAGCTGTTCATTTGAACCTGAAATCAGAAAAATAGGTCAGTCATCTTATAAGATGTATTCCAATAATATACTAAATTTTTAAGATTTTACGACAATTTTACATGCTTGTACAAAAACAGTCTGGAAAATTATTGAAGGTACCTCATGTTTTTTTGTTTGTTTTTTTCTTGTTAAGGAATAAGATTCGTGTGACGGATAATACTATAGTTGTAGATTTCCTTGTTTCTTTTGATCAGTACGAGCACAAGGGAAGACATTTTTTTTTTGGCAGAATGTCATTTGAAATTTCAATTATTGACGTAGAACCTATCATTTGTTGGGGAAAAAAACGTGTCCATTTAATTACAAATCGTTTGAAACGACATCAAGTTTGTCATTACACGAGCCAATTCTTCAGAATTAAATCTATTAGCCCTGTGCAAACCATCATATAACATAATATTAAAAACGAAAATGTTTTCATTAATATTAATAACATTTTCGACACCGCTAAAACCGCGTCGTAACTTTAAAGCAAACAACCGCACACACACACACACACACACACACACACACACACACACACACACACACACACACACATAATCATGAGCACATGCATACTTACATTTTTGCACGTAAAAAGGATGTGCGTGATGAGATAAATTCTATATTATATTGTATAATCATATTAAATGTCAATGGTATATTTTCCCGTGGTTAATCCAACAGTGCTCAGCATAGAAGTAGAAACGATAGTTATTAATAAAATATATTTCAGATGACTTGAACTTGATGATACTTCGTGAGAGAAAACATTTTTGTAACCAACGTAAAATATTTGTAGTCAGTTAAATATCTATCTATCTATCTATCTATCTATCTATCTACGTACGTACGTACCTACCTACCTGCCTACCTACCTGCCTACCTACCTATGTCTTTAAAAAATAAATATTTAAAATTCAACAGGATTTCTCACGATTAACGGTAGCCGAATGGATCGGGCCCTTGCTAATGAAGCCAAGGATCGCTTCGGTCGCCGGGTTCGAATCTAGCGACTGATGTTAATCGTGACACTCTGCACTGATGATTCCCGAAAGGATCAAACACTACTGTATGTGGGTATTTAATAATTATCATATTAAAATATGCCATATATATAAATGGTTCACATACCAATAAAGTTTAAGTCAGAATAAGATGACTTAATTTGTAAGCTTCAAAATTACAAGTTTTGATAATCGAGCATTCATAAATTATTTTCACAAAATCAAGACAACAAAGATCGGAGTGATAACAACAAGTTCTGCATTTTCATAACACGTTACAATCGTTTCATGATCACTCGGACAATTTCAAACATTCAAAAACACTATTTAACGAACAAAAGGAAATACAATTGGAGTCCCCCATTAGAAAACCATGCGGTTGAATCTACCCACATGTCTTACTTCACGGTTTGTTTCATTTTTTTTCCGTTTGTAATGGAATTTTTTTATATATTGACCTATTTTCGTATCTCTATTTTTAACTTATATTTCGATCGATTATCAATCTATCTATGCATCCATTTTATGTGTTCTTTTAATTAAGGTGATTTTTTTTCTTAATTATTTATTTAAAAGATTTATCTTTTTATTTGTTACTAATTTTTCTTATTGAGAATATTTTCAAACAATATAATGTTTGAAATTGTCCAAACGGACACGAAACGATTGTAAGGTATCATGAAAATACACAATTTGTTGCTATCACTCCGATCTTAGTTGTCTTGATTTTGTGAAAATAATAATAGTAATAATAATAATAATAATAATAATAATAATAGTGATAATAATAATAATAGTCATAATATATATATATATTGTTTTGTGAAAATAATATATATATATATATATATACTTAGAGAGAGATAGATAGAAAGATAGATAGATAGATAGATAGATAGATAGAGAGGGAGAAGGAGAGAGAAGAATCGTGAACTTTTCTCTCTCTCTATGTGCGGAACACAATTTTCAGTCTACAGACTTGAAACTTGATATATAGAGAGGATTCAGATCTGCTAAACAAATTCCGTTTAGTTTTTGGCCGGTAAAAATAGCTGCTAAATGGTCAAATTTGCAACATTGAAACTTAAGAGACGTAAGTCGACGAAACGTATTTTCTCCGAGTACGCAAATATGCATTTATACGCTTAACAACGTTATTTTTTAAAGTTTTAGTATGCATATGGACTTAGTTAAGATGATAGCAAAACACGCTACAGAGCTATATGTTTTGGTTTCGACTCTAGCTGATGACACCAAAGTAACATTTTTTAACTCATGAAATCTACATATATTAGGTACAATTGTTTCATAGAGAATTTCCTGTAAAATTATAAATACGAAATGCATGCAAATAAAAATATCATATTTAAACTTATTTTACGCGACCGGGCAGAGGTGGCAATGTTTGAATTAAATTAAAGCACAGAAAAATATATTTTATATACATATGTGGTTTATTTAAAAGGTTAATTTTTGGCATTTATAATTTTATTAAATACAGTTTCGAGCAAAGAGCCGTGTGACTTGTGTGTATATGGCATAATCTATAGGTCAAGTTTTCACAAAATCTTGGCTTTATTTATTGAGACTGTATTTCGGCAATAACAAGTTGCTTTCCAAGTGGAATATTTTGTCTGTGTTAGCAACATAGACATGGAACCCTGACATATCCCTAAAGAAAAGGGCCAGTCTGTGAAATTATTCGTTCGTCAAATGTGTCTTACAACAAATTGGTCGTATCATTTGCAATTTGTAAACGCTGCTATGCTGTTAGTCTCTTCATGGATCAAACGAAGCCGACTCAAAATTACTCAGTGTTGCCAAGTTTGCAATTAAAAATCAGAGTTGTTAATTTGCCTAAATGTAAACGCAAATTCCATGATCTGAGTTTCTTTCCTAGAACTGCCCGCTAGTGGAATTCTATGCGGCAGATTTTCTTTCTAGCTGACTATAATATAATCGCTTTCAAATGCAATATTCAAAACAAGTTTTTGAAGCCGTTCTCTAAAATAAAGAAATTGTACCTGTTTTTTAGCACTACCAATTATTGAACCTCACAGTCATAAACCCTTATCCTCGAGAGAGCCTCGATAAGTGGTGATTTCTTTGCAAAGTAATAAATAAATAAGAGTAAATAAATAATTAAAATATATACAATAATAGTATAAATATAGATATGGTCCATTTGATTCTGTTTTCTAAAAGAGATGTTCAATATTATTAATAATGCGTTAATAAGATAACAAAAAATGATGAAGAATAAAAACTAGCATTACTTGTTAATTCAACAACAAAACTTTAAAAACAAGGAATGAGGCGAAGATTTTTCCATTATTTTATTGAGTTTCAAAAATAAGGCTATTTTCTTCAAATGAAATTACTAGCAAAATTATAGAATTGCTCTTTAGCATTAAACCGAAACAATTGAAAATTGTAAGGTACACAAACATGGTTTAAAATTGCATAACGTTATTCAAAATGGTGACCATGAATCTAAATATTGTCAAATGACAAAAACCGACCAATGAGTTTGTTGATCATTAAAATACAGAGCAAATCCCCAGCTAGAGATGTTTATCCTCCACCCCAAAGTAAAAAGAGATTAGACCATTCCTGTAATGATCCGATCCCTATTACTTTTGCGGTGGCAGTTTAGTTTTGTGCAGTTCTAGGGGGTCCGCCCTCCAATGCCTTGCATGCTCTCTTTGATAAGTGGTTAGTTTATTGCTAATCACCTGAGGACTCCTTACCGGAGAATACTGACGAGACTGCCCAGGCACTTTTTGCACGTCAGAGTGCCTCTCCTTGGGGATGCTGACTTCTGGATCCCATTTTCCGACCCTGGTGTCCAAGTTCTTTCAGTCTAAAAGAACTATATAACATACAGTGTAAATCCTTAGAATTTGAAATTTTAATCCTACATAGAAATGTTTTGTCGTAAAATTCACCTTTCATGCATAGTATGAATACTTCAAAAATAAATTCGGTCCTGGATATGACCTAAAACTATATCAGATGGTGAGGCCCCAGCTTGCGAGCCTTGGGGAGTGTGGAGCCACCCTTTCATTGCCATTGCTCGCAGGTCCACTCTGACCCGGAGTGGTAGTACCTGTTAGGGTCCCAACTATTGGCTAAATAGAATCCGACTTAAAAAAAACTCCATTAAAAAATCGTTCCTCAAAATCACTAGATTCGGCATTAAATAACATGAAAAAGGTTGATATCCCGTAAAACAAAACAACCAACTCAAAAATAAATTACATAGTACAGGGTAACCCCCCCCCCAAAAAAAAAACAGGGCATTCAATTGTTTTTCTGAGCATTTTACAGTCAACGGAGAAAAAAAAGGCCAAAGACCCTAGTGTTTTATTGTGATGTTTTGAATATAATAAACTAATTATGACCAAAGTTTAAATTCATTCGGACAAAACACTAAGAAACGGGGCCTAATTAGAGTTGGGGCCCGTTTTTTTTTGGGGGGGTGCACCCTGTATGTGCTATGCTCGCGAATGCAATAAAAGGAAATAAAAAGAAAATAGGATACAAATGAAGAAGAAAAAGGAGAAACATTGAAAGAAACCGAATTTCTCATGAATGTCTGCTTTGGCTTGTAATATGATGAGCATCGTTTCAGCTAGGAAACAGAAAATAACATTAATCGGATACTAATTACAATAAGCAAATGGAAAACTAATGAATTAAATATAACAAAAAAAATAATGTAAGTTTTATGAAGATATGTTGTTTAATTTTATGTAAATGAATAAGAACATTTTTTTTCGCGTGATTAAAACTACAGTACTGTAGCAGCTTACGAATCGATTATTTTTTAGTGAGGTTAGGCTTCACGTCAGGGATTATAATTTAGTGTTTGCGTTTAGATAAGATTTTGGGTTGGAGTTTTGTTTTGTGTTTACATTATATTTTGGCGTTATATTAGCAGGTGCATTATATTTGGGGTCATATTAGCGGTTCAGGTCAGAGATAAGGTTTAAATTTTGGGGTTAAGAGTTAGGGTTGGGTTTTATTTTGGAGTAAGAATTAAGGTTAGATGTTAGAGTAGGGGGTTAGGCTTACTTTTGTGTTAGCAGTAAGTCTGAAGGGTAAGGATTTACGAGTTGTTCCGGCGTCTGTAATGTATTTGACAAGTCTCGATAAGGCTCGTTAAATTCGTTGTACTGACTTTAAGAACTTGATTTTTTCTTCCAATTTTCTGAAAAGTCATCTCCTTATTTAACAATCAGGCCTGCCCTCGTTTTCATATTAGTAACCAGTTTCCGGGCCTACTATACTGAATATTTACAAGAAATCTTGTTCGTTATATGCATCAGCCACTTCTGACTTTTGGTTCAGAAACTTCGCCATACTAGCAGGCCGTCTAGCGTTGTCCAGTTATAAATTACATTTAAATATGATATTTTAGTATATGCATATTTCGTATTAATTATTATCGAGTCAAATCTCTGCCAATTAGTATATTGTACCTAATATGTAGCTTATATGTAGTAGTTATTTTGAAAATCAGAAATAGAAGTGCTTGGGTACCATCAGCTAGAACTGAACCCAGAACATATAACTCGCCTCCTAGCCACGCCGATACGCATAAAAAATAATTCCAAAATAACGTTGTTTAACCTATGAATGTAGATTTGTGCAAGAAAACAAGTTTTGTCGACTATTGTTTTTTTGGGTTTTTTTTTTTTTTTCATTTTTGACCCCTTTTGAGCAGAATTTTTTTCCCGGCTAAAACCAAATCGAGCGTGTGCCGCAAGTTCAAATAAACTTTATATCAAACTTCAAGTCTGTAGACTTCAGATTCAGAGAGGAGTTTGGTAGAAAATTTTAGCACTCAGGTCACTTAGTACAGTAAAAAGTTCGTTTTAATAATCTCTAAATATAAAAAAGTAGATTATTAATATCATGTCTGTGTAGAAAAAAATTAAACTTATATATATATATATATATATATGTGTGTGTGTGTGTGTGTGTGTGTGTGTGTATGTGCAAAGAGAGAGAGAGTGTGTGTGTGGGGGGCATGTGTGAGTTACTGATACATTGATGAATGATTCTTCTTCCGAAGATATGTCTTAAAATATGTAAATCTTTTATTTTAAGAATTTCTACATCTATTAATATTTTCTTACGATTTACATGACCATTTTTGCATTTTAATTTACTTTCATTACAAATTAAACATTTTTTTATGTTACTTGAACCTATATTTAAGAAAATACAAATATTCGATTCTGAAAACTTAATAACCCGACGTACACAAAAAAAAAAAACATAAAAGAAAAAAAAACATATAAAAGAAAAAAAAACATTGTTTCTGGGTGTTGGTGGTTACTTTAGTTTTGCATCTCATTAGACATTTAACAATTTTATTGCTTACCCTGCCACGTATCGACGTGATAGGGAGTTTTCTCTTAGTTCAATTTGCGCAGCAATTGATATTTTGTTTAAATTTCTTAAATATATATACACATAATTATTTTTTGATGTTGAATCTTTGGAGTAATACTCTTAATATCATAGCATATGGATGTTTCTGTGTGACACACACGCACGCACGCACACACACAAACATACACACGCACACACAAACACACACACACACACACATATATATATATATTTGTAGTCATCGACATACAGTCCTGTTTCGTTGCATCACAACTCAGCAATGCCGCTAGATAAGCACCTCTTCCAAGCCAAGTTTAAACAACTGCTTTGACAGTCAGCAGTTCTACCGATCGACCCACGGGAGCGGCGTCCATAAATTATCTCGCCAAATGTCTCTTTAAACAAACATTTGTCCACCACTTATACAGTGCTCTAAGTGCTTGTTTATAAACTTATATACATACATACATATATATAATTTTTATATATATATATATAGTTAATTTTATAGCTACAACCAAGTGCTCCATACTATCATCAGTGTAGGAAGTAACGATAGCCGCATGTCGAATGATTCGAACTCCAAAACGAAGCAGCCTTTGGCTTCGTTAACGACGAACTCAACTCCTAGGCTACCGTCAATCCACTTCGGAATTAATGGAAACTTTAACGTTAATAATGGTGAACATTTATTCAGACGATCTATAGTGAACGAGCGACAGGTAGGCCAGCTGACCGTTTCTTTTTTTTTTCAATTTCCAAATCAGTGCTAAACATTTAAGTATTTATTTCTTAAAAGGGGCGAAATAATTGTATATATATATACACATATATATACACACATATATATACATATATATATATATACACACATATATATATATACACATATATATACACACATATATATACACACATATATATACACACACATATATACACATATATATATATACACACATATATATACATATATATACACACATATATACACACACATATATATACACATATATATACACACACACACACACATATATATACACATGTATATATACACACATATATACACATATATATACACACACATATATATACACACATATATATACACATATATATACACACATACATATATACACACATACATATATATACACACACACATATATACAGCGTGCCCCAATAAAAACGAGCCCCTACTCAAATTATGCCCCGTTTCTTAGTTTTTTTGTCCGAATGAAATGCAACTTTGGTCATAACTAGTTTATTATATTCAAACATCACATCTAAACACTAGGGTCTTTTCCTATTTTTCTCCGTTCTACAGCATATGTTCTAGATATACTTTCTATGTTTTTTGGGGGTTCACGCTGTATATATATATATATATATATATATATATATATATATATATATATATATATATATAGTGGATTTCGGCAGCATGTTTTAATTCAGACAGATATTGTTGAATAGCACGGAGTGGGGTTTTTTTGTTTAATGGTCTTTTTCTTTTTTTTTTTTTTTTTGTAATTTTTACATTTTGTAATGACCATTCTAATGTCTCAGTCGAATTTTTCAAGGAGAGGTCCGTCGTTTTTGCACATGTGTTTTTTTTTGTTTTTGTTTTTTTGCGTTTTTTTTTTTTTTTTTTTTGCAATTACTTTACACTACAATCGTTTTATATATCTTCGTATTTCTTATCTGTTCTATTCTCTACCTGCCACCCACCCTTCTTTTTTACCTGTTTCTTATTTCTGTTCTGTACTTTTCTCTTTTTTCTTTCTTTTTTGATGATCGCTATAAGTTTTCAATGACCCTAATCATCAGTTTTGGTTTCGATTAAAAATTTAACGGATTGTACTCAAATGATATTTATGATTTTTGCTTTTGTAATCATGACTATATATTTGGTACAATATAATACGAATTAATCGATAGAGAATTGACTCGTTAATAATTAATAGGAAATCTGCATAAATTAAGATATTATTGTTAAGCGTATTTCACGACTGAATATCGACGGGCGTTCCTGCTTGTATATATATATATATATATATATATATATATATATATATATATATATATATATATACACGTAACAATTGTGAAATTATTAATCAAGGTTTCCTAGGAGGAAACATAACAAAATCATATTTATATGGACGATTGTTTTAGAAACGATATTCTTTGCTTCATTCGATATTTACAAGTATTTATAATACAATAAAAGCCCATCAGATTTAAATATGTTTTACTGAGACTTGTCTCATTTAGACCGTGTCTGTCATACTCTAATATATATATATATATATATATATATATATATATATATATATATATATATATATATATATATAAATATATATATATATGTATATATAATACGAGCAAACAGTTAATAAATCATGTTAATAAACACTTTGAAAAAGAGTCAAAAACATATTTAATCTGAAAAGGAGACACTTGATAAGTGGATAGTCCTTAATCCGCGGAGTTTCGAAGAAATACTTTCCTTCTCATCAGAGGGTAGGAAATAGCAAAATGCAGGGTCGGGTTTTGCATACAAAAGTATTTGATGAAACAACAAGTAAGTCAAAGATCTTACTTGATAACAAAAAGTGAAGCAGAGGGAATATGGTGAAGAAAAGGGTGATTACACGTGAATGGATAGTCTGGTGAAAGATAAATAATTCAATGACGGTAAAATTCAAAAATATAACTTCAAGAAAGTTAATTGAATTTCCATTTGCACAAGTAAAATCCAAGGAAATCCCGTAATTGGAAGATGGTCCGAAATAATCCAAAGGCCGAAATCCATGGAATAATTCACAAATATGTACATGGGAAAAGGGGAAAAATCCCAATAATATTAATAAAAGAAAAATAAGATATGCTTTTCACACTACTACCGAGATATAAATATTTATTTTGTTATATATATATATATATTATATATATATATATATATTATTATTATGATGATGATGATGATGATGCACTGGTAGAAGTATTAAGTAATTGGCAGTTGTATACGTAGTGCTGGTCGGATCGATGATTGAACCTTCAACGACTGCATATAGCTTAAGACTTCTACGTGATCATTGCTGATGAAATGAAAAGCATGCTATTCCCGTGGATTAAATAAAAAGTCCAGTTTGAAATTCCCTATAGATTTCTGGGTTTGTCATATTTAAGACGACATCGGCTGAAATATGGTGAGAATAGCACTTAAAATTAGAACAGTAGCTCGATTACCTCTTAGAATATAAATTATAAATCCCCATCTAAATAATTCAAAAATCTTATATAAACTTGATTAGTTTAGACTTGAATCATGCCATGTGCATATAAATATTTAAACATATACTAACTCCTATATACATAAATAAATGAATTCTCATAAGAGCCTTACTAAGTAAACATATGCATGCGTGTGTATTTGTCTCCGTGCGTCTATCTCAATGCACCCAAAGATGTCCATCGACACCAATGTGTAATGTTGCGTGTTGTTTTTAAATATTTTATCCGTAGCAGAATATAATCGAGAGTAGAGTTTTATTTCCAGTTTGTATGTGTCGCGGGGTGCCTCTTTCGTATTGGGGTCACGTTCGAATGGTGTGAGGGGGAGTGTGTAGGAGCCAGAAGGTTGTCTGATTGTTTTTGTTTGTCTTTTCACTCGGCCCTTTCTACTTTGTTTTCTTTTCTTTTCTTAAAGGTGACGTCAGATATTTCCAAGATGGCGGATGAGGGATAGCTGCTTGATAAATAGCATCAAACTGACATGATCTATCGCGGAACAAACAAAGAGTCCCTCGGTGAGAATTAAAAAAAGGGGTAACAACGATCCCTAAACGAAAGGGCCTACAACAATATCCGCTGCAGAATTAAGTAAATAGGTAAAAGTATAAATGAAATATACACGAAAATAATAAAAAAGAAATAAACTAAATGGAAATTGTCTTAAATGCTTTCGGTGTATTAACAGCTTTCAAGTACTCTACGGCTAAGGAAGATACAAAACCTGGCATGTGAGGTGATATTTACAAATGACCCTGCTGACTACGGCGTGTAAACCTTGAAAAAAACCTGCAAAAAAAAAAAAAAATTGTAAAAAGTATAATTGTTTTGTCTTACCCGTTTCATATATTTATATTTTTAGATTATCCTTTTGGAAAGTTGTCGTTTTATTTTATTTATTTATTTATTTTTTTGGAGATGGGAACATTTTTTACGCAGAGATTTTAGCTAGATTTTCGCTCGTATGCAATGTGTGTTGTTCAAATCTGTCTTGTTCGTTTTTCTTTTGCCAAGGAAGTTTATATATATATATATATATATATATATATATATATATATATATATATATATATATATATATATATATATATATATATATATATATATATATATATATATATATATATATATATACGGACATATATATACGTATATATAAGCTTGATTGATAGTGCGTATATATTAAAATGATTGATATATATTTACATATATTAATATATTAAGTGGAATAATAATATATCCATGTTTAGTAGTTTACACAGAGTTTTATAGTATACACAGAGATACACTATATATATACACATACACACACACACACACACACACACACATATATATATATATATATATATATATATATATATATATATATATAGCTTACATTGATATTACTGGTATTAAATCCCTACTTTTTCCACTATTTCTATTTAAAGTTATTATCACGACTTTTTAAATATACTCAGTTTTGGATATACGAGCGACTACATGAAGATAAACTAATTTATATATTATACATTTTTATATAAACCCGTATTTATTCATATACATCCAGGATCAAAATTATCGAGCACATATAAAAACATTTTAGATAATAGTTTAAACCTACGCATTTAAAAGTTAAGAATTGTACAGTGAGCATTTGCGAGGAAATGTAAATTATTTAACGATAGATTATAGTTTATATTTGATTAAAAGCTTCTTTTAAGAGTCTCAGCTGAGTTCTATGCTACATTCATTTCAATATTCAAAATGATTTATTGTCAGACTAAAATGTGTGTGTTTGTGTTTTTTTTTTTCAGGTAATATTTGATTCTTGCAAGTGCTATAATAGTATATTTTATTGAAAATGCCGCCCAAGAAGCAGCTTTTAGGGATTAGAAATAGAAGACTTGTTATCTGATTTCGTGAAGAATATTCTCAGGTAGAAATTGCCAGCGAGATCGAATGTTCAAGGAAGGGAGTTCAACAACGATTAAAAGGCACAAAAAACAAAGTCTTTCAAACACAGAAAAGGACACGGCCGTAAAAAGGCTACCATTGGCAGAAAGGACAGATCTTTGAAAAAAGCATCTCTTGCAGATAGAAAGAAAGTTTTCATAGCTAACTGCTGGACTTAGAGAGGATGCAAACAAAAATATATCAGCTCGAACATTGAGAGGTTTATTAGAAGCGAGATTGAAAGGATACAAAGCAAGGAAGAAACCATATTTGTTTCAGGCCGACAAGAAAAAAAACGACCGAAATTTGCAAAACAAACATCACTGGACACCTGATGATTGAGCCAAAATTGTTTTGTCCGACGAAAGTAACTTGGAGGTAAGTTAACAGCTTCTATTTCCTAAACTTTGAAAAGATCAATTGAAATTTTTATGTGAATACACATCCATAACATCTATTCAAATATGATTGCAAATTCTTATTTTCTTCATCAGAATTTGGCATCCTTGGAGCGGTTTATGTCCGTCGTGGGGAAGAAGAGGCATTCCATTTTGCTTGTGTTGTTCCAACTGTCGAATTTGGAGAAGAAACCGTAATGGATTGTGGTTGAATGTATTATTCAGGCACTGAACTGCTGCACACATGTCAAAAGTTTTAATAACCCATTATGTTTTGGAAAAAAGGGATAACATCCCCAATCCCCAGACTTAAATCCCATTGATACTTTGTGGTCCAATCTAAGGAAAAGAGTGAGAATGCATAATTGTCCATCAAAAAATTATATTCTATTTACAGACCCCCCCCCCGCCTTCCTTTTATCTCGCAATTCCTTAAAACGTCACTAGCCGAATTTCGGAAGACTCCCCCCCCACACACTTTCCTTTTATCTCGGAATTCCTTAAAAGGTCACTAGCCGAAGTTAAGAATACGATCACGTTTTTTTAACGGTTAGTTTTTAAAAGATGTCTTTGGGACGCTAATGTTTTTAAAGTTAATTTCCCTTCAACAGTTTGCATTTTAGAGATGGAGCACTTTCGAAATAGTCGTTGCTATATTAATTGTAATGTTTATCTTTATAGATTCAAATGTTAATAACTACTAATTTTATTTCAGTATTTAATCTATATTTTTTTGTTTTTGAAGAAAAATCTGTCTTCTAGGTTGGCAGTATTTTGCGCGAACAGTAGCCAGAGATGTCGGACATTTTCTGTTTCTATGTCTATCCTTGTAACCATGGCACTAGTAAGGGTGCTGGAGGTAAACATTTTACCTGGGCTGACGCTATATAGGGATGATGGACTAGTTATAATAAAAGACCCCAACAAAGTCAAGGGTGATGACTTTAAGAAAATCATACACAAGGAAATGAAAAAATGAAATCTAAAAGTAGACCTACTAGCTAACATAAAAATAACAAACATCCTGAAAGTCATGTAAAATTTAGATAAAAACACATATGAAACCTACATAAAAGATAACGCTACCCCAATATACGTAAACACTAAGTCCAATCACTTAACGTCAATTATAAAACAGATTCTTAATCGATCATAAGTAGACTCAGCAATAACTCAAGCGATGAAAATGTATTTAACAGGTCAATCAATATCTACGAAACAGCCCTAAAAAATAGTTTATAAAAATATGGATATCAAATATAAGCCACAAAACACTAATAACTATAATAAAATTTAAAATAGAAGAAAAAGAAATATAATCTGGATACGGCGCCATACAATCAAATGTTAAAAATAAAACTTGGCAAGTAATTTCTAGATCTCATCGAAAAGCTCTTCCCCGTAAACAATCCCTTATACAAAATTTTCAAATAAAATAAACTACAGTTATCATACAGCTACTACGAAAATTTAGAGATGATAATTAAAGCACATAATAACATAATATTAAATAAAAGCAATGAAAACAAGAATAAAATGAAAATTTAAAAAGTGGACACCATAACAAAAAAAAAAAACTAACACAAAGGGCACATATATAACTTGTAGAAATAATAATAATAAGAAGAAGAAGAACGCCAGAATATTTAGTAAAGTTTTTAAAGGTCAAATCGTTGAACTTTGACCTCTCGACAGCCAAATTTCTGTCCGAAAACTGACTAAAAAGATTTTCCCAAATCTCATATACCTGTTTTGTCAAATCTCGAGTCTATAGACGGAAATGCACACACAATGTCACACCCACCCACACACCCACCCACACAGACAATTTAACACATATATATATATATATATATATATATATATATATATATATATATATATATATATATTTATAAAAGACATACTGAAGATGAAGGTTTCCTTCGAAATATATTTATGAATTTCAATATAAATTTCAAACAAAATAAATGTCTGTTTATTTTGTAATAATGCGTTGTTTTGGCTTCAAACGTATATAATACGTATTTCATTTTATTCAAACTCAACCAGCGCTTCTAAGGAACAAAATCTTAACGTGAATTCCGCGTGACGAAAGCACCGTTCAGAGATTTAAACAAAAAACTACCGTAGAAACAACAAACGAGATTCTATTTCCTTATTCTCTGATCCAACAACAAAATGGCGAAAAAAAGGAATACTGAAGATGAAGCTTTGCTTCGAAATATATTTATGAATTTCAATATAAATTTCAAACAAAATAAATGTCTATTTATTTTGTAATAATGCGTTTTTTTTTTGGGGGGGGGGCTTCAAACGTATATAATACGTATTTCATTTTATTCAAACTGAACCAGCGCTTCTAAGGAACGAAATCTTAACACACACACACACACATATATATATTATATATATATATACATATATTATATATTATATATATATATTATATATATATTATATATATATATTATATATATATATATATATATATATATATATATATATATATATCGTTTAAATGATCGACGGGTTAGGATTATAAAAGTGACCCAAAACCACCCGTCAGCATTCAAATATCTACGATTTGCATGAAATAAAAAGAAAAGGTCTTCGAAACAATTAATAAAGATTGACAAAATTTCAAGACCATCTGGGTGTTTTACGTCATTGTAATTAAGTATGAAATACACACATACCCACATTGAACATCTGTTATAATGTTTGGCCTTTTTTCTTTCATAGTGGACATGCACGAGAAAATAATCTGTTACGTTTGATTTATTTCATAAGGGTTCAAAGATCAGCGAACGCCCACCGCCCTGTTAAAGATAAAAGTTCACGTAGATGCAAAACCAACTTGGCAGATGTTTATGACATTTGAAACATACATATTTATTATGACCAAGCGAATCTTTGCATATTATCGAATTATTTTTAGAGGAGCAAACATTAAAATTTAATATATCTGTTGATTTAAAAAAAATACTTCATTGATCTTTATAGAATTAAGAGTATAATTGGGTTTGACTTTTTGACTCTAAGCAAAAATGCGGGATATGTGTTTATACTGGATTTGATCTTTTGGTGCTCCCTCCGTGAAAGGGGGAATCGTTTTAGACTGACGATTTTTTTTTTATTTGTCTCAATCCAGAATGTCTTTTTACAAAGAGCTACATTTTACACACATTAAAAACAAACCTCCACGCTCGATGTTGAGGGCTACTAATTATAGCCATAAAAGTGTACTTGATTATTTCTAATTGGGTTTCAAAAAGGGAGTAGGAAGCCTACTTTAGAATCCTCACATTCTTGATATAACGAGCTAAAAATTCATAACTTAGAATAATGTTATAGGAATAGAATAGAAAACAGCAATTCTTACCCGTTTGTATCGTGCATTGTATGTGAGGACTAAAGGATTAAATACAGGAATGGAGAGTTACGAATGTAAACCCAATGTTGACTTTCTATGCTGCATTATTTATTTAGTTAAGTTGTATTTATTCCACGTTTCACCCAATTAATTTCATTAATTATAACTTTTCACCCGTTTATCTACTCCAACAGAGACGTTCCTGGCCTTCGGGCGAAGATCAAAGTGTACCCCCTTTTGGCCTTGTGCTTAAGTTTTTTTGTTCATGTTGAACTTACATTGTATTTTTTGCCTGAATAAAAGATTTAATATTTCAAAGTGTAGTATCTGTTCTGATCCTTTACTTAAGTAATTGGTCCTTGCTCAACGTTGAGGAACCCCTTCATAGTGTATCAATTACTATTTAAGTTAATTAGGTCTTGATCAATGTAGGAGACACTGAGACAAATACTATTTCTTTGGACTCTTCAAAGTGCCCCCTTTTTGAGGGAGCTGATTTTTCCCCACATTAAAAAACGACCTTGTGTCTAATTTGCTTTCTTGGGGAAGCAAATAAATACCATTTACTTCTTTAGATGCTGCACTACGATTTTTTGTCTGTCAGTGGAGGAGAAATCCTTCATGATTGAGACAATTTTTATTTTTGTTTCTTTTCTACGCATTAAAAAAAAACCTTGGTGTCTTACTCTGTCCCGGGGGAGGCATTGTTAATAGGTACTCTAACAGAGGAAATTGTTTCATTTTTTTTTTTTAATAATAACAGATTTTTGCGCGCTTCACTAATAAGACACTAATAAGAACAGCATCTGATTTTGCGATAACACACAAACTTTAATTTATTGTGATCACATGGTTTTTGTTCGATTATCATATCCGTTTCGCTGGCGTGTATAAACCGTTATACATCAGTGTCTCCATCGGAAACTCACGTTCGGGAGCGCCACTCGGACGTCGATGTTTCATTTTTAAGAAGGTTTATTAATTAAATAAGGACGGTCACAGAGGAGCCAGCAAGCAGCTACTATCGGGTTATTTGCGTGAATGCAGGAAGAGAGAAAGAGAATGGTTTGTCTTTCTACACATTGTTACATTTTGCAAGGTTATCTGTATTGATCAGTGTAACATGCTTGTTTATGTTGGCTTTCCGCTCGTCTACGCAATATACAGTATTTATCAGTCGTTATTACTATTTTTACACAGAATCGGTGAATACCATGAATTCAGTATGTTTTTAGTAACTAAAAATTTATTGCTTCGTTGATTCAATTGTTTCCTTTGTCTTGTTTATTAAAGGTCGGGAATATCCTCTCAGAGATAGTGAACTAGTGGTAAATCACCTTGATGAAAGGCTCTCTGTATTCTTATATCTGTTAAGTGTATACCCAAGTTAACAGGTCGTTGTTTTATTCTATTGCTATCTCCATCCATTCAAATTTTGTTTATTATTATCATTATTATTATCATTATTATTATTATTATTATTATTAGTAGTAGTAGTAGTAGTAGCAGCAGCAGCGAGATTAGAACATTGATCATTTGGACTGTAATGCGAGCGCTCTACCACTGATCCGATTCCCAATCCGCTACAACCAGAATGCACCTGGCAAAATTGGTTATCCGTCGTCATTTGGAAAGAAATGACTTTTTGACAGCAAATAAAAAAATAACAAAATACGTAAAAAGAAAATCAATTAAAATTCATCGTTTGTAAATTGATTATTACTTTGTAAAACTGCATTTCCTGGGCAAATATACAATATGTATAGAAACATTCGCATAAGTACACAGACACGCACACACGCAAACACATACATGTGCAGTGATACACCTGCCGACATTTCCACCCATAAAATATAATATTAAGAAAATAAACTTTAAAAAACACCCGCCAACACAGAGAGGGACAACAGTAGGAAATACACATACATTGGTATATAAGAGAACGATTTAATTCAGCATGCCAGGATGAGAGTAAAAATGGCAGTCAATATATGCACCATGTAAAAAAAGAAATTCTGTAAAATAAAGTTTACAAACAATAACAAAGTCACTGCCATCAACCAACTAGCCATGTCTGTGATTAAATACAACTTTAGCATCGCTGAATTGCCACAAAATGGTGTAACCAGACTAGAAACTAATGCACGGAAAATTTTTACACTGTAGGGAATAAAATACAGAAACTAGTGTCTGTGTAGGCTGCATCTGCCTAGAAACAGGAGGAATAAGTCTCTCAGAAAGTGAACATCAGTATCGTGCAACTACTGTGCACGCTGGGAAATATCTAGTGAGCTCCAAAAACCAAACCTCAATCTGGTTATCAACCATCAATATCACGAAATTAGAGCCAGCAGAAGAACTTCACGAAACTGGCCAGAACAGAACCAGAAAACAAGTTTGGTACGGAAATAGCTGAAAAGAGACGCCGAAAATACACCAGGAACTTCCAGCGCAAAATAAAACTGAATGAATTGGCCTATTAACAACGTGCCAAATATTTTATGGAGGAATATATTTATATAGTTAAATAAGCTTTAGATAGGCTAAAAAGAGGATCGCTCTCCTATGACCAGAAGAGTACTACAATACCTGCCCAAGATCAAGGCTTGAGGATGAATGTTTTTAAAAAGATGAGTGGTTCCAGCAATGATAGAAATCGCAGTTTCTACCACACACAAGTAGAGAGTCACCTGACATCCAGCTGTAAGGTTCTGCTAGGGGGTCGGCTACTATAAGATGCGACACAATGGACTGTGTAAATATCTCCTTTGAACATTGAAAAATGTTGAATATTGAATTGACCAATAAGTCCTGAGAGCAGAAAGATTAGTTGGAAATAAGTCATACGTCATCTACTATTCCAGTTCAGCGCGGCCGTAGCCGAGATTGAACTCACTACACGAGTTTGTAGTGTAATTCAAACCTTGTCGGTAGCTGAGTACTTGATGCTTCGCCAGAGCTATCAAGGTTACTTTTTATCACTGTTATCACTAGATGGGGTGCCTTCCACGGCTTAACAGAGTCCCATCTACCCTCGAAATATCAAGGACTTATATCCGACATGAAATCTCTCGAAGATCTCTATCATTCCACTGATGATATAAGCTTCTGGACTCATTAAAAGAATTTCAATAACTACCTGGCAAATATACTCGGTGAATTAATTTCAAAATTAATTCAGATATTGTCATTACAGGCACGGTTTGAATCTTTAAACGATCACGCGGTTAGAATATTTGGAAGAGCGGGTCAATATTTGGCATTCGGAAGGAGGTCCAATCCTTAGCTTAAATAAGCTGATGAGAATTTTTTTTTTTAAGTTCTACCTGATCCACTTTTAAGTACACACAGACACCGACACAAACGCATATCCAGGAACCTAAATAAATAAGACGTATACATGGAATTTGTTTGAAAATAATATGCTGTTAGTCAAATACTTATGCACAAAAATATAGTTTACGTTTTAGATTAATATGTGATTACAATGTACTCCCACGATCTTTCTTTCTCTTTATATATATATATATATATATATATATATATATATATATATACAGAGAGAGAGAGAGAGAGAGAGCAAGAAAGGGGGGAGGGAATTAGACCTGGAATCTAAAGATAAAAGTTTATTTTAATGTGTCAATACTTTAAAATAATCTTGTTCATAATACTGTGGATATATAATAAGCTCAATGCGTATATTTATCCTAGTTTAAAACATGGAAGAATGCACACAAAATTTACTGAACAGATTAAAACAAACTTCCTCATGGATTTCAATAAGGATCATTCACCTAACTTACTACAAAATTCTAGTTCTATTTTAGTGTCTTAAATTCCTCCTACTCCCCCCATTCGTGGTGAGGAGGAGATGAATATGCAAATACAAGTATTCTCAATGATTATTTTCAATTGTAAATAGAATGAATATCGTTTCCTAAACGATATTACACTCAATTTGATTTTTTTTGTTTTTCCTGCTGAAACTAATTCATAAGTTTTAATTATTATTATTTATAATATATATATATATATATATATATACACACACACACACACACACATATATATATATATATATATATATATATATATATATATATACTAGCAAGGCGGCGCGACGTTATACCGACTTAAATGTGGATCAAAAATGTTCGACCCTCCCATACATTTATTGTCATTAAAATCAATGAAATCGTCAAATTTTAAAATCAAAACGATTGACTGCCAGCTTTAATTGGAGACCTCTCCTCTGCATTGCACCGGGATGAAGCTTCACATGCTGCCCTGCAGTGACAGAGTCCACAATACCTTGTAATCTACATTGAACTTTCAAGAACATTCTGTTGATTTTATAAAGTTATCTTTAAATAATTACCTGACATAAAGTTTAAGATACAAAAATCAAGTATCCTGGTTCAGTTGTGTTCTAACCAAAGAAATCCATTTAGAACGCGCATTTGTCTTATCAAGGGGCATACTATTGATTTAATGTAAATATTTTTGCTTAATTACGTGAAATAAAGTTAAATTTACAAATATAATGTACCATGGTCCGATGGTGCTCTAAAAAGAAACATTTATTTTTAACGCGGTCCTGTCTTATAAAGGAATCCCCAATTGATATTCTAGGCGTAGTCTTTCTGATTTAGCGATGATAAACCTTCTCAAATACACTTGTGGTATTAGGTTGTATAAAATGTTTAATATATATATATATATATATATATATATATATATATATATATATATATATATATATACATACATAATACAGAAAAACCCATATATATATATATATATATATATATTATATATATATATATATATATATATATTATATATTATACATACAACATGTGACCACATGTGCTTTTACTTTGCCCTCATCAGCCGCTAACCAGAGGTGATGACACAATTTCGGTGGCTAAAGCGGGACTGCCACCCCTGGCGCCACCAGCAGCTATTGCTGCTGGGCAAAGCAATAAATAGGATTAAAAAAAAAAATTACCTAGCATATTCAAGCCGAGGAAAACGCTGTTTTTAACTTTTTTCATTTTTTAACTTTTTAATTTTAATTTTTATTTATTATTAACTCTTTAATTTTCCGTTTTTTTTTTACCTCTTTTCCCCTTTTTCTTTCTTTTTCCTTCCTGTTTTTCCCCTTTTTCCCCCTTTTTTCCTCCCTTTTTTTCTTTTTCTTCCCCTTTTTCTTTTTTCCTTTTTTTTCAAGAGCAGCCCGAGAACGGGAGAAGTGGACAATATTATGCTCTCTTTGCAAATGTCTTCGAATTGCGCCAGATCCAGCATGACGCCTGTCTAACAATTGTTTTCAGGCGACATTTTTGTTTTTTAAAATCCCTTCCAGTGACGCCTATTTTCGAAAGAAGTGAAATGGTGGAGTGTCCTAAAAAATGTTCTATTATATATATATATATATATATATATATATATATATATATATATATATATATATATATATACATATATATATATATATAATTATTAACTATAAAAATGATATACCTTTTCATCATGTTTCATCATTTCGGAAATCTTCAGTGCAAGGTGTCACGATTAACACCAGTCGATAGATTCGAACCATTAACCGTGTGAAATAACGTTGAATTTAAACATTTTAATTTTAAATGTTCTTTACGTCAGTCAGAGAGTGATCTAATCGTTATACGATGATCTATGCATGAGAGATAAATTGACCGACTTAATACAACTGAAAATGCTCAACGATAAGAAATGAGTTTTTAAAGGGGGGGGATATAATTATTTACTATCATAATTAATGACCTATAAACACTAGTTTTTCATTCTTTCGGGAATTCCCAGTGCAGGGTGTTACGATTAACACCAGTCTATAGATTCTAACGCGGAACACAAGCCATCTCTGGCTCGATTAGCAAGACCATATCCATTCGGCTACCATTAACCTTGTGAAATAACGTTGAATTTAAATAGTGTATACTGATTTGTGCGGTTTGGAATAGTAGGTGTCGTCGAACTATGCATAAAACTCAAACGTGCATTAATCGCATTTTGGCAATTAAATATTTCTTTCTTTCCTATCTGCATTTTTATTTCTTACTATAAAAAATGGCCGTGTGGGAGTTGATATAATGAAAAACTCGGGAAACATTAGTATCATTCAAGAATCCAAGAGTGAAACGGAACGAAGAATAATCAAACAGTAGAGTATGCTTATGCACTCAAATTATTTTCTTATTGTTTTTGGATTTATAATTGTTTATCCGTATGACAAGTGTTTATTCACGCAGGATAATACCAGGTTGCAGAACATGCTTGAAACGACGATAATCAAACATTAGTGTTCCAATATACTAAAGTCAGTTTTCAAGATTTTCGAATCTCTTTTGCATACATCTGTGAAAGGTAATTGAAGTCTATAGACGAATCACCTGCGTATTTCAATATGAAAGTGATCTTGTAGGATGCTACCGTTATGCGTTATCACATAACTAAGCCAGAACAATCCTGTCTGTAACGTTAACTATGTTAGGCATGGTAGCGTGATATTGATTAGGGTTTCAATCAAGTGAAGGTGAGTGTCTGGCAAAGATGGCTCATTTAAGAAATGTTCAGAATTAGTTTTTTTTGTGTGTGCGCCTAGGTTCAATGCATTTCTGCCTTTTTTTCCAACATTTCTGTTGGATCATCTTCTTATCTCCATCAGGAAATATAAGAACTACATCGGCAATGCGATAATTTAGTGAATATAGAGCGACACAAAATGTGACAACAGAAATAATACTAATAATAATACTTTTTAATAATGTTTATTTTAAGCGTCCCGTTGAGAAGAAGGAAAGGGAGATAACCAATGAATCGTAGCAAATAAATAACAATAATATTGCTTATTTTAAAGGTTGAGTTGAAGATAGTGTTTAAAACGAAAGATGACTAAAGAGGCAAGCTAAACAAGCGTAAACAAACAAACAAACACAGACCAATTGTTCCTTAAAGTTTGGTGTTGATTTCACAAGTGGTATGAGAAGTGTATAGAGAATCGAACAATTAAGACCCACAAAGCTATGTAAAAACTATTCTTATGCACATCGATGGCATTTTTGGTCGGACAATTTATACGATGACAAGGCCTACCACTCAACAGGCCTCTCTGCCGCGAGTCTTAGGTTGCTATAGGTAACTAACTGACTTGGTTGTGATAGACATACGTGACTTATTTAATTTCTTTTTCTTTCGTTGATCCTTTTTTCTAAATTTATTCTATGTTTTATTATTTTATTATTTATTTTTTCTCTTATATTTGGTAATTTGTAGGTTTTCTGAAGAATCTTGATCGAGCATTGTGGATCGAATTAAGTAGAAGAAATCACTAAAATGTGTCTTCCCTCTGCTCTCACACACATACCTACATGCATATTTGACTTCAAAGTCACCTTTCTATGCCTTGTCAGAGGTCATAATAAAGGAATTATAATTGCTCCTGTTACCAAGCTTCTTGGCATTGCTGATCAACTCAGTATAGTTTCAAAATAATATGTCCCTTTTGAGCTTAGCTGCTCTATCATAGTCACTCTGTCCATTAATGGATTGATTTATTTTCCAACAGGATTAAAATAACGCGGGTTTTTTTTTTAAATGGAGGCATTAGTGTTATCGTTTACGGGGTCCATACCTTTCACATATTGTTGATAAATCTATCTCTTTCTTGATTGCTCTTGTCTAAATTTCATTAGATACACCGATTTCCTGTAGCAGTAAAATATTTGTTAATATCCCATGAAACCTTTCCATTTAATTGCAGCCTTAACAGTCCGAAATGACTTAAATAATCTACACAATTTGTATTTACCCGCCACACAGATAAACCTCACTGATGTATATGTTCTAAGGCATCAGATACATATGTCTAGACCCAGCAATTAATCAGCAACTTTTATTTTCAATCAGATTAAAATCAGAGCTATGCATTCGCGTTAATTTTATATTTGCCAATTGCACGTATTTCCCGTTTGACCCGGGATAATGTAATAAGCAAGTGTACTACTTAATATGTTTTTAAGATACTATCCCTGTCAGATAGATATCGACAGAAACAAAATATTACCTTCTAGAAATGTAACCTAGCATATAACTTACTAGTTTCATAGTTCCTCAATCAGTTTTTAATTGCAATTTTAAATGATGGAACAAATCGCTAGGTATTTTCAATAGCAGTTCTTGCAATGGTTGGTAGTCACTATTTTAGAGTGCTGTATCGAAATAGTATCTACTTGTGTCGTCACGCGTTCGAACGACTTTATCGTCTTCTTGTCTGGTATACCTTATCGGTGATAATAATTAAGTAGAAATATTGCCGGACAGTTGTAAGCTTCCGCAATTCTGTAGACGGTCTGAGACATACTGACAACCTTCATCCCTCACAACATTAAAATTGTCGATTAGCTCGGTAATTCTACCCCTGTCCCCAGCCAACACAACTCTCGGCATGTGTAAGATAGAAACACTCTAACTGGCCATATGCCATAGATTTTGCCTCTTTTTTATATTTTACAATTTTTAGGTTATCAATTTCAAATAGTCTTACAACACAACGCGGAAGAGCAAGCTCAATACTTCTCCTACTTATAGGGATAATCTGTAACGTTGCATAATTTGTAAGAATCCACAACCAATCTTATTTCTATCGGTCGCTATTCAACAACAAACTAATGTTATTTTTTTACGAAAAAGTTACAACTTTTCAAGGTTAAAAGGCCACTCAAGGATAAGGGTGAATGAATGTAATGTATTAATCGTTAATGGTGTAAGTTGGGTAGAATTTATTCTACCTAAATTATATTAATACGATTAATACATTGCATGTTAACTTACATTAATACGATTGATACATTACATGTTAACTTACATTAATACGCTTAATACATTACATGTTAACTTACATTAATACGATTAATACATTAAATGTTAACTTACATTAATACGCTTAATACATTACATGTAAACTTACATTAATACGATTAATACATTGCATGTTAACTTAAATTAATACGATTAATACATTACATGTTAACTTACATTAATACGATTAATACATTACATGTTAACTTACATTAATACGATTAATACACTACATGTTACCTTACATTTATACGATTAATAAATTACATGTTAACTTACATTAATACGATTAATACATTACATGTTAACTTACATTAATACGATTAATACATTACATGTTAACTTACATTAATACGATTAATACACTACATGTTAACTTACATTAATACGAGTAATACATTAACTGTCAACTTACATTAATACGCTTAATACATTACATGTCAACTTACATTAATACGAGTAATACATTACATGTAATTTAATCTTTTACGCCTCTTTATTATTGTTCTGTCTCCCCACTTAGCTTTATGTAATTTTCGTAATCAATGGACAGCTCCACATCCAATGTGATAGTCGACTTATTGCTCCCTTGATGTATGTTCAGCACAGCATTCTATACGTGATACAGTTCGGGAAAAATAGTGCTGTAAAGACCATCTCATAAGATTCCCACCACACAATTCACTCTAATAAACTTTACTTTAACCCTTCGACATGAAGATGTCCCCTTAATTTTTCTATTAAAATCATGATCTTGTTATTAAAAGAAATTGTTCATTCCTCTGATTCCCACACATACTTTCTCACTATTTCAAGCCATACCTATCATGTCGGCCAAACTTATATCTTGTCTTCGGTTAGCATCACTTCTGATACTCCCGTCCGTTCAGTTTATATTACATATATATCTTTACGTTTGTTCTTGGGGGAATATCATAATCTGACTATTCTTTACCCCAAGGCAATATGCGTTTAATTAATTCTTTCTATCTACCGTATCGTTTCTATTGCAGTGTGCTATGTGAGAAACTGTCTAACCTGTTTTTTTTTATTATTCAAATCAGCTTAATGTGCCTTATGGATTTGATTTTCATTACTTATTGAACAATACTAATACTACTTCCCTATCTGTTATAGTGTATGCTATTTACGTCTTCAGTATTGTCTCCAACCACGCGCTGTAATCTGGGATCAAGTGTATGATACGTTTTAAAGGCAGCAGTCATAATTGTTACCCTAGCTACATGCCGATCTAAATGTTCTGCAGCTCGTTGATCGTATTCTGAATCTGGCCAACTTTTTGATGCTTTTAATGATAAACAACAAATAGTTCTTCCTTCTAGGTCTTCTAACGATCCTACAAAGTTAAAACAATTAAAAACTCCTTATGTAGACATATTTCAAAATAAAATAAATGCAAGAGAAAAGTATTTTACAATTTTTTCTTTTGTTGCAAAACCAATCTCTATTGTCTTCGTCCTATTATGCTAGAATTCAAAATCTTAAAGAGAACAAGAAAACATGAAACAATAAGGGTTTGCTCGTGAGGACCCCCAGCAAAATTTAAAAAAAAACTTGTCAGAAACGTTTTTTTATTATTTAACTCAATTTTCAGAGAGGCGTCATATAAACTTTGATCAAATGGGTGCAAAAAGAAATTTGAACATTTAAAACTGATGTTTAATAATGAAAGAGATGTAAGTAAACTCTAGAATATTTAATTTGTTTGATATAATTTACAATAAAATTATCAAATTCGACTTGAAAAATAAATGCTAAAGTTGCATGCGCGTGGGTATGTGCTTGTATCAATTAATATGTGAACGTCTACAGTATTTATAAAGAACACTAAAACAACTGCACCTTTGGAAAAAAAATTGAAACGACACTAACCCAACTCAAGTAGAGGAAGTTTCATGGATGTATGAAATTAACAATTGCATGTATGTTCTTGTTAGGAGATATGACGACGTTAAGTTTTGGCAACTCTTGCAAGGAGGTGTCGACGTCCTCCTACGAACAGCGCCTGGAATTCCCAAATTTGTCACCCATATGGTACTGATCAGGCTCAACGTTGCTTAACTTCGGTGATCTTACTAGAAGTTGTGTCAACATGATTTTTCCGTATATAGTCGCACTTATAAATGCCGATTATAATTGGACATAAAAATTGCACCTATACGTTGAAGAGCTTCGCCAGAAAGATCATCCGCTTACTTTCTATGTACACTCCCGTATTTCTAATATATATATATATATATATATATATATATATATATATATATACATATATATATATATATGTGTGTGTGTGTGTGTGTGTGTGTGTGTGTGTGTGTGTGTATGTGTGTGTGTGCTTGGCATAGAGACAAAACGTAAGAAGTAAAAATAAAAAAAACAGTCTTTACGTTTAAAAGTTGAGCAAATTTTGTGAAGACATTGATAAATGAGGCCAGTATTCGTTTTCCGACATTTTCAGATATATTTACCCTTTTTCCGTGATTCGTTCAATCATTTGATTTTATGCTTAAGTGCGATGAATGGCTCATATTATTTTATTAAAAACATTTTTCTTTCTATTTTTTTTTCGATTTTTTTTGTTTGGATTCCATCAGACATGGATCATGTTATTACACTTTTTTGATGAGGGACAGCGAAGCTGGGCGATGAGCTATCCGTTTCGACGCAACAACAAACACTTTTCCACAGCTCCCGGAAAGCGCATCTGTTGTCAACGTCTGTCGAATACGGAACTGACAAATTGATAGCGTTATTCATATAAATACCAGATTTCCATAATGTTTGCAGATTAATGTGTAAACATAATGGGTACTATTATACTCAGATGCCACTACAGTTAAGACGATTTTAGAAGAAACTGTGTGGCACTATATCGTAGTACCATGGTTGGTAGTTGCTTATGCACCCTACCTCTGCATGACCAGGTGGGAATTTGGCTGTAGGCGGAAGGATACAAAGAAGTGCATCCCCATAATTCCCTTTCCCCTATCGACCTCTTTTTGTCCGGACAGCATCGGGTAAGCACGCATATTTCTGTCTCTTTGTAAAGGAGAGGGGGAACCCCTCACTCTCCACATTAGTTAAGAGTAGTTAGTTTAAGTAATTGTGAAAAATTAATTTTAGGATATGTAAATTGTAAAAGTATTGTAATATATATTATATACATAATATAAAATAAAATAGTTAATTATATTCCATATATATTACGATTGTGTCGTGTTCTGTGTTTTCTTGTGTCTGTCATAAATGTCTCCATTAAACAATGAAGCGGTCCGGAGGACGAAGAAAGAAGATTCCAACCAGAATGCCACCAGGATGAAGATGTCATCTTGAGAGAATGAAGTAGCCACACACCCACACCCAACATCTCAGGTATGCTTTTCTTCTTGAGACACAGACCCTAATTACCGGCCCATCTTCACATCTTCATGGAACCGTTTCTAAGACTTCTAACCATGCCTTTATCGTTGGGATATCGTTTATTTCCCCGGGGCTCTGCTTGCTTTCCCAGGATCTTCCTCAACCAAGTATCTCCCCTCGGAAAAGCGATAGTACTATAACTGATATTCTGTAAATATTGTTTGATTCGTTGCTGGAGACCATGGATCAAATTCAAATCTGATTTGATTCAGATGGAATATGGAGTTTATATCTACTACGACTGTTTCATATTCGCTAATCTAGCATGTACATCGGTCGTAACCCCGGCTTCCATTCTGCTGTTTGCACAATCCCTCAGACCCTGATGTTTAAGATGTCTAAAGACACTGAAATTTGAGGAATATTTGTTGCAATATTTTGGATTTGTAACGGGACATGCTCTCTGAAAGTTTATAAACACTGCCGATATAAACTGACGAATCAAATTAATTCAAGTTCTGTTATCAGCCTATCAGAAAACAAAATTGCTCCAAAAAATTAAATCGTTTAGCATTCCAGCACATAATTCTTTCGTGACAACACGAGAAGGTAATGCAAGAAGCCTAGGCCTTTTGCTGCAAAGCATTGGGCACATGAAGAGAGCAATAGTTATTGAGAGGAAACTGAAAAGTTTATCTTTATATAACTGAACTGGCATCTCTAAAACGCACAGAAGCCGGGACGATTACAGATTATATCATAAGGGTCGAACCAACAGAAAAGCCATTAAAATACATCTGGTGAAGTTATAAGCGGCAGTCTGTAAATCTCCATGGTTTTTAAAGGGTTGCCGAGTGATTTTAAGCTGTTTACCACCGTAATAACTCGGAAAGAAAAACCCATGACTTTTGATCAATTCAAAGTAGCACTTACAACTAACGAGAGAACTGCGAAAATGATTACATAAAAACGAATTTACAAATATTATGAAATTAAAAAAAAATAAATTGTACATTTACCTCGAATAAAAACCATAACTTTTCCAAAAACAATTTTTCTCCTAACAAAAAGACAAACATTATTTGCTATAATTATTAGAGACCCAATCACAAGAGTTTCCTACCTAGATACAAAAATTTCAAAAAGGGATCCATGAAAAATGTGGAGAGCTCCGTTAGCGAACATACATTTTTACCCTTCTTGCCGATTGTGGGGCAACGGCACATGTACTTACAAAGAAATCGGATTTTATCAATTTGGATCCCAACGTTTACCCCCAGAGTCACGTCACTTTGTAGATCTAGCCAACGGCAGTCGAGTACAAGATATCGTTTTCAAAAGAAGCGATCTTTAAATAAGGAAATAATAAAGGTGAACTTTGTTTCTGCATTCTGGAAAACGCGCTTCTAATCCCAAATTGTAGCAAAATATATTTTCTGTACAAACAGTTACTAAATTGCTGCAAATATACACTTTAATCCCAATAAATCAATACCGGTGTACCCGAATGAAACTGTATTCAATGTTAAAGAAAATGGAAACTATTTTATTTAAACAATGTAGTCCCATCAAAAACCGCCTGTCGTGATGTAGTCATTGTATAAAATGCTTGGCCACTGCAATTTTTCAGATATGAAAATAAGTGCCGAATGTGGTTGACGGAATGAAAATAAAAACTAAAACAAAAAACTTAGCGAATTGCGACGATTGTGCACGAGGTAAAATGGCTAAGTGCCAAAACAAGATGCTAGACAAGAAGGCCACGAAAATCCTATCACTGGTACATTGTGACTTGAACAGTCCCATGAAACCGATGGGCAGAGAAAATTTCAAGTATGCATTAAATTTTGTAGATGATTTTTCTTGTTTAACAATGATCTATTTCTTAAATAACAAATGTGATACCTTGCTAGCAACTAAAAAAACTTAGATGACATGGCCCTCTACGGTGACAATGATACAGAATTCACTAATCAAGACTTTAAACGTTTATTAATTATCATATCAAACATGAAAATTCGGCCCCTAATTTACCTCACTAAAACAGAACTGTTGAAAGATCATGGCAGACACTTTTTGAAATGTTAAGATGTCTTATCATAGAATCAAAACTCTCCCAAAACCTCTGGAATTATGCATCAATGGCTGTCGCATATATATGCAAACGGTCATTTAACAAAATACTATCTAAAACACCCTATAAAGCTTTCTGCGGTGGAAAGCCAAATTTAAGCAGGGTGCGTGTATTTGGTTCAAATTGCTTCGCAAACATAGACCAGAAAAGCAAATTAAACATCAGAAACGGGTGAGGTAAATTCCTTGGATATGATAAAAATCCTAGGCTACTTATTATTTTTTCAAGAGTAAAATAATATAAAAGTAATCAGATGTATATAATTAACATACACATTTAATTTCAAATACGACAATCCCTCATATGAAGAGGATGAATTAATATTTCCTTAAATTCATAAAACAAATGAAAACAATAAAAACGCCGTTGGCAAGAACGAGGGTCTCAATAATGATGATAGCGATGATGCTGATGTTAAATTCGAAAATTTATCAGAACGTTACCCCCCAAAATAGTAGAAGACGACCCGATTTTCTGTGGTCTTCAATTTGGAAGATTATCAAGTCGGCTATTACTATTACATGGATAATACGCTAAAAAGCTAGAAACAATTAATTCAAAACATTTTCAGCAATGGAAAATAGCGATGGAAAGCGAAATAAATGCTTTAACAGAAAAATATGTATTCGGTAGTCTTTCTCCCAAAGGATAAACATATCATTTCTTACCGATAGTTTTTACAAAAAAGACTACATCGTCAGGCGTTGAACAGTACACATCGAGATTTTTGCAAAAGGATACTCTCAGACTCACGGTATAGAATATGTTATTACTTTTTTACCGACTACAAACCAAACCACAATCAGAATTTTATTGTAAATTGAATCGCAATAGAACCTTAACATCCATCAAACGGACGTAAAAAATGCTTAGTTAGATGCCCTGATAGATTGAAACTTATATTACCCCTTCAGAGGGATTCATAATAAAATTGAAAAATCATGTGTGGAGGCTTAACAAATCAGTGTACGGTCGAATCTGGAATACATTATTTCATGATTATATGATTCAACAACAATTCAAACAATGCCCAGTGACCCTAGTTTGTATACACAAAACAAGGAAAATAAGCTACTAATTTTAGTGTTATCGGTCCATGACATTTTAATCGCATCCAATTGTGGCATAATGTTTAAAGATGTTAAGGTCAGAACAAATTAATAAACTGCAAAATGACCGATCTTGACAAGATATCATGGTTTCTGGCCTATATTAACTCAGAAAAAAAGAATTATTAAAATGAAACAATCGAGGTACATTGATAAAATCCTACTAAAGTTTGGAATGAAAAAATGCAAGAAACCCTCTGCATCTGTCAAAAATTATATCCATAAAAATACAGAGACAGGATCTGAAATAATTGACAATAAACTATACTGATAGATAATAATTAACCAATTTTAATGAAATTTTTAATATTTATCAAATAATGATCGCGGAATATAACGCACTAATTATTTTTATTTAAATCTTAGTGGAAATGTATTATTTTGTTTAAACGAAAAATACCTTTACTAAAGTTATGGTTTTCAGTAGTAAATAAAAAACGCAAGAATTTATTTTTGCCTTTTTAATATAAATAGAGCATCGTAATTTGTAACAATAAAAATAAAATACAATAATTTTTACAGGAACATTACGAAAAAAGCCTCTAAAGTCCATAATAATGAATTCAATATGACTCGAAGAAAAATTAATTTCTCGAACTATCACAAAAATAATCAAGACCGAGAATGAAGGCTTTACACAGAGCTAAACAAGTTCTTCGTTATTTAAGAGGAACTACAGAACAGCATTTAATATTTAGAAAATAACAACTTCTCTAAAATAAGAAAAGTTTTCAGATTCAGATTAAGGAAACGATGAAAATCGAAAAAGTATATTTGGATATTGTTTTCAACTATCAAAAATTAACCTATTATTTCATGGAAATTTAAAAAGCAGCAGATTATATTTCTCTCTACATGTGAGGTGGAATTAATAGCACTTACACATACTGCACAAGAAGCGCTATACCTAGAAGCTACTCTAAAGACAATTTTAGAGCCGGAATTAGCTACAACTCCGGTAATAATAATTTGTGATATGTCAGCATCGTATTAACGCGGAACACAGTAAATCACCATAGATTTAATCCATTATTGCAAAGTACATACCACCAGAACAAAATATCGCCGATATATTTACAAAACCGACGCAAAATTAAAATGTAAACGTTTTGCCTCTAAACCTATCCTGATTTTACTTTAAATAATTTCCAGAAGCCAAGTACATAGTTATAACAAGAATCTCGTGAGCAAGACGTTAGACTGTATCTATTTTGTTTGTATTAACACTTTTAATATACTAATGCGAAGCAGATGTTTAAACTGTTGCTAGAATAAATATAATAGAATAAAATCTTTTGTAATCACTTTTAAATACATTTTCTTTGTATATTTTACAAAGACTTTTTACATGCTTTTTTTAAGGCGCGAATAAATTAAAATTGACATTTTTTTTTTACTTTGTTTTGTTAACAATACTTTCTTAGTAATTTGCCAAAAAAACAGCTATTTTCTCCTTTTGTTTTGTATTAACTTTACTTAATAAAAAATGAATTCTATTTTTCTACGAATGAATATTATATATATATATTTCTGTTTTCAGGTTGTGTTTGAAGTACTTTGTGTAGCTTTTGGATTCGTAGATATCCTAGAAATTTAACTTGCCACAATTCGAATTTTGATTCGGATCCATCGAAATAAAGATGCACGCTGGGCGCATAACCTCTAGAAGTGTAAGCCATGTTTAGTTTCAGAATAGTTTCCGATGGTTCGTTGTTCTAAAAAAGTCTTGAGAGGTGACTATTATATATATATATATATATATATATATATATATATATATATATATATATATGTGTGTGTGTGTGTGCGTGTGTATTTTAGAAAGAGAAATCATAATAAAAAAATCAATTTCTTTTATTTTTTTAAACATCTTTTAAAAATTTTTACACACATATTTTTCTTTGACATTTGAACAAAATTTAAAAAAAAATGCTTCGTTTTCTACATGATCAAATTAGATCTAAATGACTTCTGTCCTTATTTCATACGCTCTAATTTTTATTTTACACATTTGGATATACATATATATATATATATATATATATATATATATATAGAAATAACATTACAATAAGTTTACCAAGGTAATCAAAATGGTAAACTTAAAATATATTATAAATATTAAAGAGTTAATATTTACAAGTAAAGTAATCTCAACCAGACGTAAAAGCTCAATAAAACCGAAAAGGAAATAGAGCTTATATATATATATATATATATATATATATATATATATATATATATATATATATATAAAAACAAAGAAGACTTCCCCATTAGATAAAAATAGGAGGTTGCAATATTTTGGATTCGTAATGGTTTATGTTCCTTATTAGTTGGGAGATTCTATTTATAATCACTGCGGTAGGAAGTGACACATCAAATCAAATTACGTTCTGTAATCAACCAATCAGAACCCAGAATGGCTTCATAAAAACTTAATCTTTTTTAGTATTTCAGCACATATTAATTTCGTGTCAACACCGAGATGATCCTTTTCTCTTTGCTTGCAAAATTATAACGTCCAGAACCTGTAAAGTACAGTAACCCACTGAAAATTCTTTTTACCCAGGACTTGTATAGAATATGCACACATGGTTTTCAATTCAAGAATATTTATTAATCAATTCGTAATGCATATTATTAACATTCCACAATATTTAGACATATATGAATTTTAAAGGAGAGTTACAATTCCCATATAACTTCCTCTGAATATGAATTTTAAAGGAGTGTTATACTTCACATATAACTTCCTCTGAATAGAACTAAATATAGCTTACATCAGTTACATTTCTTAGTTTGTTTCTACTGCCATTCTTACGTATTTGGAATTTAAAATAATGAAATTTACAAAATGTTTAAGAACTGACATTGCTAAGAACAGCAGATCAAACGAATGGATTTAACTCTTCCGTTAATTTGACTGATCGATAATTTTACTTTAAAATTGACACACGGACCACTTTGCTTTCTATGAAGAGATCGATATAGAGAAAAAATGCGAAATTCCGCAAATATTTTCGAATCGTTTGTTTAATCCACATCGGTTAGCTTGCTCTCGTTCCATCAGCCATGGCCGTGTGGAGGTCTTAAGTAATTCTATATGTATATTATTAGTATAACTTCCTTCGGATTGAACGTTTAACACCCCCCACAGAAGATTGTCACTTAAACTTGATTATTTCTTAACACTTTTATCCGTGGCGCTAGGAGTCCTTGCAGATTTCAAGTTGTTCAAGACGCACTCGATGAACGTTGGAAGTAATATTGACAGACACCTGTGAAATAAACTTCCAAGATAAGACAAAGAAGTACGATTTTTATGCACATTGTTTTAGACCACAGCTGAATCCTCTTGAATTAAGTAACTAAAAAAAATTACTTCAAGGGCATAAGCTAGCCAACCTTAAACTGGATTTACTCCAATCCAGAAAATTGCAATTCTTCCACCTTTGTCAGAAACGCCGTTCATGGATTGTGAGGTGTAAAATACAACATAAATGGAGCAAGATTTATGAAGCAGCCGAAGATTTATCTATACTCATATGAAAAAAGAAAATCCGAAATCTAAGTTTTTTGTGTGACTTAGAAAGAGGAATTAACTAAAAGTTGTTTGAGCAACTTCATTGTGTATGCAGATAAAGTAAATGTGTTTTACACCTTTAATATATGATCGTCAGAAAGAAAAACATGAAATAAGATGAATGAAATTACTGATCTGTCTAGTTTTGGTTTACAACTAATAGAAAAAGGAAGAGGATAATGCAGTATACGCCACAATCGATGGCGTCGTATTTTTGTTTCATCTTTGACGTCTTAACGAAGGAGGCTGATGACAAATATCTTTCGAGGCGCATGAAAACAATTGGCGACAGATTTATAAACCAATCAGCGCCATGTCTTTTAATCGCTCGTCTTTTTCACTGGGTATTAAAACTATTCCCCTGCATGTTTTTTTTTTCGCCGATATATCATTAAAGAATAGTGGCCGTAAGTAACACAAGATGGGTATCAAAATGCCCCAGGATATGACATTACCGAAAAGTTTGCTGCAAAGCATAAAACAAACTAATGGTTATCATATCAGAACAGTGATGAATAAACTTAGAAAAGGCACCAAGAATTAGATTACGCATAGACGTAAAAGAAAAGAAAAAAGATATATGCGTTTTATTACAAGCAATTCGCATATAAAAGAATAAAGCAAGTCTCAGCTGAACGTTGAGTTAATGTGTAGGATTGAAAATGCACGATTTAATAAAAATATCGGAGAAAGGTTTAAGGTAGGAATTGTCTTTATTGTAAATATGGCGCGAGAAGCGATTCATCGCTCTGTAATTTTTTATTTATTTATTTTTTTGCGGGGGGGGGATAATTTTGTGCTCATATTATCTAATCGAAAGAACTCATTGCCGTCCATTTTCGGATTTCTCCACGCATGGCTGCGAAAGAAGCTGTATGTCCTCAGATAAGCCAACCAGTATGTCACACTTCAGTTTGAAATCATACATCCAGCGATAAACGCACGTATGTACTGAACTACACTTTCTTTAGATGTATCTAAAAATCGACATGGAATGCTAGTTTCGTTCCATCGGACTGTCAAGCTTATATTTGAAATATCATTATTTAGATATGTCCAGCTATCTCTTTTTCGAGGAAATGCCGGTCAATCGATCTGCCACGCTGAAATTTAAAAATGACATTGTTTTGTCTATTTGTTACGTTTGTGTTAACTTTTTGTAAGTCTGCACACTTAAGTTTAAATTACTGTCGTCATGTTAAACATTTTAAGTTCAATTTTTCTCGGTCTATTGCGCGTATGATCGGAAACGTTCGAAATATGGTTGTTTGCCAATTTTTGGCGCGAAATTTTGAAATAGAATTGCCGTCGGTCCTTTAAGCTTAATTTGAAATATCATTTAATAAATGAATTCAGTCCATAACGCTGCATTTTAAATACCTCTTCCCCAGTCAGTAACACTTAACTACTAAAGATAATTTACTCAGTCGGTAACGCTGGAATTTTAAAGACCATTTAAGTCAATTTATAGCACTTAATTTTTAACTACCATTTTCGTCAGTCCGTCACGCTTTATATTTGAAATAGCCTTAACGTCAGTTTGTGACATATAATTTTAGAATACCATACTCGTAGGTCTGTCGGCTTCATTTTCAAATAATATTTTCGATGTAGATACGCATGCCTATAAAAAGTCTGTGTCCGTCCGCTCACTTGTCACGTTTAAGTTTCATGTAATATTTTCATTGCTACGTTCGTAAAGTAAACGGCCGCATCTTCCAAATAAATGTTCTGTTCGTTTGTTTATTTTTACGTCTCGCAAACGAAATATAAGCAGAAAATTGAACGAGTTAATCTGGTCTGCTGACTTGGGTTCATTCACGTATAATAGATCGTCCCTTTTTTTTTTTTGTAGCGAGAAAAACATCCGTACGCCATCTTGTTTTATTTCACTTTTCCTTTATTAATCGGAGATTGTTTACAAATTAGCCGCTATGTCCTCACTTTAGAGGATGAGGAGAGGTTGTGCTGAGTTTTGATGGTAGTGGTGGTGGTGACGTGGCTTTCCCAAGATGAACAACGTTGAGCTTGCAGTGTATGTATGTTGTTTTTTTTTGTAAAAGGTAGGAATGCAACGACGATGATGACAAATGCATTATGGCGACAAAAACGAGAGCTGGCTTATAACATTATAAGTAAACAATGCGTTGATTCTGTGTGCAATCAAAGTTGGAAAAAATATGAGAACATTCAAGAATCGGATACCTGAGGGAATTTAGCTATAATTCAAGCATTGACAATCATATAAATACATTATCACCAAGAACAATGCGAGAAATTATCGTAGAGTAAGGCGGAACGATGAAATCGAATGAATCGTAAGTATAATAGATGTTTTGTGTCTGCATATAATTTAAAGTAAGCATTTTATTTATAGCTCTTCGTTATATTTATATATACTTGGCTATAAGTGTAATGCTATTTAAATCAATAGAATACTATATATATATATATATATATATATATATATATATATATGTGTGTGTGTGTGTGTGTGATGTATATTATTAGACTGAATAAATGGGGTCACGATTTCGAATATCGCTAGATTCAGCCACTCTGGTGAGTTATAGACGACGAAACACCTGCCAGTGCATAATTATATTCTAAAAACTAATATATATATATATATATATATATATATGTAAACTACTTCATTTACTCACATAAAATTAATATACGAAAGTACAAATTTATGCATAAACTTTAAGTATTTACTTAAAAAGTTCTCAATACGTAGGCAGAGCTACTTAGTGAGTTATAAAATATATATGGCGATTAAGCTACACTGAATATTCCGCGTTTCATCCCCTCTAGGATTCTTCGGGCTTATGCGCATAAGCCTGAAGAATCCTAGAGTGGATGAAACGCGGAATATCCAGTGTAGCTTAATCGCCATATATATTTTATAACTTACTATTATAGGCAAAATTATATATATATATATATATATATATATATATATATATATATATATATTTTGCCTATAATTATTTATTTTAATACCTACAAATACTAGTGTTTCATCCTTTCGGGAATCATCTCTGACTCCGTTAGCGAGGAACAAACTACACGGCCAACTTCAACCGCGAGAAATACAGTTGAAATAAAAAAAAATTATATTAAAGCCTTAATGTCTAAGATGGGCGAGAGTGATCTTGTGATTATGATATCATGATCTGCGTATGTAAGCTTAAGTAACCGATTTATTTCAATTCAGAGTGCTAAACAAAAAGAACCAAATTCATTAATGGGCTGACATAATTATAACTATAATTATTGTAATACCTACAAACACTAGGGTGTCATCCTTTCCTGAATCATCAGTACGGGGTGTTACGATTACAGCAAGTATATATAATACGCTCTATATATAACACGCTCTCCCTCTCTCTTTCTCTCTCTCTCTCTCTCTCTGTCTATATATATATATATATATATAGATATACACACACATATATACACACATACACACACACACACATATATATATATATCTATCTTAGTATATGTTTTCATAAAATATTATTTAATGCATCTATAAGATTTGTTTCAATTTAATTCAATTCTAAAATATAGTTCCTTTAATAGGTGTAATTTGAAGTTTAACAAAAATTGAAACAAATGACGCCGTTTGGAAATATCTTCATTCCATAACCGAGGACAGATAATCCATAAAAACAGATACTACATTTTCATCCTAGCCGAAAGACAATCTCAGCGTTTTCACTTCGGTCATTCCTACATAAGATATTTAAAATTACTGTTTAGGAAGTCACCTAATTTCCGTGTAAAATGTTTAATATAACAAAATATAAACACCTTACAGTGTTTTACAAAAGTATTAAAGTAGTAATCCATAAATTGTTAAAATATAGATTTACTTGGATAGAGATTGGCTCTGATAATTGTAAAGTTCAATTTATATCGCAGAGAACTATTTATGAAAAATTGCTAAGATTATTTTAGGAAGGAGGGCTGCCATATTTGAAATAACATTATTGACCTTTATAACTTGGTCTGTATGACTTTCGTATTAAATATATCGTATGAACAAATACGTTTAAATGATATATTCTTCTTTCATTAAACGTTAATCGTCTGCATTATTTTCAGGTAAGACAATCACAGTGATCACGAATCACTAAGAACAATTCCAATGAAGCTATCGTTTGAGGAACTTCACTTAAAAGTCCAAAACATCCTATTTTGATTTAGTTAAGCCGATATGTGTAAAATATGAAAAGACAATAAAATTAGTCCCGAACCAAAATATCAAGGCCTCATGTATGATTTGAAAAGAAACTGGAATCTTAAAGAGATATCAATCATACCAGTTATTATAGGTGTCCCAGGGATTATGAAGAAGAACCTAAAATCCTACCTAACTAATATTCCATGCGAACCAAGTGCAAAAGAGGTCCAGACAATTGCACTTGAGGTAACTACGAGGATACTAAGAAGAGCTCTCGGTTGATTACAATAAAAAGTAAGGCGATGTTGGCAGCTCGTGTGGTTGCCCGATACCCAGCGTTACAATCTTCAAAAGAAGAAAATAAAAAAGGGGAGAGTTATGAAGAGAGCATCTCATTATAATGGCATTTAAACACTATGTATAAGACTGCATTGCAAAATGGGTGTCACAAAAATGTCTGACGATCACAGATCAATATTTACTGTTTCTTCCATAAAACCATGAGAAACATATTGTCTAAGGTTAAGATCCCTTTTCAATTGTTTAAGATGACAATGAATTGTGTTTCAGCGTTAAGAATATTTCATTACGAATTATTTACTTAAAAGTCCAAATACATCCTATTCTTTAAAGTATTGTACACTCATTTATTCATTTCCTATGAATCAGATGACTCTATTGCTAGCACTGGTTTCCATGATACGTTTCTTGTTACAATTCTTTCTTGAAAGGCATCGTGTTGTTACAGAATAGCCCACGTGTAAGTTGCAAGCATCCTAAATGAAAGTGTTTGTGTGGAACAAACATGATTCGAACTTATTACACCCAGCTTTTCAGGTTGTGTTTCTAATCACTTAGCCTCTCTATTTATGATACAAGAAGCTTGTAATCAGGTCAACCCGACTTCGCGATCAGTCTTAGTCTAAAACATCGAAAGTTAAACTTTAAAAGATTTTATATCAACTTTCGCAGACCTCTCAGTCGAATTCCCTTTCTTATAAGCTGGTTGAATATATATGTAGTCATTCCAGGTGTATGGCGCTCTTTTTAAAGCTCTGCAAAGCCTAATGATACGTGAATGCGACATGTTCAAAAGAAATACGACTGTTATATTCTCCATAGTCTTTAATTTAACATACATTTTTGTAACGTTTAATGTTTTCAAATATTCATAGGATACTAGCAGGCGTTGCCCGGTCGTGAAAAACACATAACTATTTTATTTTAATTAATGAAGAATTCTTATTTATTATAAACAAAATACCGTAGATATTAAACGTAAGGTTAAATTCCTAAAAATAAAAATGAAGTAAAAACGGAAACTGAGACATGCGTATGGGAGTATTATGTTTTTTTTAACAGTTCGCTTTTTCAAAGTAAAATAAAATAATCGACCTGGAATCAATACAAAAACCTAAAGATAGAGAGTTCAGTACGATAATTATTAGGTTAGCTCGACATGACCTTTAGAAACTGTTTTCAAATTTACTTATACTTAACAATGTTTCATGTGAACGATTCACGCTTGCGAAAACGTGATACACTTCACAAAGAGATAAAAATCCGCTATCCCAATGTACCAATTTCTTAAATTTTGTCTCTTTAGCCTCCCTTCTTTCGAGCGAAACCCGATTATAAAGTTTTGCACATGGCCGACTACTCAATGTACCAAATTTCAATTATGTTGAGCAAAACTTCGATGGGTATATACGTTGAGAAGTGTCCTCTCACACCCATTTTAATTCTTATATATATATATATATATATATATATATATATATATATATATATATATGTATATATGTGTGTGTATATATTATTGACTGTCATCAGATATTTTGATTTACTATGACATTTAATAGAAATAAAATCTAAAGAAGAATTGAAAGAATGAAATGGTAGTCTAAAAAAATGATCATATTGACGCATCTAGTTTTACTACTAAAACAACGTGAAGCACATTCACTCATAAACCGGAGCTTTTTTTGTTTGACTCGATAAGTAATTGTTTACTCTCATTCCATCATTCTTTGGTCGTGTAACAAAGATTAAAATGGCGAAAAGTTGAGAATGTCCTGTTATCTTTTCAGTTGACCTAACGCCGCCAGCCCTTATTAAAAAGCCAGCAAATTCGACTTCTTCGCCTGCAAATTGAAACTTATCGGAATTGAAGACGATTCAATTTTTGCCGCCATGGGTGATATAGTCCACTGGAAGCAGATTCTATAGTTTTACCCCAGAGAAGGGTATCATCAATGCAACGGCTCGTTTACCGTAATGTTGTCGAACCGGAGAGTGTACCCGTCACCAAAAGCGTGGAAATCTTGGGGTGCTCTAAGGTACCGATAACAGCCTCACTCTGACGTTGCATCTCGGGCCGTTGTGGAGATCAGTAAACTGAGGTAACGGTTCAACGCATCTAATACTGTTTTCTTGGTTCGTACAGGCACAGCAGACACTTGATTAAATGGGGACGGGGTGTGATGGGTTTTTCTCATCATTGCGGCATTCGATTTTTGTAGGTCCACCGTCTTTCTTGGTAACCCGTACTTTTTTGATGCAACGATCTTCCAACACCAGACCGCAGAGGCACCTGCTAATACTAGCTCGATGATGCCCAACGCAACATTCCTTTCTAAATCTTCTTTCACCTTCTTTTTCCAATGATGTGGGACAGGAACGGGGATATGTATAGCTGATGGTTTCGCTCCCAGCGTGAACGTTATATCCAGTGGTCTCCCTGATATCACTTGTAACGGTTGATGGATGTATGGAGTGCACTTGATTTAAAGTGCTCTCCTAACTATTTGTCCAAACGTTCCCTATTCAATAGGGGTAAACGGGATTCTTGTAGGTTTGTTCGGAACCGTTTTTTTTGGGGGGGGCGCATCTACATAGTGCTATTCCATTATTTTAGGTTGACGTGTCAGCTTTCGATATCTGGTGTGGAAAGTCGGGAAGGATTTATTCTGTCTTACAGTGCCGACTCGGATAAGTAAAATCCCAACGTGTTCTCGGATATGTAAACGACTAGTCTGGTTTATTTAAGGGCAACTTTAATACGTGTAAAAATTATTACCTTAATGTGTAGTAGTCGTCCGCCATCCCACGTATCCTATGGGTAGTTGGATTAGCACGTCTCTAGAGCACTCCAATATATCCAGTAATTCAGGGTCATTCCAGCATGTTTGAGCACCAGTAACCGCGACGGCCTGGATATGTTGTATTTGAGTGCAAGTTCCCTTATCTTAGGCGCGTCCAAATTTGGCATGGGACTCCGGTATCAAAGATACTTCCACTTTTATAGAAGATGACGTGTCCCCTTCTTGCTGTCTCGCATTGTGACTAAAAACGTTGTTAATATTACAATCTACATTAGAATCGTAGTTTGCATAATCTAAATAAGATCGACAGAGTACAAAACCGACTTTGAAATCTAGTAATAATGTAAATATGGTTTTGTTTGAGGCCAAGCATTAAATTAGTTTCCTATAACCATTCAGTGTATAAAAAGAAAAAGAAACCCCTTTATTGGTTGTACTTTTTATAGCGTTCTGACTTATTTAAAAGATTTTTTTCGAAATGATACATCCCTACGGACTTACGAACTGCAACTTATATTTAATCCTTTTATATGGATTGTAACCAACGCATTTATCTGTAGCGCCACGAATTTATTGATTAACAATAGATTCTAAGTGACAGTTTTCCGATGTTAGTGGTTCTTTACTACAAACGAGAATAACTTCTGCTCCTTGCGTCATCATTTAGCTAATGATTAAACGTTCACAAAGTCCATGCACCACACTGTTTACGCAATCATTGCAATCAGGAGCTTCAGTCTGAGAGGTATGTGTCTTTCTCTAGTACAATCTCATAATACCTTTTAATAACTTAATTATTAACATATTGATTAGGTAATGAATGGTGTAATGACGTAAGAGTCTATTCTAGTATGGGCGTCGAAAGTTTATATAGGTCACTGAATTCGAAAATAAGCGCCGAAGATGTTTTGATGTTACATCGGACAAAACCTTGTAAAAATCACCACCTAGATACAACCAGTAAGCCAGACGATCCAAATAATATAATGCATTAATAATAATCTAAAATATTTCGACATCTTCAATCAAAGTAGAATAAATAAGGGCCAAATACATTTGAAAATTGAATACTGTTGCCATATCTGCGGAGGTACTACAGAGAGTATCATTTCCTGCATTCACAGAGTACAACAGCGTCTTTGAACTCTAGTGAGCTATAACTTTTCCCGCTCTCTACCATCAAAGAAAAGATGCTGTTAGTATTTCTGTACTTTATTGTTATAATCATTGCAGCTGCTCGACTGAGCTTCAATGTATGGAAAACCCCTCTAAATCACTCAAAAATAATCTCGTCTACGTAAAACAACTGTTTCTCTTTCTCCATGAGCAATTTATTTCTAGAACTGACTCTCTGTGGAAGCCGATGCCGCGGGACAACTTCATTAATGACTACCTGGTAATATAAACAAATTCTTGGTGAACCGTCTTCTTAAATAATCTTATGTGCAAGTTAATATCTAAGGCTAGAAACACAATATATATTGAAAATAAAAATAAAAGGATTTGAAGAGCAAAACAAGAATACATTTCACAGATGAAAACAAATATTTACAAGAAAAAGGGTGTAAGTGAGGTATATTAATTGATATGTCAAACTAAATTTTATCCGCGGTATGATAGCCGAGTTTGAGAAATAATAATATATTACTTTGCTCAGAATATTAGATCAGAAAAACAATATTTACTAAAGAATCCGGATTTTTTGCAGTAGTGTTTAAAGTAAGCTTGTTTCAGGAAATTCTTTACGACCAGATTTTATTTCAGAAAATTTGTTCAAAGATTTCCACAACTTGGCGTTCCTTCTCAGAGATGATTTAATAACTAAAATTATGACGCTATTAGCGTCTATTCATAATCTTGTAAATTTGAACCTTCTGGAATTTCAGAAATGAAACACCGCAACTTTGAAAACATCTGGAGCCATCGAAAAAAAAAAAAACACACTTTACTGTTCTGTTTTTAAATCTCCCCTAAAACGTTTAAAAAGAATCTTTTTTAATTTTCTAATTTTAATGTAATATATTTACATAGTAAAAGTTTTATATATATTGTATATTATATATTATACTTCATATGATATAATATATATATTATGATATATTATAATATAAATTTTATATGATTATCAATATTCATATATTTTTTTATATTTTATATGTATATTATATTTTTCATTATTATGTTAGAAATTGTAATTTCTTCATATTTAAAAGAGGAAAATATCCTCCCATGAAAATAATAAAATTCATCACTGTCACCACCATCATTGTCAATCATGTTGGTCCAATTTACACTTATCCCTGAGTTGTCTTTGGGTTTTTGTTAGTGGTGACATCCTAGTCCAAAATGATACTTTGTAGCAAGGAAATAGATTATACGTTTCACTTACAAGTGAAACAGCGGTCACCTGTGTAGTAATCACTTGGTGTCTAGTGTGTCTCCTATTATCTAGGATATTACACAATCTAATCAAATTCATACGTGAACATTCGTTGACGCGTTCCCGGCACTCATTCGCAAATTTGACGAGAGAATCCATATTACTGTCTACTAAAGTAACAAAACTTTACGTTCTCCTTGTTATTCCGTTCCTCTTGTTATACAATTAAATTTATAGACTTTTCCGACAAAGTTGGATTTTACATTCATAAAGAGATTTACATCTGAAACACCTCCGCATACTCTAATATCTAATGAGTATAAATTCCCTTGTTCAGTTAATAAATACGTCGCTTCTTGCTGTTAGCAGGCATATTCTTTCCATTATTTATTTATTTCCTTATTAAATAAGCGATTCACACGTGCAGGTTTCTTGATTCAACAGACTTTAGGAATAGTGTAACTGTTTTACATATTTTTTCTTTCTTCTGCAGAGGACCTAGATATCATTATCAAAGCAGGATATGAAAAAGATGGGATATGAAATGTTATTAAATTATTCTCAGTGAGAAGACTTTATAATTCAAGGCAGTGTCTATGAGAATCTGTTTTCAAAAGCGTGAAAGAAATATCGGTATCGGTAAAAAAAAAATGTTTTGTATTTTTAACTGATCAGTAGGGCTAGACCAACAGAATATACTTTTCATTATTTTGACTCTGGAGTATATATCTGTTGATATCGTATATGTTTTTTTTTTCATATGTAGAGTCCCTATTTACAATGTCTCCCCACGGGACAGAGTTAGACACCAGGGTCGTTTTTTAATGTGGAGAAAAGGTACAAAAATAAAAATTGTCTCAGTCGTAAAGGATTTCTCCTCCACTGACAGAGAACAAGAAATTGAAGTGCAGCATCTGAAGAACAGATACTACACTTTGATCTTGACCCGAAGATAGAGTTGTGTGCTTCTCGGTTGATATACTGCGTCTAACTGTGTCGGATATATACTCGAGAGTCAAAACAATGAAAACTATATTCTACTGTCATCGCCTTACTTATCATCCAACTACTCATTGCTTTGATCTTATTTGGACTATGAGCAAAGTGTAGTACCTGATCTGGGAAAAGACTTTATCTTTTCTGTTCTTGAATAATGAAGGAGAACTCCATCTACATAACAGCATTTGTTAATATTTGTTCTGACCCGGCTTGTCCATTTATCTGTCGTCGTTTCAAAAATAAATAAAAACGATGAAAGCACGTAAGCTCGTATAAATAGCTGTTCAGGTTCTCCTTAATGTAACTATTATGGAGGAAAGTAGCAAAACTACTCGCAGTTATGTACCTAAATTGACTTGAATATTAGCTCGTGCACGTTACTGTATTAAAATGAATTTTATTATACTATAGAAAAATGGAATTCACGTGAATGATAATAGACAAGACATACGCTAGGCTTTAGGAATTTCTATATTTACTCATTATATTGTGATATTATTAATGTCGGCATGTGTTTTCCCCTCTGGCTCTACCACTTCATAACGCGTTGTTTTAGGAGTTTTTGTGGAATTCAGTTGTTCTGCTTGCATTTTTTATCAAAGTGTCTTTGTGTGTTCATTATTACTTACACACTGTGATAAAATGCAATTTTTTTAGTTATTTTTACAGTTTACTAAATCTTTCAAACACGATAGTGTTTGAATATATGGTTAAGTGGCAGTTTTAGTCATTTAGAACCGCTTTAAAGCTTCACCGATCACTCAATTTTGGACCAAATTTCAAACAATTATTACAGTTTATAGATCTCCTTTTCAGCAATAGTGTGAAAATAGATTTTCAATTTTCGTTCAGTAAAACAAAAGTTATGATGAATTTACTGGTGTTAAAAATCGTAAAAATTCGTACGGACGTTTTTTTTATGGCTGTTTTTCATAGCAACCACGTCGCTTCAGTGATTAGTGTAGCTAATAATTCACCGCTCTCGTGAAAAGAGAAGTGAAACAGAGAGAATGAAAGCAGACGAGTGCCATACATTGTTATTACATATGTGTTTATGGGGGCAAAGAAATAAGACTGAAATTAAACAAAGAACAAGTGAATTTACTGGAAGCCTAGAAAAATGGATTACAATAGAAAAATGCGAGCATGAAAAGTAATATGGTCATGCTTAAATATGGTAAAGAACAGGACAAGCTATTTTAGTAAAAGTTATAAGAAATTTATAACTTAAAATATTGCAGCATTAAGATTTTTTTAAATTTAATTGTTTTAGGAGCTTTTTATATAATCAATTCTTAATGCTGCAATATTTTAAGTTATAAATTTATTATATTTTTTACTAAAATATCTTGTACTTTTCTTTTTCATGTTAAAGCTGAATCATATTACTTTTCATGCTCGCATTTTTCTATTGTAATAACTTATGATTTTCTGATGGTCCGTAAGGTTACATTCATTGACAGTTTTTTAACATTCGAAAGGCTATCCTTTTGAACTGCTACATAGTCTCTCTCCTTTTAATGAGATTAAAACCAAGATACAATGAAATGTAAACTTTATGTTTAGTATCTTAATTCCGATTTTGACTAAATACGTTTTCATTCTAGAAAATGTCTGGAAGTTAAGGATTGGACGTGAGAGTTCTTAAGGACATATTGATTTCAGAGAATATTGCTTAATTGGTGCCTAATAAATGTAAATCTGAAATATGTGAATATTAAATGTATTATTATTGTTGTTGTTGTTGTTATTATTGTTGTTGTTATTATTGTTGTTGTTATTGTTGTTGTTATTGTTATTATTATTGTTGTTATTATTATTGTTGTTATTATTATTATTGTTGTTGTTATTATTGTTGTTGTTGTTATTATTATTATTGTTGTTATTATTGTCGTTGTTGCTGTTGTTATTATTACCATTATTATTATTATTGTTATTATTATTATTATTATTGTTGTTATTATTATTATTGCCATTATTATTATTATAATTATTATTATTATTATTATTATTACTACTACTCCCAAATTTGTTTGAAATGATCTGATGAATTTAAAATGTAGAGAATATTTGTGTAGCCAAATTTACGAACGTCTTCTATATTCTACTAACAAGATATTCGTTATATTTAAGTTCTTTGGGCTGTTAGGGCAAGATCATTGGCAGATCCTATCATTTGTAAATGAATATATTGCAGATTTCATTGAATTGTATCTATTATGTAAATATCACTCAATTTCACTTTTTTTATTAAGACACACTTTAGCCTTAAATTTCAGACGATTACATGTAACAAATTTTGATAAAAATGAAAAATTATCCCAGGTACAAGGTTAGTAGCATTATATCTTGCTGTTAAGTGAACATAAAATTGATGCAGTGTTCTGTTCGGGAAATTTATTTTCTCAGCCCAATCGTGAGTGTTTAGCATAATGATAGATAACTATTCATTGTATTGGTAAGGGTATACTAATTGTTACGGCTTTACCTTATGTGCTACAAAAATATATATTTCTTTATTTCTTTTTCTCTCTTACTTTTCCTTTCTGCCCTGCTCTAAGCAAGTCTGTCGACCTATTCCATAAACCCCCCAAAATCATCATGAAAAGTTTCCAGAAAAAAACACACGATTAAACCCGGATCTTCAACTCCCAACGTAGACCCCTACTACCATGTCTTGTTCTCCAACATCAGCGGTCTACGTTCCAACCTTCCAAAGGTTGAAACACAATTTCTGGAGACTAAACCTTACCTATTATTCCTAAGCGAAACTGGTATTGAATCAACTATTTCCTTAAAAGAGTTTGGAATTGAAGGATACTTTAAGTTAACATCTAAATTTGACCCCCAAGATCGCCATGGGCATGGAATATGAGTCTAAATTAAAGATAGCTTTTCATGTGGTAAGGACATTTGCTGAGAAAATCCTAAATTACCCTATATGTGCTTCCGTGTTGCATTTGCTCACACGACTGCGTTTATATTTGCCCCCATCACCCTTACAACAGCGGAATTACTATCTTTACAAGCATTTCTGAGAAAATTAAACCCACCATATCTGCTCATCCTTCGGTTAACATTCACGTCACAATACGGAATGGTTAACCCACTAAAACAAGACCGGTGATGAGGGGATGTTCTGTCACGATTTCTCAATTGCGTGTGACCTCACTCAGATTGTTTGCGAACCCACACGCGTGCCCGATACTGAAGGTCAGTATGCAAGTCTTCTAGATCTTTTCCTCACAATTCGTCCTGAACTACGTTCATCTACTGTTCTATCTCCACTGAGATCTGCCGATAACTCTGTAGTATCATTTAAATTAAAATGAAATTTAATAAGTTCTCTGACGTACCTCTCCATCGTACAGTATATCGATACTCTATGTCTGATGGGATAGCGTCCGTTAATGTATATCTGATCTACCTCTGCGTTCCATGTTTAAGAAGGATGTAATATATAGAAACAGACCTGACGGGATGGTTAATTGTAGGTAAACTGCGTTTTATACCCTCAAAACAATTCCAGCAAAAACCTAACAGCCAGCCGTGATTCTCTACAGAATGTGTTGCTGCCATTGCGCACAGAAATCACTTTTTCAATTGCTTCCAACGAAACAGATTTACTGAGACTATAACCGCTGTCAGGGCTACCAGCAATCACTGTAAAAGAGTCATGAAGAACGCGAGAGAGTTGTATGCTCAGCATTTCAAGTCCAAAGTGGCTGTGCAGCGGTTTGGTTCCCACCAGTTTTGGCATATAACAAACAGAATGCTGAACAAAAGCGTGTGCTCTATCACAACTATCATCAATGGACCCGAGGTAATCTCGTCAGCATCAGACAAAGCCAAACTTTTTGCCAAGAACTTTGAAGCTAATTCTACCCTATGCAACCAAGGCTGACAACCCTTCGTATTTCCTCCTGTATCAGAAAACACGCTATGCGACATACAAATATCTGCGCGTAATGTTGCGAAGCTAATCAAAAACCTCGATTCCAGTAAAGCAACTGACCCTGATGACATTCCTATTATAACGTTCAAAAAACTTCAACCAGAACTAGCTCCCATACTTACAAAGCTGTTTAAGCGTTTTCCTAAGGAGAATTGCTTTCTAACACCATGGAAAATCTTATCAGTATGCCCTGCATTTAAGAATTCAGGTGATCGGTCATCTCCCTCTCAGTACATACCTATACGTTTTCTGTGCGCCAGGAATAAGTTACTTGAATGTGTGTTAAATAGAGGAGTATTCAACTACTTCAGCAAATATAATCTTCTTAGTGACATACAATATGATTTCCGTTCTGCATGATTTACAACGGATGGGCTTACGGTTATTTCTGATAGGATTAGCGAAACTCTCCGTGGAGGCTTCCTTTCTAGGGCAAATGCTCTTGACATAACAAAGGTCTTAAATAAGTATGAAATAAAGGTCTAATTACAAGATCTCCAGCTATGGTATAGCTGGAAATGTCTTTTCGATGATTAAAACATTTCTCTCTAATAGGTTGATAAGAGTATTGGTTGATGGGCAGAAATCAAAAGCTCATAGTATTAATGCTGGAGTCCTTCAGGGGCCCATCCTGGGTCCAAATCTTTTCCTGATCTATCATTCGTAGACATGTATGCTGACAACACTACCATCTATGACAGCACACCAAAGACCTTCTCTCAGATTATCTCTCCTTATATCTTGAGCATGTGGTACAATAGGGAAAAGTGCCTGGTTACTTTCAAAGCATCTAAAACCAAGCTTCTATCTTTGCATCATCAACGTTCTGATCCTCATCTGAGATCAATTGAAATGAATGGCTCTCGTCTTGGGGAGGCCTCGTGTTTTGACAAGCTTCTGGGCTTGACCTTTACTCCTGATCTAAAATGGAATACGTACATCAAATCTGTTGCCAAGGTCGCTAGAAAAATGATGGGATCCTTCTATCGATCCAGTAGATATCTCTCTGATGATGCAATACTCTACCTATATAAGAGCTAGGTTCGTCCCAGGATGGAGTATTGCTGTCACATTTGGGCAGGAGCTGCTGGGAAATCTTATCCTGCCTTGACAGAGTTCAGAATAGACTGTAGCTTAGTAGGGGATGCCCTTTTCTCTTCTCTGCAATCTCTTTCTCACAGAAGAGACGTTGCGAGCTTGTCTCTGATGTATCGTTATTTTCCTGGAAAGTGCTCGTCTGACCTTCAATCTATGGCCCCCCCTTGCCAAAAATTAAGGAGAAACACTCGTTTGGCTGAAAACACTATCAATAATCTTCCCCACTCTTTAACTGTGCCTAAACTGAAACGTAGATTCCATGACCAAAGCTTCTTTCAAAAAACTGCACACCTGTGGAACTCCCTTCCGTTTACCTGCTTTCTAGCTGACTATAATATGGTCGTCTTCAAGTCCAACGTAAACAAGTTTTTGATGAGCCGTTCGCCTTAAGTAATCAATTTACCACATTTACACTTCTAACGATTACTATGATAGTGTCTTTTGGACCACTGAACACTCTTGAACTCTTATCCTCGAGTGGCTTCTGGGCCTTGCTAATTGGTGATTCCTTTAAAAAAAAAAAGCTTTTGATAACTAAGATAAAAGCTGTAAGACGGCTGGTTGTATTTTTCCGAGAACACATTAGCAGACGAGATGTACGTGTAATAGATGCTCATTCTCTCGCACTTCGATCAAACAGAATTTATTATTACTGAACATATTTACTATGCTGTAAGAGATTAATATTAAAAAATACAAAGAATAACGGTCGAGGCATTCGTTGTTTATACAATTAGCACAAACTTCGTTGTTATTATCATTAGTGCTTTGCGTTTTTAGATTCGACTATGCATACTGTAAAAGGGCTCTGTCCGTCGGTACGTTTGTTGGCCTATGGCGTTTAAGTTTGAAATACTAATTTCCTTGTTAAATGCGCTGTCTAGTAAATAAATACTAACTCGCGTTGCTTTCACATAACTCGAACTCATTTCGTCAATCGGCCAGTCGATTACCCTGTTATGCTTATGTTTGAAACAGTACCCCTATATATAGCATGTTTGAGGCATTGGTAATAGGTAAGTCTAAATTAGTGAAAGATTGCGTTCAACTAATTATTTTCACCATTGTATACAGCTGTCGAGTGTCATTTTGTTGACAGATAACAAATATTGCTGGGGTTTTTTTTGACATGTTGAAAACAGGCGGCACAATAGGTATTGACGTTCTTCTGGTTCAATGGCAGTTTTTTTATGTTAATATTTTATTTTTTTCTCTTTGGAGCAAAGATGGTGGATAGTTTTGTTTTTATTTTAGTGGTTCAACGTTCAAATGGACATGCGACTTTTCCAGGACTCTTTCATCACCACTACGGAGGCTAGCTAAGAAAATGATGCAGTCATCTAAATGAACTGACCATAAACAGAAAACTGAATCAATCAAACAGTCTGTTGCAAATGATAGGGTTATTGCCGTTCGTTTTTATTGCTATTATTTTGACGGAAGAAGCACAGCAAACTACTCCATTACTTTTTCTGGGTTGCAAATTCAAGGTTAGCATGATGATTTTCTCCGGAATTAAACAAACGTTCTATCTAGTGTACTTATGATAAATGTATTCACTACTACTACTACTACTACTACTACTACTACTACTACTACTACTACTACTACTAATAATAATAATAATAATAATAATAAAAATAATAATAATAATAATAACAATAATCAATAATCTTTACTCAATTACTGAGAAGTAATAGTAAATAGTGAAAATGTACCGTACTTTGGGTTAATTGCGCCAAATCTGGGGGTATGGTGACAACTAAAAAAGTGCTCTTTATACGCGTGGTTTCCAAAAGAGCACTTTTCGCTAGTTGATGCAATCACCCCGGAGTTGGCGCAATTACGCCAAAGTACGGCATATATTATATATTTGTGGCTGAATATAAAGCAATAAAGATGATGAATATAAACCAATTAACGTAATGGATTAAAAAATGAAAAAAGTGTTAACTAACCAGGTTTCGTTCCTAGCTCAACATGACTAAAGCGAGGTAAATTTGCGATTAAACATGTCATGAATACGAGGGGCGTACAATAAGTAATGCCTCTGACCCGCTTCCAGTTGTCTGATATAGCTGAAATGTTGCATGTGCATTTCTTTATATCTCTACAGGTTATGTGGCAAATTACAGCTCTAAACTAATTTTGGTTTCTGTTTTACAGGTGTTTGAACTTAGTCGGGTGTGAAATGGAGCCTGTTGAATGTCGAGCAGTGATCCGGTTTTTGTATTTGAAAAGACGCACACCACAGGAGACTTTTGATGAAATGAAAGAAACTTATGGTGATAATGTCCCATCATATGACCTTGTAAAACGCTGGCATCGTGAATTCAAACATGGACTGAAGTATGTGGAACTGCTCCCAGACCTGGTCGCCCCCTCATCTGCCATTGATGAGGCATCTGTCCGTCAAATTGAAGCTGCCATTTTGGAAGATCGGCACATTACTATTCTCCAAATAGCCCAAGATGTCAAGATTAGTACAGGGTCTGTGGAAAGTATCATTCATGACCATATGCATAAGGTGTCTGCCAGATGGATTCCCAGGTTGTTCACACCATTACAGAAGCGAAAACGCGTCGAGTGCTCGAGGATGAATTTTGAGATGTGCCAAGAAGATGAGTCAAAGTTTTTCAAAAGACTGATTATACAGGATGAAACCTGGGTCCATCGCTATGATCCAGAGACCAAAGCCCAGTCAATGCAGTGGAAGTACTTGGACTCACCACCTCCAAAGAAGGCAAGGCTGCAGCCCTCCACTAGCAAAGTCATTCTCACAGTCTTCTGGAACTAGGACGGACTAGTGATGACAGATTTCCTGGCAAAGGGTACCACAATTATAGGAGCCTATTATGCTTAACTTTTAAGGAAATTAAGGGAAGCTATCAAAATCAAGAGGCGGGGCAAGATCAGCAAAGGTACCCTCCTCCTACAGGACAACGCTCCGGCCCAGAACTCGAACACCGCCAGATCAGAAGCACGGGCGTGTGGTTATGAAATCCTTCCCCATCCTCCCTACTCGCCTGACCTTGCACCCTCTTACTTTCACCTCTTCCCAACTATGGAGTTGTTTTTGAAAGGAAAGCGTTTATCAGATGATGCAGCCTTGATTTCTGAAGTCACGTCGTGGTTGAAGGACTAACCTGGTGGGGTTCTACAAAAACGGTCTCCAGAGCTGCATCAATGCATAACTCTGGGTGGTTCCTATGTAGAGAAAGGCTAATAACTGTACCAAGTTTCGTTGCTCTACTGCTATGGGAAGTGGGTCAGGACCATTTCTTATTGCACGCCCCTCGCATGGTAGATGAGAAAAAATATAATACAAAAACTATAGAAATATAGTTGCAGTGCACGCTAGATTGGGCGGACATCACAAATATTGGAGTTTCGTTTGAAACAACACGTACCATCAAAGATTCGTTATGAAAAATTTCACCGTCTGACATTCTGAATAATACATATGGTTTTGCCGTCTGCAAGCACCTAATAAATAACCATGGCTGTGCCACGAATTTCAGAGTCGACAGACTCGACTTTTTATTTAACAATCCTTGAAACCATTTTTATTAAGTCCTTGAGACCTTCTCTTCGAGAAGAAAAAGAAAATGTCTAAGGATTTAATCTGATTTCTATGTGATTTTTTTCGCGTTCATTTATTTCTTCCTTTTCACCGATCAGTATTGAGTGACAATGGGTACTGCTTGTAAGTGTTACGTGCGTGCAAATGTGGAGCATGACTTGTCAAATGTCTCTAGAGTCGACGTTACTGTGTTT
>NC_136489.1:107036352-107183852 GCF_053919585.1 Euprymna scolopes | reverse complement strand
ACACCTGGCAATGACAAATAAATAGTATATCAAGAATCTTGCTTTGTGTTTTAATTAGCCAAATTATTATATGAATAGTGTGAAATTGAATTGTGAATATTTTTCCTCTGAAAAACGTTACAAAGATTCAGAGATAAGATAATCTATAACACACACATACACACACACACACACACACACACACACACACACACACACATATATATATATATATATATATATATATATATATATATATATTAGAAATGGTAATTAATAAAAACCCTGACCTCATTCACTCTTTCATCCCATCATAACGAACATTTCTGTAAAAGTCTGAGGAAGCTACGGACGGCCAATAAAAAACGGCCGGTTAGCTGAAACAATAATGTAACTTAACAGAAAGATACGGTAATAAAAAATAAAACGTATATATATATATATATATATATATATATATATATATATTATTTTTATTAACGGCTTCTTTCAGTCTTGACTATGGATACCAACGCTAACGGTGCCTGCGAGTGAAATTTTGTGGGAAGTGTTATACAATCCCCAACCACAACTCTCCTGAGTGGACATTGCTGAATACCAGTGGCAAGTGGAGGTTCGCGACGATTGGAAACAATGCCGACATAAACAGAAAGCACATACGGCTCCTAGAATTCCTATCTGGTACTAGTCAGGCAGCACCTTGCTTAATTACGATGATCTGGCGAGAACCGGAGTGAAGCGTGATTATGCTATATATATATATATATATATATATATATATATATATATATATATATATATATATATAGAGAGAGAGAGAGAGAGAGAGAGTGAGAGAGAGAGAGAAACATAAAAAAGGAACAAACCGTATTATGTGTTCATCAACGTGTCGTCTTTATTTCGAGATTCCTCTGGATGAATGAAATAGAACTGCATCACACTGTGCACGTTAAACATTTTCAAATATTTTGTACTGGTATTTTTTGTTTCTTAATCTCATTAATCCAGAGGAAGTCTCGAAAGAAAGACGAAACATTGATGAACACATAATACGGGTTGTTCGTTTTTATTTCTCTATTTTGTCGGAATACTATTTACATTATTTTCTACATATATATATATATATATATATATATATATATATATATATATATTCTTTGCGCATGAATCTGTGTGTGTGAGGCCTGAGTTTTACAAATGTAACACAAATGTACTTTGTGTGCCTGGTAGTGTTGTCAGATAGGAATCCCTCCGATAAGTATTGAAAATATATAATCCAATAAAAAATCCGATTAACGAAGGAAAAATTCCATTTCGACCAAAGTTTACACATTTATACAACCTAACATAACAAGTTTAAGTTTTTTTTTCAACACAGAAATGGAAGTGCCTGGCATGTAAATCAACAGTAGTTATTTTATAAGACAGGTGCGCGTTCGAAATGTTTTGGTAAGAGCTCAAATGAGCAATTGTATTGGACTTTCGGTTTCAACTTTAATTCAAGCACTTATATAAAATAATCTTCTAAAATCCTCATTAAAGTTTTGTGTAGTGCATTATAAACTACAATGCATTGTTGACAAGTGACTGTGGGGAGACAAGATAAGCTCTCCCATCCTCGAGTATTTTTTTTACTTACCAGAAGCGAACTGCTAAAAAAACATAATACTCGCGTGCACATGTTTCTGTACGAATAAAAACATAATATTTCTGAGTATTTTACGATAGAGCAACGCCGGGCGGCCTTCTAGTAGATTTATAAAAGCAACATTAATATTATTTATTTGAATAGTTAACAATAAATTTTAGTGGAGACCCAATGAATATTTATTGTTTTAAAGTGAGAATTTAATTGCTGAAATTTTAAATAAATAAAATAAATAAATTCGTGTCATTTATTTAAATATATTTAGGAGTGAACGATGCGTTTTTTTTTCATGGAAGATGAGATGAAAAACGGAGTCTGAGTAGTTAACGACACAGGCTTACAAACTGGGTTATCCGAACTTATGCCAGCAGATTTTACGCTAATGTGGAGATGGCTTATTTCCTGGCGACTCAAATAGGTTCCTTGTCCTGTACAATTCTGGAGGGTCCACTATTCTAGGATTTAAATTCTCACTTTGAGAAGGTACTAATTTATTGTCTGAAGCGCCTCTATCGGGAATAGCCGATGGCACACTATGGGTATTTTCCAGTGATCTTGTATGGCACTGGCTTCTCAAATTTCACTTTTTGATCCTTGGATAACACTATTCTACCATAGAAGAGTAATAAGCATTACTTGGGTGTGCCAAGTTCGAATGCTCTCCCACCAGAAACACTTAGGATAATGCGAATTTCAACGCGATCTTTCCTCGAAATACCCAATGTATTTCGAGAAAGAGATTTTAACGCGAAATATAACGAGGAAACCAATGGCTATTATATGATCATATGAATGGTATAAAAAGAAATTATCATTTCTTCAAAATAGAATAAATTCTGACTGACATTTATGATTACTAGAATTAAATATAATTCGTACCAGTAAATTATACAACGTATTGTGGAGTTCCCTCAGTATTCCACTAGACTTCAGTAATAATTTATAAGTCTTATTTAACATGACTTTATCTATAGAATAACACGGATCTTATTTATGTTCGATTTACTTCAATAAAAATGTGTGATAATAAACTTAATAATTATGAAATTTTTTGGTTCGTCTGGACGTCTTTGTTTGCGTGCTTGAATTTTTACGCATTATTTATGCTTTTATATATATATATATATATATATATATATATATATATATATATATATATATATACAGAGAGAGAGAGAGAGAGAGAGAAAGAGAGAGGGAGATTTATATTGTAGACATTTTAGAATCGGATTATGCAAATGCTAAGTTGGCTATAGGTTAAAATTCTTTTTTTTTTCCGAGAATTTAAATTGCATTCTTTATTTTTACATTATTTTACTCAAAGTGTCGTAAGATTTCTCTCTCTCTCTCCTTATATATATATATATATATATATTAGTTATATTAATCTATATATATATATATATATATATATATATATATATATATATATACACTAGCAGGGAGACCTGGCGTTACTTTCGATTTAAAAAGGCTTAACAAAAATTTCACACTTCTAATATTTTTATTGTCATCGAAATCGGTGAAATCGTCCGTTTTTCAATCAAATCAATTGATTTCTTGCTCTAATCAGGAACTCACTATTGTGCATTGGGAGGAAGGTTCTCGTGCCTCCTGGCAATGATTTAGTTCACAAGTCATTGTAGTCTACACTACAATGTAGAGAACCTGCTGCTGATTTTATGAAATTGTGTTTAATTTTATATAATCACTTGAATTAAGTTTAAAATACAAATGTCAAGTACAATGATTCAATTATACTCTAACCAGAAGCGTTCATTTTGAACGAGTCTCTGTCTTATCAAAGAACTTTCTGTTTATTTTATAGGCCGATCCATTCTGCTTGTGTTGTGGTAAAGGTTCTTAAATGCAATTGTGTTGGTAGGCTGCATAAACGTGTTACCTTTCACCAAAATTGGAATGTTTCTTCTTTAATCAGATTTTTTTCGATTATCAATTTTTGATACATATCAGAGATATTCCGATACAAAATCTATCTGAAAACATTCTCAGGTGCATTTGTTATTAATGTGTGTAATTAAAAGAAAATCGGCGCAGCCGTTTTGGAGCCTTTGGGGAACGAACTCACCCACACAGACAAAGCGCATTTTATAAGTAGAGAAGTGATAAACTTCTTTCGAGTTAACGAAAATAAGCATTAAGAAATTTACGTGCGAGGTTTGAACCTACAGATACATGATGCAATAAAAACAAAACACGTAAATTTTCAAGTCTTTTAAAATTCTTTGCAGCTAATGAAAAAGAATCCAGAAATTTACGTGCGGTGTTTAAAACTACGGACAACGTCATACTGAAAAAAAATAAGCACGTTATCAACTTACGCACAGTAGAATTTTCACGGTCCGTTGTTCTATCCATGCTGCTAAGCGATGAAATGGAGAAATGGTTTTACCGATGATGAATAAATTAAAATAACGCTTTCGATTATCGGTAATTATCGAGGGTAATCTAAGATACAACTTAACTAAGATCCCTTCCTGACTTATACACAAAGTGCTGTTAATTTTAAAGAAATATTGTTCAGCCGCTTTGGAGTTTATAAGGAATGAACTCGCATACACACTGTTGTTGAATTTCATTATATATATATATATATATATATATATATATATATAAAACTGAGTAGATTTCAACCTCAGTATACTATTCGGGAGATACCTTCAACACCAACGAGAACTCTGCCACGATAGCATTCGAGAGAGTATGGTATCAACACTAATCTCATCCGTGTCATATGCGACAAGACCAGCAGTGCTGGTTACCTCAACGGGGGCATTGGGGACTGGTTCCGAACCAGAGTTCGAGTGAAACAGTGATGTTTGCTCTGACCGACATTCTTCAATTTCTTGAAAGAATTATGGCAAATTCATTTGAAGATTATCAAGGAACAGTCAGCATCGGTAGCAAACAATCACAAACTGCGTTTTGCTGATGATATAGACGGACTCACAGGCTCAGAACAAGAACTGAAGTACGTCCTCAGGCAACTAGAGAGAACATCCATAGCTTACGGCATGGAAATCAGTGCAAACAAACTGATGACAAATAGTTATAATGGAATCCAAACTGACGTTATTGCTAACAAAGAAAAGTTTGAAACCGTGAAGAATTTCAAATACGTTAGAGCAATAGATTCAGATCAGTGATCCAAGCCTGAAGTATTTGCCAGAATTGCAATGGCAACTGCAACACTAGTATAGTTGGACATCATTTAGAAGCACAAGAAAATCGAGCTCAGCTCCAAGATAAGACTCATGCGTTCCCTTGTCCACTGAGTTTTCCTGTATGCTTGTGAAAGATGGACCCTTACAGCAGAACCAGGGAAGAGGATTCACGCATGAGATGCGTTAGCAGACTGTTTGGCATCCCTTACAAAGACCGCATACCAAATGAGGAAATCAAAAACAGAATAAGATAAGCCATTGCTCTTACTAAGATCTTCTCACCACTATCAGGAGGTGCAATCTAAAATGATTCGGCCATGTAACAGTAGGAGAGGGGCTTACCAAGACAGTGCTCCAGGGAACAGTCAGAGAAGGAAGAAAGAGAGAAAGGCAGAAGAAGAGATGGGAAGAAAATATCACAGATTGCAAAGGAAATCAAACGTTCGGAGTACAGGGAAGGATAGCTAGGACTGGTTGACAGGCCATCTGCAGGCCCGAAAACGGCAACCGGTTGAAGATAATGATATATATATATATATATGAATATATATAATAATGGAGACGAATGTTTCTTTAAAATAGACATTTGTGGAGGTTATTTATGGGCGCCGCTACTGTATGTCTGTGGGTAGAACTGCTGTCAATGTGATGGTTCTAGATTCACTCCTCGACTTAAGAAAGGTGTTAGTCGAGCCTCACTGGGGAGTTGTGCAACAACGAAACAGGAATGTATGACTATATATGTATATATATATATATATATATATATATATATATATATATATATTATAATATTACATGGTTAAAACAAAAACAAAGCCTAAAATAAAACAATATATTTTCTATAAAAAAAATGACGAATAGGATAGAGAGATAAAACGATAAATAGAGAAAGAGAGAGGAGGGAAGGTAGGGGTTTATATAATTATAAAGTGGGAGGTGTCAGATGTAGAGGCAGGGAGATGTAGATTTTTATGAGGGAAATTTACACACACTTTTAACTCTTCCATATTCTTGTCTACGATACCAGGCAATGCCTAGTAATTATGCTAGTAAATACATTATGCTAGTAAATACATTTTTAGATTTGTATTTAATAAACTTCATTGTATGTGTAGAATTTATCATGCATTAGTTAAATGGTTTATTTCAATATTTATTCTTTAATGTTCGCGCGCCTTGATACTTATTAAAACGCTTTTCATACATCCACGTGTAAATAGTGTCGTTGCAATAAAGACTTGGCTATGAGCAGCGCGACGTAGTTAATTACCTGTAATTATATTTATTTCTATGCCGTCCGCCATTTTACAACGCTTAATTTCGAATAAGAAACAAGCTGTAATTAAATCAAATATTTAATCGAGTTTCGATTGTTTGAGTATAGAAGGAAATATTTAATCCCAGAGCACAATTATTTTTTTTTAAGTGTTATTTGCTCTAAAATGATATGAATAACACGGAAGGGGTTGAGCAGATAAATTAATTTCAATTTTGATTAATTCTTATAATCACGGTTTGAACAAATCGTTAAATTGCAGTGATTTAAAAACGGCAATTCGTTTGCCGTAACAAAAGACATTAAAAGAAAACAGAAAGTACCTCTGTATGAAGGTGTCTTCTTTATTAATATAAGATATCAACTTTTCGAACAAAGGTAACGTGTGAACAAGATGAGGATAAATTGTTATATTGACAAAAACTAGATAGATCCATACATATATAAAGAAAATATTGTAGTAGATAAAGACTGAAAGCTTCTTAATGCCACCGAATGGAATCTTTAACAAAAATCAAATCATAGTTACAATAAAAAATACTCGATACCAAAAATTCCAGCCCTTATCTTATGCGTCCTTCAATATTCAATTATGAATATACAACACTATTTCTTTATCTCTGCTCAAGTACATATACCACATGTGCACCTTTGCAGTGCTCAAAAATGTACGCTATCTAGCCGTCGCTTATAATAGATTAACAGTTTTGGAAGGACGAGGGGTTTTGTAAGAGATTAACTGTTATTTCAACTTGATAGTCCAATACGTCCACAAGAATAGTTGCGTGGCGCATTAATAATCGCGTTATCGCTGCACCTTACTTCTTCGGATTGTATGTGTAAGGTTATCCGAAGAGTATTCAGAACAGTTTTTAAGCTATTTTAGAACTGAAGAGGACCATCACAGCTCAAATCAGATTAATGATACGAACGGAGACCGTCAGCGTTATTGTAAATTTTACTCGATGTGTCCAGATGTACTTATAATAAAACAGCGTGAAATAAAGATTCTTGGAGATTCATGATTTACTCTTAGTAGACAAGTAAAAGATATGATAAAATTTATTTCTACCAAATATGTTTGAACTGTGGAATGGGATTACTGATTAATTCCATTAGAGACAGTTGCACGAATGGCTTTTTATATATATATATTATTGTTTCGGAAAGTGTTTATTACGTGATAGTTAAAAAAATCTTTAATATTCCTCCAATTTGTAGCGTTTGCATAATTTTGTAATCAAGTTATAGTTTGAATCACAGTAAGATCAGATTTAAGAATACAAGGTGGCTTTCTCAGAGTATTACATACTATAGAAAGCTTTACTTTTTGAAAGCCTCTTGTATTCAATATAAAGTTTCATTTTCCTCCATGAGCTCTAAAAATGAATAAAGGTAAATGAATAACCGTACCTACAAAATACCAATTTCTTATGTCTATAGACTTAAATATTCAAGGAACATTTAGACAAGTCCTATATTTATAGCACTATGCAATTTACTCCCGAAAGATATAAACAGGTCCAGGCAAGAATATACGACTATAAACACTTTTGCCGAAGTGAAGCTACATTGATATCGGTCAATAAAAAATGGGTGAACATTTAGTAATACGAGTTGCTAGATAATGCTCACCTTTATTACAAGAATTCTGAAACTGCTAATTGTCCATAAATTACAGAAAATTGCTTACAGATATAAACTTAATAAATTTTGGAAAAAGAGTATGAAGTGAATCTTGCATTAAATTTCGACAGCCTCGTAACCCTCCCTACCGTTACTTTCTTCTTATATCCTAACATTCGATAAGCGGGGGTTCTTACAGAGAGGGGGGTATAGCTGTTTTCTAGATCGGAATATATCCATTTAAAAGTTATAACTGGCTAGTCTTTGATTTTGATTTAGTATTCTTCTAGTCCCTTACAAAAAGTGGCTCCATGTCCTGTTTGGAGCGATTGTCATAAAAAGAACCACGTATTCTTAGATCGTTCCATGTTGAATGTGACACCTAAAATTGAGATAGCTTTACTATATCCAGATCATGAAGACATATATTTACAGATCTGATTAGATCAGATCAGAGAGATATTCCAGCTGTCCCTAATATTAAGAAAAAAAATGCATACCTATGCTAAGAATGTAAGTAATATTTCTCACGTCGTATCTTTTCTTCTATTTTTTCTGTGGATCAACTTCAATGATATGAATATCGGACGTTATGCTGGTGAACAAATAAAGGGGAGTGATGAATATACTCCGATGTTATATTCTTTTTATTAAGCGTTATGGCAAATCAAATTAATCAATTATTTTTTTCAAAACTATAAATATTATATGACTAGCTGACATTTATATAAATATAAATAACAGTTTAATCAATAGGGCATAATTACGTTGACACACGAGTTCCCGTCATATCACCGAAGTTAAGCGACGTTCAGCCTGGTCAATACTAAAATGGGTGACTATTTGAAAATTCCAAGTGCTGTATGTTCTCTCCACTTATCTCGACATTGTTTGCAGTCAGTCTTGGGTCTCACCTTCCAACTAGATCCAAGCAATGCCAATTCAGAAGAGGTAGGTAGAGGATTGTGTAACTCTTGCCTTAAAATTACACGCGCAGGTACCCTTACAAGAGTATATGTTGTCTCTTGAGACAAAACGGGGACATCGAATTCAATAAACCATCTTCATTAGCAAAAAAAGTAGGAAAGTTCAACAAGTCAGATAAAATAGATTTAGAAGATATTGCATCTATAAATACTCTCTGAATATTTATCCCTGGCTATTCTAAATGTGGACATAGTATACAGTATCATGACATCGTCAGGGACCAGAAACACGGACACAGACTGCTTCGTAGGTGGTCGATGTCAACGTCTATCTCTTAGTCTGCCTATCTCTCGAACTGACGGACTGTTTTCTGATGAGCACGTTAAGCTTTAGTTATTTTATTGGTAACATTTGCTTAAACGGAGTTTTTTCATGACAAATTAACCAAGTTGCGTTTTCTGGAATCGTACGATTGGGAAATAGGTGACATCTTTTGTTTCACCTATGGAGTTCAGTATTCTATTCAAAATATGTGAGATATGATTTCAATAATAGCATGCATTACTAACTGTTGACAGAGAAGACTATTTATTGAATATAGATGGTACATTCATTACTCCATAAAACGGTATTAAATGTGAACCGCCGTGTTTTAAATTGCCAAGAATCCTTTTAATTTTGTGAAAAAATGGCTTTTAAAAAATTAGTACAAACCTTATTTTATGCAAGTTGCAGTGTTCGTTTGCTAATAAAATGAAAATAAAATAAAACAATAGCTGCGGCTTCTCTTTATATGCTTACAATATCTTCATATACTATGCAATTAAAATGCTTCTAGTTTTGAATAAAAAGGCTGATTTATCAGAGATTAAGGCAGTTTGGAGTTAGATGTTGGAGTAGCGAGTTTTACCAGCAGAGATACAAGTCCCGCTGTTGTGAGTATTTGAGTTGTGAGTTTTGACAGTAGTGTGTCGAATTAAACCTCAGAAATTGTTACTTGGAAAGTGTAGAATAGTTAACGGTTGAGTATTTAACCAGAGCAAATTGTTTTCACTAATCAATGATGTTTGTAATTAATCTATTAAATAAAAAAAAAATCATTTGCTTTACCGAAGTACAAGGGGCGGCAATATACCGCTCGCAGACCGGATCAAGCCCGCGAATGCATTTTGATCGGCACCCGAGCCTGATTACTAATGACTTTAACATGAGAGACTAGGCTTTCGTATTCAACAAAAGAATTGCTGTTATCTTTCTCTCATCCACACAACCGATTTTGTATACAATGACTTCAAGAACACGATAAAAATCCAATCACCTAAAAAAATAATAATAATTGAAACAAAATCTGAGAGTTTATTTGCCCTAATGAGCGATCGACTTGCGACAGACATTGGACGGGGACAGCTTGAAAAAAAAATATTGTCTCAATCGACCTGCATTTAGTTTCTCCAACAGTAAACCTCTATCGCTTATTTTTTGTTCCTACTCTTTGTAATTTACTGGAATATTTCAATGTGCCATGTTTTGATCGTATACCCCCCCCCGCTCTTCACAAAGAATTATTTCACTGATTTTTGTGCACGCTGATTTGCTTGATACATACCACTCGTTTTAAAGATTAATAACTCTGCAAATAAATGGTCGGATCCTTCTATCGATCGAGTAGATATCTCACTGCTGATGCAATTCTCTATCTATATAAGAGCCAGATACGTCCAAGGATGGAATAATGTTGTCACATATGGGCAGGGGTAGCTAGAAAAGACTTTTCCTGCCTTGATAGGGTTCAAAATAGACTTCGTGGCCCGGTGGGAGATGTCCTTTTCTCTTCGCTGCAACCTCTATCTCACAGAAGAGATGTTGCGAGTTTGTCTCTGCTTTATCGTTATTTTCATGGAAAGTGTTCAACTGAGCTTCAATCTATGGTCCCCCCTCCCCAAACTTTCACAAGAAACACTAGACTAGCTGAAAACATTATCGATAATTTTCCCCACTCTTTATCTGTACCTAAACCTAAACATAGATTCCATGATCAAAGCTTCTTTCTTAGAACTGCACGCCTGTGGAATTGTCTTCCGTTTTCCTGCTTTCCGGCTGACTACAATATGGTTGTCTTCAAGTCCAACGTGAACAAGTTTCTGATGAGCCGTTCCACTTAAGTTAACAAATTTACCGAACTTCCATTACTATCGATTACTATATTGTCCTTTTGACTACTCTACACTCTTTAACCCTTATCCTTGAGTGGCCTATCGGCCTTGATAAGTGGTGACGCCTATGTAAAAAAAAAGAAAGTTCAACAAATTATTAATGTTTTATCTGCAGAAATAAAGTTCAAGTGAATCGATGCTTTTCGTATGATATTTACCTTTTCAAAAAGTTATGAATGTAGTGTAGCTGCTCAAGATTACCACGAGGAAGTATTTTACTCTCAGTTATTTATAAAAAAGACGTTGGGGTTTTGCCAAATAATTTACCAAATAACTACATATATTTTATCTGTTAGCATCCATTGGGGATATAGTGATATTTAAATCTATTTCAAAGTAAAATTCAACTTTTAATTGAGATATATAATCATAAGGGCTAGGACAACAGCATATTATTTTCGTTGTTTTTACTGTCGAGTATATATGCGACACAATTAATCACCGAAGATCACATCCCTCTACATAAAAATATATAAGATATCAATGGATATATACGTGAGAATCAAAACAAGGAAAGAATATGCTGTTGTTGTTGTCATAGCACTACTAATCATATTGTTGCGTTTGACAAAAATTATTTGGTGGGACCATCACTTTAGAAATATAACTTATTCTTATTTCCAATTATTCCAAGAAAAAAGGCACCGCATGACTAAAAGCTATTTGTGCATATAATTAAGGATTTTCGAAACGAATTTGTATCACGTTTTGCTGACTTCCGTCTGCATAAAAAATGTTTCCAAACTGTTTGCTACACATTTTGATATGCAGCTGGATGGAGTATCAAACGTTTATTCCAAAGATATTTCATTAATTGATTTTAACGCAAAATACATTTTTCCCCGAGTGGAAATAATTTCAAATAAAGGATCCACAAATAAAAAAAAGTTATTAATGTGAACAACTATTTTTTTCAAAATTGAAGCAAACTAAGAAGAATTTGAGAACAAGATTGACTGATAACTAGCTTAAACTTATCTTGCACCTTGCATCAACAACTTTGCAACCAAATAGTGTGACACGCTCAATTAAGAACATATCACAAAGTTACCCATTGATTCGGTAGTTGTTTATGTTAGTTTAACGTCGCTGCTATTTATTTATGAATAAATGATTCAAACAATGTTTCAATTGAATAAATTATATTTTACTACCATAACCATCTTTCGATTAAATAATTAATTTTATGTGTATTTAACACACGTTGTTAAATATTAATATGCAATAAAAAAGGATTTCTTATTCATTTAACCTAACTCACTAGAAAAAAGAGAGATTCAATTCCAAACACAGATCTCAATGTTCTGTTCCTGACAAAACATATGTGTGCACCAGAGAAGTGACATTTTTTGTTGTGAAGTTCGCTTTTATTGTAAATATCTGATCACTGTGAGACTATGTAACCTTTACTTATTTAAATATGAACTTAGTATCAATTATATTTTGCTACTATAACCATCTGTCGATGGAATATTTTATTTCATGTGTCTTAAACACTCGTCGCTAAATATTAATATGCAACACTTAGCAAATGAAATTTATTGTTAGTTTCAATAAATTGGCTATACATCTCAGTGCATTAAAAATGTTAGACTATCTACCAAATATCTTACCTGAGGTTTATTTACCAAGTCACGTTGCCTATTTTTAATGTAAAATAATGTGTGCATATTTGCTATGAGTTTATCTAATTATTATCCGATTCATAAATGTGTGGATGATATCGTATATGTACTATATACTTACAACTGTTTGTACTCGTATGTATCGGCAAGTGTGTTTCGTTCGTGTTTAACTGTTTGTGGTTCTTTTGTGGTACAATTTTCAATAACAATTCCAAACATATGCGTCATAATTTCATCCACTTCCTTTCGATTGATTTCTTGTCACTTTGAAGTATTTCTGGCGTTCTTTGAGGAAAACTAATGTTGTTCGCGTTTGTAATTTTAGATTTTCTTTTAGCTTTCTGATTTCTTAATATTCATTTTAATTATAGGTCAAATGTTTAGGTTGACAAGCGTATGCATTTGTGATTCTTCTTAATTTTACCTCACTGATCTGTAATTATAACACGAACCAGCCTAAAGACTCCAATGAGTTGAGAGATTTTATATATGGAGCATGATAACGTACATGCCAACATAACATTTTATTAGCTTATTATTGTATAGATTAATACATCTGTGTTAAATAAAACCTACTTTAAAATGATTTTTTTAACTAGATAAGGTAAGTCGTGATTTCATCAGTAGAATATAAAATTAGGATTTGAACTAACGTGTAACGAGCTGGCGTCATGCAATGATATTTGATATGTGAGGGAAATTGCGCAGGTTACTTATAAATCACCGGGAAAATAGTGGGTAACGTCATGAATAAGATGGTTTTCGTTTTCTAGTTGGGTTTTTTAAATTTTTTGTCCGCGTTGAACGTTTATCCGCTAGCGAATGGTCTAAGTCGTTGAAGATCAGTCCCTTCTCAAGTACTTATAATACGTTCATATTTATCAGAGATAGTCTTTCCAGAGAAGCTAGTAAACTCTGTGAACCTATGTATATCGTCTTTTGGTTAGCTCTTGCACAGTCTTTTTTCTTGCGTTTTCTATAAAATCATTCGAATTAATAATAACAGGCGTGTTTCTACTTTCCTGATCTATCACTAGAAAAAGGTGTGGCACAAAATCGTTTTTAATGTGATGAACAACCGGTTCATCAGACAGGCGCACTCTGTAAGGAATCAAAAAGCAAGACTTGCCTTATTCTGGAAGAGATTCCTTTCCATCGAGTAATGACATTATTAGTGCAGCAGTAGAAAAGATAATACACTTGGAAAAAATTATGTATTTCTGAAAAATACAAAAATCAATTAAAACGTCTTGGGAAGGGGATTATGATCATCCTTGTCATTGTACCTTATATATATATAATATATATATACACATATATATATATATATATATAAATATATATATAAATATATATATATGTGTGTATACATATATATACATATATATATATGTATATATAAAGATATATATATATGTATACTTATATATATATGTATATATAAAGATATATATATATATATATATATATATAATTTTCCTAAATAGAATTTTCAATCACCATAATACTACATTCACTCCAGGGTTCGTCCTACTAAAGATGCCCAAATCGATTTAAAAAAATTATATATGAACATAAATAAATAGATAATTTTTGTTGAAATAATTTCATTACACACTGCTCTCAGCTAAAAAAACAAAACAAAAAAAAACAGATTTTGTTAATAACAGAAAGTTATCCGAAAATCCGTTTTTGTCGCCGTCGATGAACAAGTATCGAGGAACGGGCGGCAGTATCCAAAAATTGAGTAATCATTCAAACACTATCGTGTTTGAATATATGGTTAAGTGTAAGTTTTACTCATTTAGAACTGCTTGAAAGCTTCACCTCTCATTCATTTTGAGACTAAACTTCAAATGATTTTTACAGTTCATAGGTCACGTTCTCAGCTATATTTTGAAATAAAAAAAATCAAATTTTGTTCATTAAAGCAAGCGTAATAATAAAATCACTGGTGTTCAATAGTTTTCAGAATGAGTAAGGAACGTAAGAGACGGTTTCTTCTGATTCGCTGTTGGTTACCATAGCAGCTTTCTCAACATTGACTTTTTTTAGAGATGATTATTTCTGATTAGCTGTTGGTTATAATAGCAACTTTTTCGTCACCGACACCTTCACAAATGATGACGGGGATATCGCTCCCATTTCATCTTGGCTTATATATAGAGAGTAAACAAAAGTGATACTCTTCGTCGTTCTAGGGATGATAATCTTTCGTTTACGAGGTTGCTCGGTAATTCTATTTCTCTCTTTTTGTCCCCTTTTTCTATTTATTTACTAAATTACGCCTTTTAGTTGTTTTTTTATTTATTTAGTCAATTTACGTTGGTAATAATTTTTCATGGATTGTTGACAATGCGTATTATATTGAATACAAAAAAGAAACTATTTTTAAACAAAGTCTGGAAAAATCATGGATTACATAGAAAAAGGTGAATGTGAAAAATAATACTGTTAAGATTAAACTGCTAAATTAAAGTAAAAGGACGAGTTGTTAAAACTGGAAAAGAAAAGGACAAGATATTCTAGTAAAAATATAATAAATTCATAACTTATAATATGGCAGCATAAAGAAGTTTTATAAATTCAGTTTTGCATTATATATGAATTTTTAAATCTGCAATATTTTAAATTTATTATATTTTTTTTACTAAAATATCTTGCCTTTTTCTTTTCCAGTTTTAACAACTAGTCCTTTAACTTTTCTAAGTTTATTTTTAACCATATTACTTTTCATGCTCGCTTTTTCTATGTAATAAAATATTAATCTAATTTTTGAATTGCCAGGTATAAGGGAGTGGTTGTGACAGTTGCACCCTTCTCTTATGAGAAATGGATTAAGTGAAGATACAAACTATATTCTCTAACACCAATGTATACTATTACTACAACAAAAAGTTCAAACTTAAATGATTGTACGCTTTTATTATAATTAACGCCTACCTCTGCTGCAAACATAATCTTTAATTTCTATGCAATGATCAACTCACCCTTTCTTTTTAATCAACCGAAATATATAACCCTTATTCCGTCAGCTATGACAGCTTAGAAGTTTTAAGCAATTGATTTTTGTTTTATTCTTAGATAATTTACATTGAATCTTTAATCTGTTACATAGAACTGAATTTTACTTAACATCTTTATTAATTGCGATACGCGTCCGCTTTTAGTTCGTAATTTCGTATAGATCCTAGTGTTCAATAAAGATCCACATGACGAAGGTTGTAGTTTTCAGCGATCGAAACGTTTACGTATATAGCATCCGAGATAACAGTAGCAGCCTAAAGAATACTTGTTCTGATATTATATTGCGAATGCGCTTTTATTTGGCAATAAAGTTACATCTTCCTCAACCCAAACCCATGGTATTTGTAAACTTTTAATCGAAACTGTCGTATTAGTTGTAAAATTTTCGATAGGACATGTAAGATATGCACCTCTATATCGCAAATCGTCCAACTTCGGGTTTTCAAAAAGCACGCTTGATCTGATAAGATTGTCTATTTCTATACCTGCAGAATTATTTCTCCTATACTGCCAGACTTTATGTTGGAACACGGCGCTCTATTTTTCGCTAATGCAGTCAATACATGTCAGACGCCGAAAATATAAAACCAATTACCGAAGTCTATTTTAGTAATACCAAACTTCATAACAAGCAGAATTTTCTCTTCGTGCATGGTTTGCTCTTTTCCTTAGTCTACTTCTCTCTCTCTCTTTCTCTCTCTCTCTCTCATCTTAATCTTCTTCCTTGATTCCTGTTGCTCTATCCTCTGACTTACAAATGTTATTTTGTAATTATTCAAATTTTTTTTATTAATCTGAAGATATTAAATAATCATTTTCCTTTTGTTGCTTCCCATTTTCTAGCATAGTTTCCTCAATCACTTACAAAACCCACCTTTGTGGTGTCTTACTTTACCTTTGTGGTGCCTTACGTTGCCTTTGTGGTGCCTTACGTTGCCTTTGTGGTGCCTGTCTTTGCTATTCGTCCGATTCTTCTATCAGACGCATTTGTCTGTCTTCTTTTTCCCAAGAACGAATCTCAATTAATCCTTCATCATTTGCTTTCTCTTTCTCTGTCTCTGTCTCTCTCTTTTTAAATCTATTTATCTTTATTATTAAATCTATTTATCTTTATCCAGGTCTCTGGCTTATTTACATGTCATACGAATTGTATAAACATATTTAAATTTTCTTTTATCATAACGCCTCATTAACATAAAAAGAATATATGTTTTATTTGACCTTTGTTTCCGGTTTTGTCTAGGCCTATGACCTCCAAAACCTGTTAGCCCTCTATTCTCAGCTTAAGATCAGTCTGGCCGGACATTATTTGGTTGGTTTGTTGGTTTTTGTTTTATGGTTTTAAGGTTATTTCATGCCAAATCCAGTGATTATGAAGAAAAATATTTTAATAAGATGTATTTATTTTTGTTTTATTTTGTTTTTTTTTTGTATTTTTTTGTTTTATTTGTTTTGTTTTTTTGTGTTTTTTTTTTTGTTTTTTATTCATTATTTTTTTTTTTAAGTTAACTTTTATTTAACCCATAGTTGGGACCCTAACAGGTACTACCACTCCGGATCAGAGGGAGCTAAGAGCAATGGATATAAAGGGATGACTCCACACTCCCTAAAGCTCACGAGTTCGGGCCACACCATCGGATATAGTTTAAAGTCATATCCAGGATCTTGCCGGACATTAAAAGTAAAACAATGCCCGCGTTAGGACCTATGCTTGACATTTGGAAAAGAGTTGAACAAAAAATCGCATGCTCACTTCGAAGAAGGTCACCACAAGAATATACAAGTGCCTCCAAGGGAACCAATTGTTTCGTCAACGTCTGTGTTTTGCAGGTTATACTTAAGTATTGCTAAAAACATATGCGCGATTGTATTTTCTTAGGGGGAAATGTCATCGTTTTCCCGCATACATTGCCTTGTGTTCCCTAATTATCACTTTATCGAATTCAGACAAGGTTTAACGTTGTTTAACTTCGGTTATCTAACGAGAACCTGCATTTTAACGTGATTATCTCAGACAAAAAAAAATGATATAATTAATGATCTTAAAGAAACGAAAAAAATTCTCAAATCTGAATAAAAAGGTAAATAAGTGAGAAGAAAGCAAGTGTCAGATAGAGAAATTAGGTATATATATATATATATATATATATATATATATATATATATATAAATGTGTGTGTGTGTGTAGAGAAGGAAAGATAAAAATGGCGATAAATAGAAATATATATATATATGCATGTATATGCATATCTATATATCTAATAAAAGTGAAGGTGTCTGTCTGTCTGTGTCTGTATACATTTACCTACGCAATAGCTTTTTATGTGTGTCTGGTCACGAATAGGCTCCTATACGGTTGACTTTTTTAAAAAACTGATTACATATAATGATGTATCGAGACACAGGAATGGTCATGTTTGATCTGGCAGAACGGTGGTTCATTAAAATTGTGGGGTCTGCATTCGCGCCTGGTCCACAAATTATGGAAATAAAAAATAAAAATAAAAAGTTTACAAGTGTTTTTTTTATATAGATGTACATAGGAATACTTTGATAAATGTTTCAACTTAAATAGGGATGGTATAATAAAATTGTGGGGTCTACGTTCGCGCCTGGGCTCCATAGAATGGAAATAGGCACAAACTTTAATAAAAACTTTTCATATATATCTGCGTAAGTATACTTTGATAAATATGTTTCAGTTTGAAGAAGTATGGTATAATAAAATTATGGGGTGTTCGTTCGAACCTGACCTCCATAAAATGGAAATATATCACAAAGTTTAACAAGTTTTTTTTTAATATAGATACACAGAATATTGTGATAAGTGTGTCAGTGTGTACAGGTTTGGCATATGGGATTTTTCTTTTTTATTTTTACTTTCATCATATTTTGCTTTGGTTTTGATACCCCCAAATTCAACCCAAATTTACAACCCTTCCTTTTCATAGCTTATCATACTTTCATAAATCAGAGTCAATTTTCTGTAGGCTGTTTTTGAACCCAGTCAACGACGGGTACTTTTGCTAATATATATATATATATATATATATATATATATATATATATATATATATATATATATATATATGTTTGCATGCCTGCCTAAAACTTTCGACAGAGGCGACAGATCTTTACAAAATCAGTATCGTTTTGAAGTTGGACCTTTCAAACGACAAATATCGAAAAATTGGCTAAAAACATTAATACCTTCACCTCTAACTGGGTACTTTTCTACAGGGGGTCGCTTTTTCGCCGATATTTTTAAAAGTCATCCTCTCTTTTCGATTGCCTAGCCTTAATTTAAACCTACGTCACTTCCGGTTTGGCGGTGGTCGTAACAGCAAAGACGTTCCCGTTCTTTTCTCCCTTTGCGGTACGGGTTCGGGCCTTCCTTCCTACCACCACTTTTCTTTTTTTTTTGCTTAACACACACCTCCAAACACCCAAGCAATGCCGGGCTGAAATGCTAGTATACAAGCACACACACACACACACACACACACACACACACACACACACATAGTAAAAAAATAATTATATATATATATATATATATTACTTCCTTTAATCACATGAATTAATATTCGAAGATATTTTTATGAGTAAATTTTCAGTATTTTTTGATAATGCTTTTGTCCTTCTGTTTTTAGTCGCGTGCAAGCGACTATATAAGTCACTCCCTCGGTCGGTCTGTTGGTCTGTCTGTAACTCTTTTGTGCTTGGCCTTTTTAGTTAAGATCAAAGGTATGTTGTTAATAGATGTTATTCCTAGCTTTTTAAGCTTTTCTTGGCCAAGATCAAACTGTAGTATCTGTTCCGGTAGATACTGCAAGCGAAGACCATATGTGAGGGCAATCCCACATAGAAGACCTTGGTCAATGTAGGAGAAACCCTTCATACCAATTGTTACTATCCAGCTCCCCTACTCCCCGGGGAGTTGGTCCCCATTTTCCCTTCACTCCTCACATTAAAAATCGGCCTTGTGACTAATTTGCTCGGTGGGGGAGCAAATAAATACAGCTTTTCTTGGCCTTTTGGCCAAGATCAAAGTGTAATGTCTGTTCCGGCAGATACTGCAATCAAAGACCATATGTGGGGGGAAACGCCACATATAAGACCTTCTGATATAAAGTGGGGGATCACTTTTCTGCATTAATTTAATGTAAAATAATCACCCACTTTACAACTAGTCAGTTTCCAGATCATTCAAGTTGTTTTTGAAGGATTCCAGTTATTTTTAACAATTTAAGTCATTCTTAAGGCCATTCAATTAATCCTTAAGTTCATTAAGATCATTCTAAGTCATTTACTTTTTATTTATTTAAGTAATTCATCACATTTTTCGGTCATTTTTGTTTATCTTTAAGAATTTTATGTCAATCCTACATTCACGCATTCATTCATTACACGAGAGAACGCGACTAATGGCTATCGGCCCTGTTTGTTTTTTAGGTTATTTAATGCCGAATCCAAAGATTTTGAAGAAATTTTTTTTAATAGAATACATTTGTTGTTTTCACGTCGGTTTCTATTTAACCCATAGTTGGGACCCTAACAGGTATTACCACTCCGGGTCAGAGTGGACCAGGGAGCAATGGTAATTAAAGGGTGGCACTACACTCCCCAAAGCACACAAGCTGGGGGCCTCACCACTGGATATAGTTTAAGGTCATATCCAGGACCCCCATTGAGGAACTTTTACCCTCTGCAGGGGGGGAGGGGAAGTGAGCGTATTCTAATGCCCCACCGACAGGGCCACTTGAATTTGATATACAGGGTACTGAGATTTGGGAATATCTTTGTAATCCGTTTTTTACAAGGTCAGTATTGTTTTTAAGTCTGGCCTTTCAGACGAAAATTATCGAATAATTGGCTCAAAACATTAATATCTTCACCTTAAACTGGGCACTTTGTACGGGGGGGGGTTGCTTTTTTCGCCGATATTTTTGAAAGTCATCCTCTCCTTTCGATTGTCTAGCCGTAATTTAAAAAGAAGTTACTTCCGGTTTGGCGGAGGTCGTAACGGAAAGGACGTCAGTTTTTTTTCCCACCGTTCTTTATCTCCGCGATACGGTTTCCTACTACCACTTTTTTTTTGCTCAACAGACACATCCAAACATCCAAAATGCTAGTATATATATATATATATATATATATATATATATATATATATAGAGAGAGAGAGAGAGAGAGAGAGAGAGAGATTGTTTTAAACTAATGCTATGTATAAAATAGATTTCCAATTCTATTAGAAAGAGTCTGTGAACAAAATATAAATTAAAAATAAATAAATAATAAAAGCAAACGAAATATAATTGGTGATAGTAAGACCATCCACATCGTTTCTAAAATTAAAAGGTCAACTGAAAAAGAGCAGCTAAGTCTCTAAGTGGAAGTGGGGCAAAACCGAGAGCAAACAAAAAGAGGATAGACTTGGGAGTAAATAGTAAATTTTAAGAAAACAATTTGAGAAGATCAAATACGAAACATTGAAATGAGAGAAAATATTCTGAGTATTCGTTTGCTGAAAGATAAAAGGAAGCACATGATTCACAACTAACTAAGAGGACATCTTAACCAGAGAAGAGTTTAAGAAAATGGAGCCCTTATCGCGAGGAGCATGTTGAGGCATGGAGAACGTATTAATTCCTGACTCATACTTCACTTTGATCTTTGCTCGACTACTTGAAATGTAGTTTAGTGTCACCGATTTACACCTTGTCACTACTGGTGCTGTATTATTCGACAGTTTATTTTTAGGAGAGATTCAGTACTCTGAATGGTAGCTATTTCATTAATGTTTATGGTGCTTTCGACCTTTCTTGATTGAACTTATTTCGTGTTGGTCAATCTGGATAATTGTATTGCCTATTACTACGGTGTAACGATTATTATTAATCTTTAAAATAAGACCAAAACGAGAAAAGTGTTTGCAGTTCGGTTGTAGATTAACAGCCTCTGCTTATCCCATTCATAATAGATAATATCCTCTTTTTTAGGCGATTACTTGTGAACTACTTAAACAAATAAAAATGCATTTAGGATTTAGAGTGGTGGATCAGTTCTCTCTCTCTCTCTCTCTCTCTCTCTTTCTCTCTCCCTCCATCCCTCTCTCTGTTATGTCCGTAGACTCTTGTAAAAATGTTTTTATATTATATACAAAACTGAACCCTAACTCTAAATCCTAAATTCATTCAACATAAAATGATTGCATATTTTCAATCCTTTTTAATAGTTTAAGACAGTTAACTTTTTTCCACGAATCCTAAGTCAAGGTGCTCGCGGGGAGTTTACTATTCCGTTTTAATGTTTTGAAATTAATTTATTGGAGAAAAACAATTTATTGCATGTTTCATAAATCTTATTTTAAAATGTTATCAGGGAGAATGAAAGAACGTGATTATAATAAATAACTTTGAATACGAACTATAACTAGCAAAACTATTTAAACCAACTGGTAGAAATTAGCGTTTCTGGACAAGTTCATATAGCGTTCCAAATTGGCAGAACATTGGCAAACGAAAACAATACAAAATAGAGAATAACAGAAACGAAGTTCACTAGCACCATAATATATTCAAGGGTCATTACTTACTTGTCTAGTATGCAGTAGACAAACAATATGTCTTTTAGGTCATCCGTAACTATAGCCGTCGGATTTTCATAGATAAATACTTGCCTATGCTTTATAAAGAAAGAGGGCGCAAGCAAAGCGAGACATAGCTAAATTATGAGTATACGATTCGCGATGACAACGGCAAAATAGATTTGAACGAAACAACAACGATGCGCATGAAAAACAGAATCAAATGAATATAAAAATCAAAAGGGAAAAACTAATATAAGAAAAAGAACACGGCAACACGAAGTGGGAGAGACAAAAAGAAATTAGGTAGGGAGTAAAAGGTGTCTCCCCGCAGCAGATGAAGGTTAGAGGAAGCCAGAAGTTTAGTAATTGCATCGAAACAGAATAGAGTCCATATTATTGTCACCGAGAAGGTGTAAATGTGCTTTTCGCTATCGTTGGCGAGATCAAATATATTAAAGAGCCATTGTGTTATATGCTTCTTGAGAACAAGGGTCCTTAACTACCAGGTTTACATTTTTATTTGTTGATGCTCTAATATATATCGATCGATGCCCGCGTTCAGTCTCGAGAGACAATGGACATTCCTTTTAGGGTAGCTGCACGTGTAATTCTAAGGCAAGGGTTGCGCAATCTTAAACCACACTTATCCTTGGTTGGCATAGTTTGTGTTCAATGGCGAGATGACGTCAAAGACTGACTAGAAACAACGATGAGATAAGCGGAGAGCATGTACAGCGGCTAAAATTCCTAATGATAACCTGTTTTACTACTGACCAGACTGACCACCAGACTGACCAGACTGACCAGGCTCAACTTTGCTTAACTTCGGAGATCTGACATAAACCGATGTGGTAACGTCATTTTGAGATATGTATATATATATATATATATATATATATATATATATATATATATATATATATATATATATATATATATATATATTCAGAGAGAATACAAGATAGATATAGATATGTAGATACTTATATCAATAACCATTGAGGGGCAAATACCCATATATCTACACATGCATGGGGACATGAAATTCCTGTGTGTATATATGAGATACATTGGGACGTGCCGGTTTAGGATCTAACAAACAAATAGAGTTTTCCGATAAAACCGTATACTGTTAAAGATCATGATCATTACGTTTCGATCGATACGTAGCTATATACATGTTTGTATATATGTATATATATATATATATATATATATATATATATATATATATATATATATATATACTCTTCAGAATTAAATTATCTAACAATCAACTGGCATGAAAACCTGTGATTATAATTCTTACACAATTTTATTGGCAGTAATATTCTATAAGTACTATTTCATCGAAATAAAAATAGAAATTGCTCGATATACACGATAGAGCAAATAAATCAAATTGTATTCATTCAATATATTTAAAGATTTATGACGTGAATGGTTTAATTTCAAATCAAAAAGATTTTTATTATTCTATGTAAGACAAATAATACATTCGCGTCATAAATTTTTAAATTTATTGAATGACTAAAATTTAAGGCATATATATATATATATATATATATATATATATATATATATATAAAATTGAACAGAACTCATGGCAAACTCATTTTTTCATTCGTTTAATTAAGAGGTCGTTTTTAACGGGCAATTTTCGTCTGATTAAATATAACCTTCATTAATATTTTATGAACAATATCCCCTTCAAATTTTAATTAACTTTTTTTATGACCAAAACTCGGAAGTACAGTAATAATTTAAATAAATTAAATATGGCGCTTTAAATGTATATATTTTAATGGGTTTAAATTTCCACTGCCTTTTTATCCGGAAGGGTTGCAATATATATTTGTTAACTAGTAGGTATTGCTCTATCGTAAAATACGCATAAATATTATATTCTAATTAATGCAAAATTCTTATTTATTAAAAACAAAAGTACCGTAGGTATTAACTGTAACGTTTAATTTCTTGTAAAACAAATTACGCAAAAAAAAACAAAAAACAAAAATACGGAAAGAAACTTAAACATGTGCATGCGAGTATTATGTTTTTTTTCTTTTAAACAGTCCATTTCTTAAAAGTAAAAAAATACTCGAGCTGAGATCGAACCAAAGCCCAAAGACAGTGAGTCAAGTACGATAACTATTATGCCAGCTTGATACGATCTTTAAAAATGTTTTCATACCTACTTATCGTTGACAAGGAATCTATCATGTGAGTGATTCACGCAAGCAGTTGCGAAACAGATGAAAATCCGATGACTCCCACGTAACATTTTTTTTAAGTTTGACTACTTAGCTGTTTTTTGTCCGAATGAAAATATGTTGCACATGTCTGAATATCCTACATAACAAATTCGTAGTTTTTAGATCAATAATTTTTTGAGTATATAACGTGAGGGTTTTCCTCACTCTTACAGGTATATACGTGAATAGGAACTCTTGGACAATAACGCAGCGGATGAAAATAAATCTTTACAAATATCTACACCTTAAGTATTATTTTAATAAAAATAATTATTTTCCACAGACTGTTGTCATCATGAATGTTGATATTAATTATTGGAGTTCATGTCCCCGGAATTAAATGAGTAGTTCTCTATACGATCATCTCACGAAAATTACAATAAGTATAAATATAACTAAAATATCAGCTTTGACTACAAAAATTAATATAAGTAAAATCAGTAGGCAGTAAAATTAGCAATCGCTAAAACTATTACTTACCAAGAAAAATAAATATGCATTCAAGACAGTGTTAGGTCGCAACACCAATGCCATGAAGTCACCAATTGATTTGGAGGTGAATGTGAATGTCATATGAAATACGAATCAAAACGATAAACTGCCACTACAAGGATTCCGGACAGAAAGTTCCCTCAAACATTCCAGTCATTACATTAGCAAAGTTATGGTTGTGACACACAATTTATGTGAAGCTGTATTCTCCCAACTTTCCTTAATAGCAATACCGAAATACACGAAATATGTAAGACGATATGGGCTATATCACATCGCCAACGAAGCACACGATTAAAAAAATGCAATATCAGCAATCTAAACATAAACTATCTAAAAATTATATATATATAATATCTAAAAACTATACATATAATATCTAAAAATTATATATATAATATCTAAAAACTATACATAAAATATCTAAAAATTATATATATATATATATAATATCTAAAAACTATACATATAATATCTAAAAATTATATATTAAAATATCTACAAAAAAATCCGCAATATCAGCCGTCTCATTAAAGTCAGTTCATAAAGATACTTTCCATAACAGTGGAAATGTGTGTTTGAATGATTTCGAATTGATTTGCTATCTATTTATTCCTCTAGCTGCTTTGTAAATTGTTATGGATACATTTGAAAGTAATTATGAGTTTACGGTCTGTATAGTGACTTCACAAATAAAATCTATAATACAATATCATCAATATATGAAAGTTTTTTGTACAAAAAGCTTAGCGTATATATATATATATATATATATATATATATATATATGATATTTTTGCATATATACCATATAATGTATATATATATATATATATATATATGATATAATGTATATATATATATATATATATATATATATATATATATATATATGATATTTATAAAGTTGGGGTCACTTCCTGATTGCTTGTTCTAAAATGGGTCGCCATATTTTAAAGGTTAGTAACTACTGGCCTAGAGCCAAGTCCATCGTTACACTTAAACTTAGTTATATTATGATCAGTTGAAATGTTTTAATGTGACTGAATGCACCCTTTATTTATTTTGGATTACCGAGATCACTGTCCTGTATTCCCATCTTGCGTTCCACTATTGGTAAATCTCGAAGTCGAGTCAAATATTGATCTTAGCCGACTCCTCATTTATGTAGTTTATAGGTGGATAAACGATTAAATATTTTCTTTATAGTGATGAATTAATTAAAGGCATAATAATATCCTGGGGTGATTTAGTTGGTTTTTTTTTATTTGTAGTTGATAATTATAACTATTTCAGAATTTTTTCTTTGTGTTCTATACATTTATTTATCGACGCATTGTCGAATCGGAAGATTAGTTTGGGAATAATGTGCCAGATTCGACAAAAAGTATCAAATATGTAAAAAGACTAAATGTTCACAATATTCTTTGATATAAAATTAAACGGATGAACAGAAGATAAAAAAGAAAGAAATAACTTTTTAATAAAAAGGTTGAAACTATTCCTCGAACCATGAAATTTTGTTGCGTTGTTTTTAGTAGAATAGGAGCTTATAGTACTTTTAGTTGAACTTATATGTTATTATAGTACTTTTAGTCGAACTTATATGTTATTATAGTACTTTTAGTTGAACTTATATGTTATTATAATACTTTTAGTTGAACTTATATTTTATTATAGTACTTTTAGTTGAACTTATATGTTATTATAGTACGCTCTATAGCATTTTTAGTTAAACTTATTCTTACTTTATGTTCTCACATCAATTAGAAATGATTGTGTTCCTAAGAATTAGTGTTTACCTTTCTGTAAGGATGAAATGGAATACTTCCTACTCTACGTAACACTTATTAAGCAAATGAACATGGACAAATTTTCGTGAATATAAAAAGAAAACAATCCTCTCAAAAAGTATTAACACTTGACGCGGCGTGTCTGGTCCTTGCCAGATGTTGAGAGAGAAGGACAGAAATAGAGAGAAAGAGAGAGTGAAAGAGAAAGGGAGATGAGGAGAAAGAGTCTCAAATATAGAAACATTACAGTATATAAATATTACATATTAGGGACTCTACGTTAGCTATTAATGTAATGTTGATTTTGACAAGGGGCACACTGATTGTACGATAATCAGGGCAAGAAGAACAGGTCAAACGTCGTAGACAAAACAGAAAGAAGATGGAGAATGGTGTCATGCTTTCAAGCAAAGAGAAAACAAAGGTTTTCTTATCAGCCTCTCGCTGGAAGTCGTACGAACAGATCACCGCTACTGGTGTAGAAAACTGATAATCGCAGCGAATGTTACTAATGTCTATACGCGTCAGTCATTTCTGGTAAGTTAATAACTTAATTTTAAGAACTTATTAACTAGCTTAGATAGCATTAGTTACTCCCTCTCTCCAACTCTCTTTCTCTCTTTCTCTGTACGTAAATTCTCCCAGAATTAAATCATATACGCAAACTCTCAGCGAACGTCCCTGTGTGTTACTTTCTTATGGAAAAGAGTTTTATTGATATTTGTAAAACAGGCGAGACGATCAACTTATGAAACGCAACGATAAAGGGAAGCGTCAGACAACCACATATAAACACCACACGTGTATGTGAAAGTAATTTTTATTTGTTCTTTAAAATGTCATATAAAGTTTATACAAGACATAACAAATAGCCGTAGCGACCAATAATCATCTGACCTGTGTGTTCATTCGTTTGCGAACTTTTATCTTCATGGGTGTTGTTGTTTCACCACGGTTTCGGAAAACTCATCCTCCAGCTTTCCTCAATTTTTAGCGACGGGATAGAAATAGTGAGTCTTGTAATTGATCCTCAGAAACTACAGGCTTCGGGGCTCGTTGCGCAGTGGATAGAGGCGTCGAGTCTCCACTGTTCAAAGTGAGCATTGAAGATAGCAGTTTCAGTCCTACCCAAACAGGCTAGAAAACTAGTTGGACAAAACGTGGTGAGACAACAATTATGGGAAGCAGAAATAATTAGGGATAAATCCCACGAATCAGCATTTATCCGAAGGTTTAAATGTCATTTATTAATGTCCCAGTAGACGAGGAAATTCATTAGTTATATGGGTCCTGGACAGGCTATCAATGATGAACAGAATTATAGTTGACGCAAGAAAATGTGACTTTCACGTTTCCCATAAATTGGACTAAGCAAATCTGAATCCCGCTATAGTAGATATTTTGCACAAGTTTGATGACGACCTGGACGTTTGCCTCTACTAACACAAATACATAAAACTCGATGAAATCATGAGTTCTTTTTCGGACGTAATAAAAAAAACAATCTCTCCCCATCCCGATATAAATTGTGACGGCATCTGTACCCGCAAATAATGAAATGGTGCAAGAAGGCTATGTAACAATCTTTCTTTTCTTTATTTACTTTAAGTATTTTATTAATTATCCTCCTCTTTCTTCAATATTTCCAGTTTACCCCCTCGCTTTGTAGATATAATATATGCTTAACGTTCAATTTAAAAGTTATCACTTTTGAAATCAGGATTCCCACCGCGCTTGGTCCCGGCAATTTAATTATTACGCATCCGTTAATATTCTCGACAGTAAAAAGCTTGTAGTAACTATCTCCTATTATCGTTATATAAAAAGCGCAGAAAAAAAAGCTACACAAACCGTGCGTTATAGAACGTAATTCATGAATGAATCAATAGCCGTTACATTTTTTTGAATGAATGCTATGAAAGTTTGGCCATTTATAGTTACAAACCTGACCGACCAACAATATGGATTTAGGCAAGCCCGTTCCACAGCAGACATCCTAACTGTAATCTCCGAGCGTATATACCATTCACTTGACAAAGCAGGGGAGGGTAGAGCGGTAGCTCTAGATCTATCTAAGGCTTTTGACAGGGTATGACATGAAGGTCTTCTCAGAGAAATCAGATCATACGGTATCACTGGAAGATTACTTAACATAATAAAACCATTCTTAAACAAGAGAACAATCCAGGTTGTCCTCGATAGCCGTACATCTAAAAAATATGATATAAATGCAAGAGTGCCTCAGGGGTCTATCCTTGAACCTCTATTATTCCTAATATTCATAAATGACCTCCCTGACAAAATTGTCTGTGAGATGGGTATATATGCCGATGACACCACGCTCTATAACAGACACGACAGGAAAACAAATGAATACATATCTAAAGAAATGCCAGAAACACTAGAGGATGACCTCCAATCTGTAGTGGAATGGGGACACAAATGGATGGTCACATTCAATGCTGCCAAGACTAAACTTGTTTCCTTCAATAACAAGAAACCTTCTCTGTCACCAATAGCAATGGCCAAAGACTCTTTATCTGAAAGCGCGTCTTTTATACTCCTCAGCCTAACGTTCACAGGAAACATGAGTTGGAACAATTACATTGAGAGTATTGCCAGGACCGCTGCGAAGTAGGTAGGTTCTCTCTGCCGTGCTAGAAAGCTACTACCGCCCGAAAGTATCCTGTACCTCTATAAGGCCACCATTCGTCCATGTATGGAGCATTGTTTTTATATTTGGGCTGGTGCATCTGCTACTAATCTCTCACTCCTAGACAAGGTTCCAAAGAGAGTCGCCAACCTAATAGGTCCTGAACTGTCATCTAAGCTTCAGCCTCTTTCCCACCGACGCAATGTAGCATCCCTCTGCCTGTTCTACAAGTACTTTAACGGTGAATGTCCCGACGAACTGCAAGCAGTTGTACCCCCTCTACGTAAATACCCCTGACAAACCCGACAAGCATATAACACACATACACGCATATGCATGCATATGCACACACATATACATACATATGCATACACGTATATACAAACATACATATTACCATACATATATGTACACATGTATGCACATATATATATACACATAAAGTTACCTACATGTACCTACACATAAATATATATGCACCTATACGCATACTTATATATGCATAAATACATATGCATACATACACACAAATATATATATACGTATATATATATATATACAAACACACATAAACATATATACACAACAAATAAATAAATAAATAAATAAAAATATATACACACATACATATATACATAATTATACAAATAGGTATACATACACATACATACACTAGTACATATATTAACATACATACATACATACATACACATATGCATATATAAAATGATGGCAGATCATTTATTACATGTTTCCAGCATTTCAGGGCTACACACGTGAAAATTTTTCGATCGCCACGGACAATTTTTTTATAGACGAATGCCTGAGGAATATCTATACAAAGATGATGTTACAGAGTGTTAGCTTTGTACGACAACTAAATCTCTCTCACAGTTTAAAATGTTGAGATCCAGCAACAAGCATGGGCAAGATAGCCAGCAACAAGTAAAACTGCAGACCAGCTTAATGCGGGTACTGGTCTCCCGCTTTAGTTTTTATTTTTTTAAACCAGAGATTTGCGTCACCCAGAGGGATTGCCTTAACGAGGCTTTTGGGAGTCCTCTAAACTCCACACATACATTGAAATAAACATATACACGCACACATACAAGCATGCATACAAACAGATGCACGCAAACATACATACGCAAGAACACATACAAACACACATGACAACATGCACATACACACATACATGCATACATACACGCATGTACGTACATATGCGCATACGCGCACACATACACGTGCATGTAAAATATACATGAAGGAACATTTATGATGACGATGATGGTGTTTGTTACGAATAGGTGAATTCAACATGAATAGAAGAGTAAAACAATCCGAAATACACATCACATAGAATAAACAGAAGTTCGCTTCGCCGGTAGTACAGCTTTTAAAATGAACATACATTCATAACGGCACAAATCTTCAACGTTCATGACGACGATGATGGTGTTTGTTACGAATAGGTGAATTCAACATGAATAAAAGAGTAAAACAATCCGAAATACACAGAACATAGAATAAACAGACGTTCGTTTCGCCGGTAGTACAGCTTTTAAGATAGATAGATACATATATCATACATACATACATACTAGCCGGCAGACCTGATTGCCCGGTCGTAAAATACGCTTAAATATATTTTGATTCATGCAGATTTCATATTTAATATTATGCTAGCAATAGCCGCTAACCGGCGTTGCTCGGTGCAAATGTGTCCCCCTCGAAAAAAAGTAAAGTACGGTTGCTGTTTTTGTTGTTGTCAAGAACGGGTGGATATAGGTGGTGTAGTAAATGTATTGAGCAACACTCAGCCATAAAAAATTGAATATCAACGAGTGGAAAAATAAAAAATAGACTCAATACGTAGCCTACGTTGAGAGAGGCCGGAGGAAAAAAGGAAAAAGCCATCCATTTTGCTAGTAAAGCGGTGGTAATGTTGACTGTTAACTTCCCGGCCTCCGCGACTAAAAATAGTTCGTGTCAAAGTTTTATTAAAAGTAAAAAAAAGTTATTTAAGAACGAAACATGGAATCCTATCCTGAGTAAATGAAATGAAACTTCTTTCATGTATTTATCATTTATGATTTCTTTCTGCAATACTTAGTTGTATTTATGTCACTTATAAAAAAAAAAAAATAAAAATCAACCCTAAAACAAACAAAAAAGAAAAAACTACGAAAGCGAATGAAGGGTTTTCGTTTCATTTCGATAATAAACAATACAAATAAAAAAGAAGAAATACAACAAAAGGAAGAAAAAACTGTTCGAATTCGATAATTGAAAAACTGAGAAAAATGGAGAAAAACACGAAAAGTTATAAAAGCAAGAAAATAAAGAAGAAGCGAACGTAAAAAAATCACATAAACAACCCTGTTTCAACAAAAAATAAGCATTGCATGGGCTCGAACGTTCAACCAGTAGGTTACGACGCAGACCCGGTATCCATTTCTCCAGGAATACGTCATCAAAATAGCATCTTGTTTTATTCTATTTTAACCAATTTAAAGAAGATCGCTAGACGCGCATACGTGGTTAGCGAAAAGCAGAATTCGTTGTTTTCAATAACGAGAATAAGAAAACACGCTCTAAACAATGAACCACCATCCCCCCACAAGAAAGAAACGAAAAATCTTTTCGTAAGGGATTCGGCGGCGTTTATGTAATTGCCCCCTCTAAATTTCACAAGTGACATTTTTTAAATGTTTAACGATAAACCAATTGATTACAAACGTTACTTTCATAAGAAAAATATATGTAAATGAAAAAAAAAAAAAGAAATGTGTTATTACTTCTATCGTTCGGGATCAGTTTTCAATTATAAAGTTCCTAGAAGGGGGTAAATTTCATTGACATACATCAGAGATTCGTTCATATTTTCATCTCGGAAGTTTGGACAATCGATCCAACGTTTTTTTTTTATTCAATCAAATGGTCAGAGGAATAAAGCTCAAACGGTTTAGAACGAGTCAACTGTATTTTTGTTAAGATGTAAACATCACCAGAGATAGCTGCGCTATTTATCTATATGGAAGTTATGATTTTTTTTTTATTTATGTAACTTTAAACTAAATTATAAATGATTTATATACATGCGTGGCAATCGAGCGGCCATTTTGAATAAGGTCTGATGTGTTCGTTTTTTGTAACATCCGGGAATATAGAATTTCAAGGGAGCAGCCAATGATAATAGGAGGAATGTTACTGGCAAGAAATCATTATTTTCGAATGGTGAACCGTAATAGTAGATGTATGTGTATGAGTGTTTTAATCCCGTTAATAAGCGTGTCTTTTCTCCGGTTAAACCCCAAACCTAAAGTTTCGCATTAGTTAGAACATCCTATATATAAAGTTTCATGTCTGTAGACCAAAAACTGACACAGATGGTTCGTAGGAAAATTGTTTAAACAAATATATATACGCATACATAAATATACATAGAAAGAGCTTTGGATTTATTATAACCTTTTTACCCAAATATTATGCAAGCGTAAATCATGTAGAATATCTGCATAAATATAGAGACACGTAATAGCTAACTAAAGCTGATCATCACATAAGAAAACCGAAAAAAAAACTAACAGGGAATTAATTAAGATAGACATTGATGAATGCAATTCCACTACCCATAATATCTAACCACGTTGTATTTTCTTTTTAAATATATTAGAAGCCCGGGATAGGGGATTAAAAATTAGTAACAAAATACAGTGCAGTATATAATACGAATGTATATAATCAAATAATATACAAAATAACACCGTAAGGCGGGGTAAATACTGTAACTAGGGTCGGGAAAACATCGTGCTTCACATCGTAACCTGATAAAAAACGTATCCTAGAGCCACCGCATCCCGGGGTTCTACTGTAAATAATAAAAAAAAAGGTTTTTTAATATTAATATGAATACACAAAAAAATATAGGAATATAGATATGTATATACTTATTTCTAACTGTATATGGATAATTATAGCTGCAGTGAGCTGGTTACAAGAATTGTAGCAATATCTGAATTTTATTTGTCATTGTCCTTCGTTATTTAACTATATTCACACTCGAAATTCTTTTCGCAAAACATTCGTTTTCGTAAGTTTCAACCTTTTGTGAATCCATTTTTTATTCGAACGGTTTTGGAAAAAAAAAAAGGTAAAAAAAAGTAGGATTTCTTTGCAAATCTGATTGCAATGGTCGGCCTGCAAACGATAAAGGGAGAATTTTGCTCTAATTTCATTATCGGCCATATGCGATCAAGGCATGTTCGATCAGATGCATCCAGCTGGCTGAGCCGAGGTGTGCAGAAAGAAAAGGAATATAATCCATAGCTACAATAAAAGTTATTAAATAAAAACGGATTCTCACATGGATACGCACACAACAAAAAGCAGGCTGTCCGGCGTTGCTCGGTCATAAAATACGCTTAAATATGATATTTTTATTCAGATAGAACTCGTATCTATTATTATCGAAAACTCTGTAATGATTATTATATTGTACCCAATATATATATATATATATATATATATATATATATATATATATATATATATATATATATTCAAAACTATAAAAAATGACGTCAGTGCTACCAGCTGGAATCGAAACGAAACTATTAAGTAAGCTAGTATTAACCGTTATTTACCGCTTTAGCTCCAGTTGTTACCGTTTTAGCTATCAGCCGATGGTTAAACAAATCTAAAAATAACGCGACTACAGACTACAGGAATAACGCTACTACAAGCTACGCATACTCGGAAGTTATTCGATTAATTTCTGCTTGGGCCAACTGTTTTGTTTTTAATATTGACATCGTAGCAGCTTATTGTGCTCGCTAAAAACCCAATCGAAAGTGTCCTTGAAGCCCGAATCCCTTATATAGCGAGGTTCAAGTCTGTAGAGTTTTGTAGAGAGGTCACTTTTATATATGCCGATATATAGATATGTAAGCATGTCTGTGTGCTAGAAGTTTTTCATCCTAAACTTTACGCAATAATGCATAATGTAGAAACTATGCATAAATAAATAAGCGTAATAGTTAAATGAAACTAATCATTTCGTAAGAAACCACAAAAATGAATAACCAATTAATGGACGCTTGTTTGTCAAAGGAATATGCAAATTAGTAAACGTTTCCTACAGTTTCTATCTCAATGTGAAAAGGTGAATTTCGCTTAAGTAAATAAGCAAATCCTTCCTAAAATTTAAGCAACCATTATCAATTCCTCAAAATAGCTTCATCGTAAGAAGTCGTATGTTAAGTTATATTAATTTAGTTTATTTATATATGCAAATAAGAAAAAATAGTGTTGAAGTCATTCGTGTAAATTCATATATGTTTCATTTGTGAAAGCTTATAAATCGGCAATTAATCAGTATTACAATATTTCAGTTTCCTTGAAGGATTTTTAAGAAATATAATATAGGAACAACCACCTGCTTTAAAATTCATTATTATGTACATCATATTGAGATCGACTAACTATTTTATAGTTGTATTTGTCCTTGTGTTCATTTACTTCTGTTATGTTTTCTTCTTTCGTCCTCTTTTATGTTTATCTATCTCTATTTCTTTTTCTCTCTATCTATCTCTTTATTTATCTATCTTTTTATCTATCCATCTATCTATCTATCCATCTATATATATATATATATACAGAGAGAGAGAGAGAGAGAGAGAGAGAGTAAGAGAGAGATTAGTATACATCAGAAGCTTCTCTAAAGTACTTCACTTATAAAAATGCCCTTACAAAGATATTTATATATTTTTATATAGTCCTGAATAATTAACAGTCTCATATTCGCAAAGAAATAATAAAAGCTACACATAATTTGTAACCCTAACCCTAACCCTAACCCTAACCCTAACACTGACACTAGTATAAAATTCTTTTCCGATCCGAATTTTTTCACGTTTTTTAGCTGTTTGTAAGACTTTTATTTTCGAATTTATTTTCTACGTTCGTTTGTGTATCGATACACAAAAATCAGCTATCAGGCAATAATAGCTTTTCGTCGATCAATTCATGCTGAAAATATAATAAAAATAATTATCCTACTACTAACATTAAATCAGATTGACAGCCATCCTTAAAAACAGAGCAAACCTCACTTAATCTTTTAATTTTTGTTAAATTCATCGATAATATCGGCAATTCTGTTTTTTTTTCTTAGTGTTGCAAATCAGTTCGACAATTTTGTTGTTGTTTTTTGATTTGAGGTAAAAAAAAATGTTCATACTGTAGAAAGTCTACTTTCTCAAGCTTTACTGACTTTTGGCATTGTGCCATTTGGAAATTAAATAAAACCATTAAATAAGGAATATAATTAAATAGTCCTAATAAACCTATTTAAAAAGGTAGTTTACTGTATACTTTTATCATAAATCTCTAGCCGAAAAAGCTTATTTAGATCACGGGGGGGGCGTTTTCCTCATTATATACGATCTGGCATCTATCTCTATCCTCGTGACTAGTCAAGTGTTCAGAGACTACCTAAGTAGTTTGCACCCAGAATAACTTATCCTTGTTTGTTTTTAAAATGCAGAAGTTCCAAGCCCAAATGATACTGTTCTTTAATTAGTATAAATCTTTTTTCATACACATTTTGTGCAGCGTGTTTAAGAGTAACTCCAGCAAATAATGCTATTTTAATGGAAAGAAATATAAAGAAGATTAAACCCCAAGTAATTTTATATCTAAACATAGAATCATTTATTATATAATATTTTAAAGCCTAATAACATAGTGACATAGATAACATTGAAAATTGTCCACATACTTTCTAAAAAGATTATGTTTTTGAAATCTAAAAAATAGACAATAATTTAGAAGTTTTATAAAGTTTCCAATTTATAAAGAAATATATATTTTGTGGTCGCCTTAGTGTGATAAACATGATATCTGCATATGTACAGCCGATACTTGTTACGATGTACGTAAAAATACGTACATAAATACACATCTTTGAGAGTCTAAGTTCTCTCTGTACAGAACAACCTGGAATCAGCATACTTTTGCGTAGCATTTAGCACTAATTAAATATACAGAATCTTATGTTGTCGACTTTTTGATACAACGTATAATTATCTGAATGTTTATTTCAATTGCTATGTTTACGCACACATATAAGATTTTACAAGAAAAGTATGATACTTCTGCCGTAGATAACGGCAATCGGACCAAAGGCGCTGATTCCAAATCTCCTGTTTAGTTTTGTTCCTGCATAACACAGGATGTGATCCCGACACACATGCATACATACAGCTTATATATATATATATATATATATATATATATATATATATATATATATATATACATATATAAATATATATATATATATATATATATATATAGAGAGAGAGAGAGAGAGAGAGAGAGAGAGAGAAAGGGTGCGTTGTATTTATATCCGACAAAAAAAACTACTTCCGAAAAATTCTCTGTTAGTAAGGCAAATTGATAAATAAGCATGAAAATAAGTCAAGATTGTTTTTTAATCCAATGGACATTTTTTTTTCATTTATTAATAAACGGAACGGTTGTTTATGTTTATTTATTTGTAAAATATGACGGTTTTAGATGCATGCTGAGTTAGTGAGTTTGTGCTGAACACATACACACTTAAGACAAGGTTAGAAACACACGAACTTTTCGGCTGATCGGTGGCCGTGTGGATAAAGCGTTCCCCTTCGGTAGAAGATGTTATGCTATATTTGAAGGTTCAGTACTCACTATTAGACAATCGTACGTATTCTTTTCTTTTCAAGTTTATCACCTAACCGTTAACCTAAATAATGCAACAAATATATCTTTGCGATTTACAGAATAAGAACAATTGTTTTCCTATATTAAGAAACTTTAGATATACAGTTACGTTGTTACGCTGCCGTTACGCTTGAACCGTCTTCGTTACAGATGAAACTTTTTTCGGACCCCCAAGCAGTCCGGCACAGTTGAAAAGAAACAAACAAACAAACAAAAATGTTTAAAAAAAAGCATTTATTAATGTTACTCTCCCGTCTCAACACCACTTAAAAAGTCTCTTGCTGCCACATATCAATCTAGCCCGGTTCGCGTTTCCCTTTCCTTCGACCGCATGGCAGTCACAGTCGGCCCACTCTCGCACTCGACCTTACATGTCCATTTGTTTCTCGCGACAACGTGATGCTTTTTTCTTCTTCTTGTCGCACCAACCCGCGAACATTTCCATATTTACATATGCGCGTTTTTTCGGCTACTGCTGCTGCTGCTAATCTCTTTGCAAGCCAGTCATCCTTTGCTGCTGCTGGTATTTCCCACACAGTCATATGCACTATGTTAGAACCTTACTCGCTAATATATATATATATATATATATATATATATATATATATATATATATACATACATATATACAAACACACACACACACACACACACACACATATATATATATATATATATATATAGTTTTCAAAATTAAAGCCAACTTAATAATTGCGTAAACGTAAACGGGTGTAGATATTAATACTTACAATTATAGGACAATTCTAACTAGCAGAAAAAGCTAAATATTCGAGATAGAACGTTGATATAAGAAAGTCAATTTTAACTTTGTGAATTAGAATTTACACCATTCAAAAAGGAATGCAAATTGACTTCGTTAAATTTCATTATTTCAAAGAATGACTTTTATCCTCGAAGGAAAAAAATAACTGTTAGCAAAATAATATTTATAAACAAGCTATAATTTTGCTGATTAACACATGAAGTGAAATCTTCACAATATGAGAGAATATAAAAATTAATAATGTAGAAGTCTATGTGTCACGAGAATATTCCAAATGAAGTTCAAGTCCAATGAAGAAAAATGAAAAATGTGGTAAAATCCAAAGAAAGTTTGGTTAGATGTGGAATTGCAAGTGAAAACATCCAATAGTTCGGATTAATAATCCGAGTAGTATGAAGGGAAACGATTAAACCGAGAAAATCCCTGACACTAAAATGGCATCTTCATAGTGCGTTAAAATACTTTGTCACGAGGTAAAATTCTAAGTGAAAAAATTACAGCTGATCGTTTTAAGCTTTCGCAATTATTCAGTTGGAAATTACAGCTGACTGCGCGAGTGAAAATGTAAATCACGTATGCTTTGATCGCCCTGGAAATTTTAAATGAATTATGGCAAAGCAAGAAAATAATTAAATGATAAGGGAAAAGACAAACATACATATGCACTCACACACAATCACATATACACACACACATAAATATATGTCAAAACATCGTTAATTCATTACCCACACAGCATCAACCGTATAGCCTAATGGTGAAAAGTCTTGACTGTCATTTGGGCGGTCGGGTTTCGATCATGGCTTGAGGCCCTTGCCTGTCTAGTCGCACTGATGAGCTGAAAAACAGCGGAACAGTACTGTATATGGATAACTATATATATATATATATACACTTGTGCCCGATATTATTCATACCCCCCCTTGAAAATTGAGTTTATTAAGTGTAACTTTGTAAGAATTTATTGCTTACGTCCATATTGATACATATTCCTAATAAACCTCTTCTGATCATTTTCGTCATTTTAAAATCTCGGGATACTTGTAATAAAAGAAATATACAGCTATTTATAAAATCTGCAATGTTCAAAAATAATCATACCCCCTTATTTTTTCAGTATTAATCGAGTTTCTGACTGTTTGTTTCCTGTTTGATTCTTATTTTGAATGCTTTTATACAACCTTTGATTAATTTCATTTCTTTTTTTGCATTTTTTAGAAATTAAAATGATATCAACTGAAAACCAATAAAAGAATACAAATTATTAGAATGGGGAAGAAAAAAGAGCTTAGTAATGATCTTAGGACTAAAATTGTGAATTTACATGAGGATGGTTTAGGTTACAAGTCAATTTCCAAGAAATTTGAGGTCCCTACAGCAACAGTACAGAGCATAATCAAAAAATTCCAGAGCCACCACACAACAAACAACTTGATTGGTAGAGGAAGGAAAAGGAAACTGTCTGCTAGAGCCACCAGGAATATTGTAAGAAGTGTTAATGCAAATCCAACCACCACTACTAAGGACATTTTAGAAAATATGGAGTCTTATGGCATAAAAATATCAAGGCAAACATTGCAAAGGACTCTGCATGAAAATGGTCTGAAAGGAAGAAGACCAAGAAGGACTCCATTGCACACCGGAAAACACCTTGCAGCACGTCTAAAGTTTGCTAGGACCCATGTGAATTCTCCAGAGTCCGTTTTCTCAAGTATTTTGTGGACTGACGAAACAAAAATTGAATTGTTTGGCCATATGGATGCTGCTTACGTTTGGAGGAAGAAAGGAGAAGCTTACAACCCAAAGAACACCATACCCACGGTGAAACATGGTGGTGGTAGCCTAATGTTTTGGGGCTCCTTTTCGGCTAGTGGTCCAGGTAGTTTGGTCAAGATAGATGGAACCATGAAGAAGGAGCAATATTTGGAGATACTCCAGAAAAACATTAGACAGGATGCGGAGAAGCTCCATTTAGGACCAAACTGGGTCCTTCAACAGGATAATGATCCAAAACATACTGCCAAAATAGTCAAGAAATGGTTTGAGGATAATCAAATTAATGTTTTGGAATGGCCTAGCCAGAGTCCCGACCTGAACCCTATCAAAAACCTCTGTCACATATTGAAAACTGAGGTTAAAAAGCGGAAACCTAGAAATTTGAGGGATTTGGAGAAGTACTGCATTGAAGAATGGTCAAAAATCAGTGTTGATGCTTGTAAAAACCTTGTTGATAAATATCCAAAACGGTTACAGGCAGTTATTAAGAATAAAGGACATGCTATTGACTATTAGTAAGAGAGGTATGAATAATTTTGAACTAGTGCCATTATTGTTTTTCTTTGTATAATGTTTCAAACTTGCATGATTTATTTATTTGTTGAGTTTAAATTAAATGCTTATGCTTGATTTATTGTTTGAAATCCCTTTAATATTGTCTACCTTCTGGTTTGAGCAATATTCTTATAGAAATCTCAAAGATCTGAGGGGTATGAATAATATCGGGCACAAGTGTATATATATATATATATATATATATATATATGTATATATAAAGTGAGAATCTGTGTGAGGACACTTCTCAACCTATATACTCAACGGACTTTTGATCTACAGCCTTATAATTTGACAGATATGGTATCCAGACATGTGGAAAAATTTAAATGGGTTTTTTTATCTGTAAAATCGACTGCTAAGTGGTCCAATTTGAAAAATTGGTACTTGGGAGTCATCGAATTTTTATCCGTATGTGAACTTTTTCATGACTGCGCATGCGTGAATTATTCACATGAAAGCTTCCTTATGTTAAAAATAAGTAGGTATGAAAACACTTTTTTGAATATCCTGGCAACCTGGCTTAATAGTTATCATACTTGACTCACTGTCTTTAGGTTTGGGTTTCGATTTCAGCTTTAGTATTTTTGTTACTTACAAGAATTGAACTGTTTTGAAAAAAAGACAACATAATACTCGCATGTACATGTCTCCGTTTCTTTCTTATTTTATTTTATTTTGTACATGAATTTAACGATATGTTTAATACCGGGCAGCGCCGGATACATCTGCTAGTACTTACATAAACTCTGTCTAGAAAGAAATTGGTATTGTCAAATCATTTATATAACATTTATAGATATGTGTTATCGAATGAAATAATTTGCACTACTATGTATAGTGAATAAGCATGAAAGCAATAAAGTTCCAATTTGTAATTTCAGAGTGATATTTCGCACTTTATTGGTAATTATAGCAATTTGCAGTATCAAGAGATTATTTGCAAGAATTAGAATTTAGTATTATCGCTGGTAATAACGAACTAACCATGAATCAATATATAATGGTAATTGTTAGCAATGAAAGTTTTCGCTTTAAATTTCTAAGGGTTTGAAAAGTGATCGTCGAAGAATCAAGAAATGTTTCAAATGGGAATTCAACCAACGGAAAAAAAAACCCGTCTCAGTCTGAATTCAGGAATTTAACAAAGCGATATCTATCACCTATCCGGTGAAATTTAATAAGAAACACAAATGTGTTAAGTGCGTTAATATTTGAGGCCGCTGGAACTCCTATAGGGAAATAGGATGTAAAGCATTCAGGAAGTTTGCTGATGTAAAAAAAAAATAAATAAAATAAAGAAACGTTTGTACGAAAAACATAACGAGACAAATTTGCAGTTTACAATATCTACAAGAAAACTGATTTCAGTAAAATGTCTTTTAAAGACAAATCAAAGACCACGTTCGATTAGCCCGATAATGGCTTCAATGATGAGTTTGTCAAGAAGATTACTTAAGACAATTTTTTAAACGCCTACAATGCTTCGGTGGAATTATGAAATGGGTTGGGATTACCGGTAATGAGCTCGTTTACCTATTTAAAGTGAAAAAGTGTGTATATATCTATCCAAGTCCGTGTATATATATATATATATATATATATATATATATATATATATATATATATATGTATATATATATATAGTAATTTATAAAATATGTATTACGATTAAGCTACACTGAATATTCTGCGTTTCATCAACTATAGGATTCGTCAGGCTTATGCGCGAATTCTGTGGTTGCTTCTTGTTTTTATATATGTTGAGGATTTCTAGTTAGCCAATCAGCTTTCTAGTATCCACCGCGCCCCTTCCTATCAGCCAATGGGCATGCATTTTATCGAACAAAGGATCTGTTTTTGAACTAGGTTAGTGGTTTTAAGTAGATCTTTTCCCTCCTTTTTATATATATATAAATATACCTATGTGTACACACATACATGCATATATATATATATATATACATATATATATATACATATGTGTGATCGTTTATGTATATTCATGTTTATTTAATTTATTTATTTGTTTGTTTTCTATTGTTATTGTTAGTTTTAAAGCTATTTTGTATCGCTATCCTAGAGTAAGTTTTATTTTGTGAACACAGTTGTTTGCTATTTCTCGTCTACAGTTTAATAGATTTTGAGGTTCTTTAAAGTACAAGATAGCAAATTTTTCATGGAGGCATAATTTACATGGGTCGTCTAAATGTCTGCACGTCGTAGCTTGTCTCATTATTTTCCATTCGACTACCGGCGAATGTCCGCTTTCTTTGAGTTCCCAGTATTTATTCGCTAGTGTTGTTTTATATATATATAGCCAAATCATTACTAAAGTTTATATATATATAGCCAAATCATTACTAAAGAGGAGACTGAGAAGTGTAGTTTAGTTTCACTTAATGCTAAAATATCCGGGAGAGTTTACTAAAAGGAAAAATTCTACATTATTTACGATACTTCTCGCCCCACGAATATTTGTAGATTCGAGCCTCAAGAAAGTAGGCTAATAGGTTTTGTTTGGGTGATTGTCTGATATTATCGTGATATTTCTTTGGGTTGTCATTACGATTTTGTTTAATTTCTCTTTACATCATCAACATTCTGATCCCCATCTGGCATCAATTGAAATGAATGGCTCTCGTCTTCAGGAGGCCTCAAGTTTTGACAAGCTTCTGGGCTTGACCATTACTCCTGATCTTAAATGGAACACGTATATCAAATCTGTTGCCAAGGCCGCTGGAAAAATGGTGGGATCTTTCTATCGATCCAGTAGATATCTCACTGCTGATGCAATTCTCTATTTATATAAGAGCCAGATACGTCCAAGGATGGAATACTGTTGCCACATCTGGACAGGAGCTGCTAGAAAGAACTTGTCCTGCCTTGATAGAGTTCAAAATAGACTTCGTAGCCTCGTAGGAGATGTCCTTTTCTCTTCCTTGCAACCTCTATCTCACAGAAGAGATGTTGCGAGTTTGTCTCTGATGTATCGTTATTTCATAGAAAGTGTTCGACTGAGCTTCAATCTATGGTCCCCCCTCGCAAAACTTTCACAAGAAACACTCGTCTAGCTGTAAACACTATCAATAATTCCCCCCACTCTTTATATGTGCCTAAACCTAAACGTAGATTCCATGAACAAAGCTTTTTTATTAGAACTGCACGCCTGTGGAATTGTCTTCCGTTTTCCTGCTTTCCGGCTGACTACAATATGGTTGTCTTCAAGTCTAACGTAAATAAGTTCTTGATGAGCCGTTCCGTATAAGTTATCAAATTTAACAAATTTTCATTACTAATGATTATTATATTGTCCAATTTCTACTGTACACTCTTTAACCCTTATCCTTGAGTGGCTATTGTGGTGATACCTATGAAAAAAAGAAAAAAGAAAAAGTCCAATGTGAACAAGTTCTAATTGAATCGTCCCCCTAAGTAATCCAAGTTACAAAATTCCCACTGTTTACTATGCTAAAATCACAATGACTAATGTATACCTATTAACCCTTATCCTTGAGTGGCCTCTGGGCCTTGATAAGTGGTGACACCCATGTAAAAAAAAAAAAAAAAAAAAAGTGTTGGTCAAAATGTGCCAATTCCGACGTCAAGTATGCATACACAGGTGGTCAATTAGCCGAGTCTTGTCTAGTAGGCTGTGGCCTCGTGAAAGTTCACCGAAGATGGCAGCAGGGTGTCTTTCCATGAGCGACATGGCACTCTTATAATCCCGATATTATATAATTGGTGGTAGGGTCGCCGCTCTAAACGCTACTAAAGAGTTTGGGATCCTGTACTGACAGTCGAAAACAGCAGCCAGACAAACTGTCAGCAGGTACCTTTAGACTCTCAGACAAACTAGCTGAGTAAATACAAATGGCATGTATGCAAGCAAACTTAATTTGCTCACTTAGTGAGATTAATCAGAAAGCAAAGCCAATGTAGCGTGACTCAGGCGAGTCTCTTGTACCTCTGCACTCAGCTAATAGACAAAGAAAGAGTGTGAAAACCGGACGACAGAGGCTATCTACTCTTTAAGCAATTTAGGTTTGCAACCCGGAGAATCTGTTCGAATCACCAGCTCTAGGAATATTGTGACCCAGGATTGAGGAGGTCTGCCTCCTCCAGTTTTTATATCAGAGTTTTCCTTCTAGATTGATGATCTCACAGGATTTATCGGTCAATCATACGGAGAGAGATAACCTGTGTCCCCGTACGCATGAAAATATTAAGTATCTTACTTAAATAAGTTTTACTCTGTTCTAAATAAATAAGCGTAGAATTCGAGATAGTTGCCCCTTAAACAATAAAAATAAATCGTGTATCTATTAAGTATAGTAGGGAATCCAATATGTTTTAGTAGTTACTTTCTTTTCAAATAACTAAATAAAATATTAATAAAAATTAGGCGGATAATGTAATAAAAATACAAGGCAAAAAAACAAAAGATTTACATATAAAAAACGTCATACAACACGAATTGATAAATGTACCTCGATAGTCCAGTTAGCAAAACAGTGGTCTCCACGTAAATAAAAAAATAGTACTAGTATATATATATATATATATATATATATATATATATATATATATATATATATATATATATATATATATATATATATAGAGAGAGAGAGAGAGAGAGAGAGAGAGAGAGAGAGATCGAAGATAATGAAGATTCTAAGATATAATATGCTCCTTCCTCCATCAAAATGAAATATATTGATCAGGATTTTTCGATTATGTTGTTCAAGAACATATCTGCTAGTGGAAGAGTCGAACAACGGAAGCTAAGTGCAAATAAAATACAGATAATGCAGAAATGCAAGTACAGATTATTTATGCCAGAAAACAAAAATCTGAAAGAAAATCGGGAATGCTTAACATGCAGATAATCTAGGTAGATAAGCTGCAAGAAATAATTTGGAATGCACTTCCGATGTATATTATGTAATTTAGCTAACCAGACTCACACCTTAAGCATCTCGGAATATTCAATGTCACTGATATATCTAATCAACTTCAGATAACGTTATTTAATAAGATTCTTACTTAGCATTCATTCGCACGCACACACTCACGCACGCACACACACACAATGTGTGGGATACACTTCTCAAGAGTTCTGAAATTTAATTAGCATATATATATATATATATATATATACACACATATACATATATATGTGTGAATGTACACATATATATGTGTGTGCGCATGTGTATATATACTTGCTCAACGTTATCTATCTCATTTTTTTTCGACGCTCTTCGCTCTCTGTTTACTTTTCCTCATTTTATTTGATAGCTAACTTAAATTTTAATAATTTTACAAACTATTCTATCTATTTTTCTGCCTGTCTCAACCCCCCCTCTCTCTCTCTCTTTATATATATATATATGTGTGTGTGTGTGTGTGTGTGTGTGTGTGTGTGTGTGTGTGTGTGTGTGTGTGTGTTTCTAACGCTATCCCCTTTTATTTCCCAGTGCGTTTGTACCTTGGAAAAATTACAAAATGCTGTTTTATTATTTGCTCTCTTTATTTAATCATTTAGTTCTATGCATGAGTGTACCTTCTATTAAATAATCTTATTCGTGAGCAAGTTTTATCTTTCTAGTGTTGCTTGAGCGCCTTTTTATTTTTCAGTTTTCAATTTGGTCATTGAGACATTTATTTTTATTTCAGTCGATATTCTTAGAAAGCAAACAATATTTTATTGGGGCTCACTCTTATTCTTCATCTTGAAATAGTCACGTATTCAATTCAAGTTCTCATTAACTAATCAAACCTTGCATTAGTAAATAACTTTAATGCATAATGTTCCTTTCCATTATTGAATATTTAGATATGTTATAATATGTCCTCCTACTGGTATCTGGACCATGCTGGATTCCGGAAAAAAAATTCATCTAGTCTGGTGGAATCACGAGCTTGCTTGCTGTTTATTGATGTAACAACACTTGAAGTAGGGGAACTATTTCTTATAAAAGCTAATATGAATTAATCATACAAAGAAGATCTGATTTTGAGTCCATATATAGAGAGACTTAAGATATTAGAGGATATTGTTTAGCAGGAATTCGCGTTCTATCTATCTCCCTTTCTCTCTCTCTCTCTCTATATATATATATATATATATATATATATATATATATATATATGTGTGTGTGTGTATATATATATGTATATATACATATATATATATATACATATACACACACACACACACACACACATATATATATATATATATATATATATATATATATATATATATACATAATTCGATGACTCCCAAGTAACATTTTTTTCACATTGGACCCCTTTAGCAGCCTTTTTTTTTAGATGCAAACCGATTGAAACTTTTCCACAAGTCTGAATACCTTATATACCAAATTTCAAATCTGCAGATTAAACATTCGTTGAGTATATAGGTTGATAAGTGTCCTCACCCACATTCTCACTTTATATATATATATATATATATATATATATATATATATACGCGTATGTAATAATTTTTTTTTCAAAATAGATCGTTCAGGCATTTCATAATATTTAAAATTTGAATCGCATGAATACTTTTGAATATTTTATTTTAAATTAAATTTTTTTGTTATGGCATCGGTATATACGCGGACATTTTTGTCTTCTTGAAAATGCATTAGAGCCTATATTATAAGGCTCAACATTTTATTCAGTTAATTCATAAACAATCCCTGCACATCAGCCAATGTTTTGTAAATGACTCAAGAAAAAAAGTACGCAATAAAAATTTAATTAAAATACATTCTAGCAACGCTATCTGCGTACGACTCGCAAATCATAAGCTACGAGCTATCCCTTCTTTACAAAATTATTTAGCATAGAGTTTTAATATTAAAATGCTATTTATTACATTTGTAATTTTAATTAACTATTTATGAGAAGGAATTATTTTATTCATGGCTTGCATATATATATATATATATATATATATATATATATATATATATATATATATGCATCATTTTTACTTTGTGATTTTATTTCTGAAGATACTACATTGTAAAGTTTGGCAGAAAACAAAGAACGCATAATCCATTAATTATAGATATTAAGTATCTGTTTCTTTGAAGACAAAACTACACTATAACTTCTATATAAGTCGCGACAGCGGGATATTGTTAATTTATACCGCTTACTGCACTTTATTGAACTATTTCAAACTACTTTACAATTTTATAACGCTTACTGCTTAACCAGTCAAACTATTCCCATTTGCACAACGTGCTCAAGATCAGAACAAGAGAATCAGAAATATCTTGTTATTTTACATCCTTTGAAGTGTTGCCATAGACTATAGTTTCATCAACTTAAATGTCCATGAAGTGAGTACATTGTTGCAAGTATTATATAAGAATATCCAACCATATATCAAAATTACTTAATTGAAGGTACACATGTCACATATATAGCGACGCTCATCGTAGGTTAGTTTAACCGGATTTCCCCGAAGAATAAAATGCCAAGGTTAAATCAAATTCATTCAATCATTGTATATCTCAGTCAGGAAAATGACGCCGTTAGGTTTTATGGCAGGGCATGATATTTCCAAATGACCCCTCATCTGGTAATGAAAAGGTTCAATATTGCTAAACTTCGGTGAGCTAAAAACAATGTGATTATACAATCAAATATTAACACAATTGGCTTGAAGAGACATGTGTTGCATACTGAACAAGTACATAGAGGAGTGTGTATTTTACTTAGGGCCAGGGCAACCAGTACATTCAGAGTGACAGTAAATATTACAACCGGAGGATTAGCAAAGATTTTCTCGCTCACCCGAGATTGACAACAGATATGACATCATATGGAGTATGATAAAAGGAAGATAGGATATAAGTCAGGCTTGAGAGGAAGTCCGAGGTAACCAGATCTGGTAAAGGAGGAACCACAGCAGAGTGCTCGATTATTAAAAGAAATTCAAAAGTAAAAAAAAAAAATCAATAATGTTTTATACTGCGAACGTAATACCATTTTCGGGATACAGATATGAATTAATGCTGAAAAGAGTCCGACATAGTCGACTGGATATTGGTCTTCTTTTGTTGGATTTAGAATCAACGGTAGCAATGTTATTCCGATCTCCTTTGACAAATGCATGAATATATATATATATATATATATATATATATATATATATATATATATATATTTATATTGTTGTTGTTGTTGTTTTTAAATATTATTATGCACTAACATGTGTTTCGTCGTCTACGATTCATCAGAGTGGCTGAATCTAGCGAGATTTGAAAACGGGACTCCATTATTAGAAACCCTAACCTCCACCACCGGACCATCTCGCACGACCGCTGGATTATCGCGTTTTTTTTGTTTTTTTTTGTGTGTAGATGTTTTTTTTTTAATTTGTTTTTGTTTCCGATAATTTTTGAATAAATTCAATCATTCATACGAAAGTGGATTTTTACCTAAATAATTTCCCTTTGACCAATTTGGTACCCGAAATAGTTAAAAAACAAAAAAAGAACAAATTAGTGATTTAATAAGATTACTACAGAACTTATGTAGAACACAGGGAGTCACTCATAATAAGAATTTATTGCGATCCTGCATTGTTTAATGAAAAGTGCAATGACAAAAGTTAAAATTATGAAAAAGAAGAGAGCAAAATAAAATGTTGAATGAAGAAAAAAAAGCGTATATTAAATAATTGTTCACTTATGGTTAAATATTGTCACGTGTTTTTTTTTAGACGAATACAAATATCGTCACGAGAAAAAAACAATCAAATATTGTTGACAACATTCTTATGAACCTACACACATGCACACACACACACACACACACACACACACATATATATATATATATATATATATATATATATATATATATTACACAGCTGTCACTTATCAAATCCCGGAGTTTACTCGAAAATAAGTGTTAATGAGGGGCGATAGTTATTGGGACAATAACTTAGTAATCAGTATTGGCGGAAATTAGGTAATTTGGATTACTTAAGGGGACGTCTCATAAAGAACTTGTTTGCATTAAACTTGAAGACGACCGTATTGCAGTCAGTTGGGAAGCAGATAAACGGAACAGAGTTCTACATTCGGGCAGATCTATGAAAAAAATCGTTTATTGAATCCTCGTTTAGGTTTAGGCACAGGTAAAAAGTGGGGGAAATTATTGATAATAGTTACAGCTAGATTGTTTTTCGTAAAAGTCAGGCAAAGAAGAACCATAGATTGGAGCTCAGTTGATCACTCGCCATGAATATAAGAATAGAGCAATGACGGGCCACCAGTATCGTCCATTTTTGTGAGAAAAGGTTGCAGAGAAAAAAAAAGTGCACCCACCACTAGGCTACGCAGTCAGTTTGAAACTCTGTTAAGTATGAATTGGATGCGTTTGCCCAGATGTAGCAACAGTACTGCATACTGGGAAGTACTTGGCCCTTAAAAAGGTAGAGAATTATATCGGTAGTGAGATATTCGCTGGAACAGTAGAATAGTCCAACCATTTTTCCAGTGACCTCTGAAACGAATTTGATGTATATGTTCAATTTTAGATAAGGAGTACAGGTCAGACCGAGGAGCTTGTAAAACCATGGAGCCTTCCCAAGACAAAGGCTATTCATTTTGATTGATATCAGACGGAAATCAGAGTTAAAGATGGAAATATAGAAGCTTTGTTTTAGATGAATTAAAATTAACCAACAACCCATTTCTCTATTGCATTACGTGCACGGGATCAGAGTAGAGATCTTGTTCATATACAGTCTTTGAAGTGTTGTAATACATGGTAGTGCCGTCTACCTAAATGACTGTGAATGATCTTAGGGTGTGATTTAGGTGATTATTGATGAAGATTAGGAAGAGAGTTGGCATATATACATATGTATTATGGTGTGCCAGAACATATATACTATGGCAGTTACCACAAAATGTCAATCCATGATCATAAGTCTTCAATGTTTATTTTTTCAAATAGGTCTTACATGTGTTTAATTGCGGATATACTCGTGGCTGCATTCACACAAATCATCAAAGACAGAAAAATATTTGAGGCGGTCTCTCATAAGTTGAAAGAATGAAAAAGAGAAAAAAAGAAAATAAACGAAAAGAAAACCATAAAATTCCGAAAGTTAAAAAAAACCTTATTAAAGAAGTGAAGTCTAAGGTACTATATCCGACGATATATAAAGATAGCGCTCTAATGAAAATTTATACTATATATATATATATATATATATATATATATATATATATATATATATATATATATAGAGAGAGAGAGAGAGAGAGAGAGAGAGAGAGAGAGAGGGGAGAGAGAGAAAGAAAGAGAATGTTTCTCTGTTGCTTATTTGTTTATTAAACGAGTTGTACCTATTGACATCTCGCAGAAAGTCGTAACTCCTGATTTTCTAGTTAGCATTAAGTCCTGCTTATAAGTTGCAAGATTGTAAATGTTTACCAGGATTCTGAGAAAAGCAAGGCTCAAATATTGCACACGAAGTTATTAACCGTTTAGCTAACACACGGAAAGGAATCGTGCTAAAGCAACGTTGCCACTTTCACGCTATTCGTTTGCGGTTCCTTGTCACGTACATTGATGTTGGTATCTGCTCCTTAATTTTTAGAGAAGTTTGCAAGCCGGGTTGCAGCAATAATTCAACCTGATATTTAACCCACTTCTATGTCTCCTTCTCCAACATCAGGGGTCTATGTTTCAACTTTCCAGAGGTTGAAACCCAATCAGAGGAGACCAAACCAGACCTATTCTTCCTTAGCAAAAATGCATTTGACCGACTTTTTCTCTAGATGAATTCGTAATCAAAGGATATTCTAACTTAACATCCAAGTTTGACCCCCAATATCGCCATGGACATGGAATCTGTGCCTACATTAGAGATGGCTTTCCATGTGATAGAGACATCTATAGATGCTTCAAGGTTGCACTTGCTCACATCGCTGCGTTTACATTTGCCCTCTATCGCCCCCACAGCAGCGGAGTTACAATATTTAAGAACATATCAGAAAAAATTGACCACATCCTGTCTGCTCATCCTCCGGCTAAAATTCACGTTTGTGGGGACTTCAATGTTCACAGTGTGAAATGGCTATCCCAATCAAACAAGACAGATGGCGAGGGGACGTTCTGTCACGATTTCCTCATTGCTTATGACCTCACTCAGATTGTTCACGAACTCACCCGTGTGCCCGACACTGATGGTCAGTATGCAGGTCTCCTAGACCTTTTTCTCACAACTGGCCCTGAGCTATGTTCATCCTCTAATCTGTCTTCACTGGGATCCTCCGATCAATTGGTTATCTCAGTTAAGATAATGTAAGTCCTCTGACATACCTCTCCATTGTACAGTATATCGATACTCTATGGTTGACTGGGATATCTTCCGTACATATTATATATATCTCTACATTCTATGTTTAATAAGAAAGTATCAGGCCTGGCGGAATGGTTAATTGTAAAAATAGACCGCTTCATACTCTCCAAAAAATTATAGCAAAAACCTTATAGCCAGTCATTGTTCTCTCTAGAATGTGCAGCATCCATTGCGCGCAGAAATCACTATGTCACTTGCTTCCAACGAAGTAGATGTACTGAGACTAAAACCGCTTTCAGAGCTGCCAGCAAACACTATAAAAGAGTAATAAAGAATGCAAGAGAGTTGTGGCTAAGGTACCTGAGGTAATCTCGTCAGCATCGGACAAACCAAAATTCTTTGCCAAGAACTTTGCAGCTAATTTTACTTCAGGCGATCAGGGCTGGTAACACCCCGTATTTCCTCTCGTGTCTATAAACACGTTATGCGACATAAAAGTATATGTTGCCAAACTAATAAAAAAACGTCAATTCCAGTAAAGCAACTGGCCTTGACAGCATTCCTATTGCTGTTCTCAAAAAGCTTAAATCGGAACTAGTTACTATACTTACAAAGCTGTTTAAGTATTATTTTTATAATAATTGCTTCCAAATATCCTGGAAAACCTCATCAGTATGCCTCTTATTTAAGAATTTAAGTGATTGGTCACCTCTCTCTCAATACAGACCAATCAACCTCTTGTGCGTCCTGAGTAAGTTGTTGGAATCTTTGTTAAATAGAGAAGTAGTTAACACCACCTCAGTAAAAATACACTTTTCAGTAACATGCAATATGCTTTCCGTTCTGCTAGATCTACAGCAGATGTTCTAACAGTTATATTTCATTAGATTAGCGAATGCCTCGACGGAGGACTCTTTCTAAGGTAATTGCTTTTGACATATTAATAGGTATAGCATAAAGTTCTACTCCACAAAATCTCAAGCTACAGTATAGCTGGAAATGTCTTATTGATTATTAAATCATGTCTCTCTGATAAGTTCGTAAGTGTAGTGGTTTATGGGGAGAAATAAGAAGCCACAGTATTAATGGAGTCTCTCAAAGGTCAATTCTGGATCCGACTCTCTTCCTAATCTACATAAATGATATCCCAAATCAAATCCCAAGATCATTCGTAGACATTTATGCTGACAACACTAACATCTATGGCAACATTTAAAAAGCAGTAAACGACTAAGTACTCTCTGGGTCTCTCTTCTTTGATCTTGAGCACGTGGTTAAATGGAGAAAGAGGTGGCTTGTTGCAATATTTTGGAACACTAATGGGGTATGATCCCACACAGTCGGACGATTCTATTTATAAACGATGCTGCTAAGAACTGACAAATCAAATTAATTCACGTTCTGCTACCAACCAATCAGAAACCAGAGTTGCTTCATAAATATTAAACCTTTTCTGGAGCAATTTCATATGTTCTTTTCCCGGGTTTCGACACGGTAAGAATATTTTGTTCTGTGGAACTGACTACTACAAACAAGTCACCTCCCAGGACTTGTGTGTAACAGCGAACCATCTGAAACTGTTCTGAACACACAAAATGGCTTACACTTCTAGATGGCTGTTTTATTTTAATGCATCTAAACAAAGCTTGTATCTTTATATCATCAACGCTACCATATCCATCTGGCATCAATTGAATTGAATGGCTCTCGTCTTGGGGAGGCTCCATGTTTTTACAAGCTTTAGGGTCTGACCGTTAGTCTTGATCTGAGATGGAATACGTACATTAAATCCGTTACTAAAATTGCTGGAATATGTTGGGATCGTTCTACCGCTCCAATAGATATCTTACTGCTAATGCAATTTTCTACCTGTATAAGAGCCGAGTAATTTCAGGATGGAGTATTGTTGCCACACTTGGATAAGGGCTGCTAGAAGCGACTAATTCTGCCTTGGCAGATTTCAAAATAGATTTTGTAGCATAGTGGGGGACACTTTTTTCTTTTCGCTGCAATCTCTTTCCCACAGAAGAGATGTTGCGATCCTGTCTCTGTGCTGTCGTTATTTTCATAGCAACTGCTCGTTTGAGCTCTAATATATGGTCCCTCCTTGCCAAACTTTCACGACAAACACTCGTTAAACTGAAACCATTATAAATAATTCCCCTACACTCTTTAGCTGTTTCTTTAACCTAAACGTAAATTCCATAAACAAAGCTTGTTACTAAGGGCCTGCAGAACTCTAGTTCCGTTTACCTGCTTTCCAACTGACTACAATATGGTTGTCTTCAAGTTTACCGAAAATAAGTTGTTGATAAGCTGTCCCCTTATATAATTCAGTTAACCAACTTTCTACTACCAACGATTACCATGATATTTTTCCATTGGATTCCGTACACTTATTGACCCCTATCCTCGAGCGGCCTCCAGGCCTTGATAAGTGGTCACTTCTTTGTAAAAAGAAAACTATTCTCTATTGAGGCCCTCGTCACTTTTAGTTCACTTGATACAGTCATGTTGATAGCTCTATTACCAAATGTAAAATAGCAGAACTGTAGTGGGATTTGTTGCGACAGACTATGTGAGTATGGGTACTCTAGATTGTGTATATTTACTTTTGCGAGTTATTCAATATAGCGGTTATTTAGCAAAACGTATGAGTGCATTGTTTAAGTTGCTAAAGATCTGTAGAGAGTTAAGGAAACGATATGTCTGCTTGCCACTGAATTTTTTTAACGGAAAAAATGCTCATGCTTTGGTTGGGATTAATTTTACCTCTTCTGCTCGGCAGAACATATATATTCTATTTAAATGTGTTAATTGCTTATTTAAAAAAAAAATTGTTAATTTATCTTTGTGATCGTACGTTTTGCAAGAATAATCCGTGTAAAACGTTATTAGAATATGAATTCGAGGCAAGTGCTACGATTTTTCGTGGCTGATATCATAAAATATTTTCTACTAAGTTTATTGCTGTTTGATTGCTCATCGATAAAGTTAGGGAAAAATTACAGCTGAAACTAACTATTAAGTTTAGTTTTTTATTACAATATTTTTACGTTATACAGTAAAATTGGTGAATGCTCTTCTGCACACTTTAACCATCATCGGTATTCACATTAGTAGAAGTAGAAATTATACCAACAATTATAGGATAGATAAAGAGGAGGGTCGATATTATTAATTATTACAAACGACACTTGTAAAATATGCTACCGTTGTATCGTTCACCAATGTAATGTTTAATATATATTTGCGAATGGGAGTTTGTTTTCAAACCCTTGCAACATTCTCTAATATATATCAATTTTATGCATGTCTGACATGAATACAGACACTTGTTATTATTGTATCCTCTTTGTTTATATTGGAACATAATTATCAAAGTACTCTGGCTAATGTTGTTTAAGAATAAATCGTGTCATGGAATTTAATTTTTGGCTTTTGGGTCAAGATCAAAGTGCAGTATCTGTTCTTCGGATGATACACTTCAATTTCTTGTTCTCTGTTAGTTGAGGAGAAATCCTTCACGACTGAGACAATTTTTATTTTTTGTTCCTTTTCTCCACATTAAAAAACGATCCTGGTGTCTAACTCTGTCCCGTGGGGAGGCATTATAAACAGGAACACTTGTAGGAGTCTTTGATATATTTCCATTCTTATAGTGTCCGGTGCGAATGCAAAGCCACGGCATTTTTGTGCCATCTTTCAACGGAATAGATACGTAAGTTTATCCTAGCTCGGTGTAATAACGGCGTGGCGAAATACAGCATAAGCGCCCACGGTTAGCGTATGCCCTCTGTTGAGACACACTGGCACTTGAACCTGGAAATGGCCCGTATCAAAATAATACAAAAGTAGGAAGATAAATGCAAATTTATGTGCTATCAGAGTTCGAGGTGAAAGAATAAAAGGATATTTTTCTGTCCTATCTAAGTGAAGTTATTTTGTTTTCAGTCAGAAAAAGAATGAAAAGAAAAATAATCGACGACTGTTTGGGGAAGAAGCAAGCGAGTCGTGGAAGATTAAAAAGTCTCCTAAGTACACTGCATAGAGTTAAGAAGAGGACCGAGCCTTTTTTCTTTTTCCCTTTTTTTCGCTTTGAGAATAAACCAACGTTTCGTTGAGGGCGAAACACGAACACAACTCCGACGTCGAAAGAATTTACGTGATTATATAGGAGTTTATTCCTGGAAAAATATGGGCAAATCATGAAAAGAAAACAAACTATAGACAATCTTTGACTTGAAGGTCAAGAAAGAGAACTTTTCGTCGAGTATCAAATTTGACACAACACTAAAACGAAAGAATAATGCGAATTAGGGCTTTATACTATAAAATATTCAAATATTTACAAGTATATATTACCAAGTCTATTTAATGTGTTCAAGTGTTATGACCATATCTAGTATTTCATGATGTTCCTCGAGTTAATGCATGTAAAACACGTGTGTTTGTACGTGTCGATATATATATATATATATATATATATATATATATATATATATATATATATATATATATATATGGCCAACTGAATTAAAGGAATCTCAACATATAGAAATTCGGAATTAAACTTTTTGTCATTCATTCTCTATATTGCTCTGTAATTACATTGGGCTTGTAAAATAAGGATTGATATATATTATGAGAAAATATATTTCTACAGAAATATATATATATATATATATATATATATATATATATATATATAATAAGAGGCGTGTTACATTTAACACTTTAAAGCCAAATAACAACGCGGATGTTTCTAACCTTTATAAAATAAAGGAATGTTTATTTTTTAAAGAGAGAGAGATATATTTCGGAGATATACACTCCTTTTTTAATCTGTATGTATATATATTCCTCTTATTCTTCGTCATGATGTTTATATATATATATATATATATATATATATATATATATATATATATATATATATATATATATATAGCTTCCGTACATTTATATCTGATCTCCCTCTCCATTCCATGTTTAAAAAGGATGTGTCCTCTATAGTATCAGATCTGACCGAATGGTTACTTCTAGGCATAAGCCAATTCATACCATCCAAAAAATTCCAACAAAAACTTAACATCCAGCCATGGTTCTCCCCCGAATGTGCTGCTGCTATCGCACACAGAAATCATTTTTTCCATAGCTACCAAAGTAATAGATACACTGAAACTAAAGCTGCTTTCAGAACCGCCAGCAACCACTGTAAAAGAGTAATAACAAATGCAAGAGAACTATATGCGCAATCTGTTAAGTCCAAAGTAGCTGAGCAGCTGCTTGTTTCCCACCAGTTCTGGCAAATAGCAAATAGGATCTTGAACAGAAACGCGCGCTCTATCCCAACCATTATCAATGGACCAGAGGTCATCTCGACAGCATCCGACAAGGCCAAACTATTTGCCAAAAACTTTGCGGCAAATTCTACCCTGTGTGACGAAGGCCATCAACTCCCCATATTCCCTCCTATAACAGATAACACGATATGCAATATACAAATATCTGTGTGTGAGGTCGCCAAGCTAATCAAGAACCTTGGCTCCAGTAAAGCAACTGGTCTTGACGGTATTCCAATTATAGTGTTAAAAAAACTACAACCAGAAATTGCCCCCATACTTTCCAAACTGTTTAAGCGTTGCCTTTAGGAGAAGTGCTTTCCAACACCCTGGAAAACTTCATCATTATGCCTAGTATTTAAGAATTTAGGTGATAAGTCATCTCTCTCTCAGTACAGACCAATAAGTCTCCTGTGTGTATGAGTAAGTTGCTGGAATCCACAATAAATAGAGATGTAGTTAACCACCTCAGCAGAAATAACCTTCTTAGCGACACGCAATATGGTTTCCGCTCTGCTAAATCTACAACAGATGTGCTAACGGTTATATCTCATAGGATTAGCGAATCTCTCGACAAAGGCTTCATTTCTAGGGCAATTGCTCTCGACATATAAAAGGCATTTGATAAGGTTTGGCATAAAGGCCTACTACACAAGATTTCCAGCCACGGTATAACTTGAAATGTTTTCTCTATCATAAAGTCATAAGAGTAGTTGTTGATGGGCAGAAATCAGAGGCCCACAGTATTAATGCTGGAGTCCCTCAGGGGTCCATACTGGGCCCAACTCTCTTCCTGATCTACATCAATTATCTCCCAAAACACATACTAAAATCATTCGTTGACATCTATGCGGATGACACGACCATCTATGGCAACACATCAAAGGCTGTAAATGATGATGTTCTCTCTGATTCTCTCTCCTCTGATCTTGAGCGCGTGGTACAGTGGGGAAAGAGGTGGCTGGTTACCTTTAATGCATCTAAGAGTAAGCTCCTATCTCTACATCATAAACGCTCTGATCCCCATCTGGCATCAATTGAAATGGATGGCTCTCGTCTAAGGGAGGCCCCAGGATTTGATAAGCTCCTGGGTTTGACCTTTACACCTGATCTTAAATGGAACACATACATCAAGTCTGTGGCCAAGGTCGCTGGGAAAATGGTGGGATCCTTCTACTACTCCAGAAGATATCTCACTAATGATTCAATTCTCTATCTATATAAGAGCCAAGTACGTCCAAAGATGGAGTACTGCTGCCACATCTGGGCGGGGGCTGCAAAAAACAGCTATTCTTCCTTGACGAAGTACAAAATAGACTCCGTGGCTTGGTGGGGGCTGCCATATTCTATACCCTGCAACCTCTTTCCCACAGAAGAGACGTAGCGAGCCTGTCATTGTTCTATCGTTATTTCCATGGCAGGTGCTCGTCTGAGCTCCATTCTCTGGTTCCCCCTCGCCAATCATTCTCAAAAAACACCCGACTAGCTGAAACCACCGTCAATAATTTTCCCTACTCCCTGTCTGTGCCTAAATCAAAACGTAGATACCATGAACAAAGCTTTTTTCTTAGAACTGCACGCCTGTGGAACTCTATTCCGCTTGCCTGTTTCCCTCCCGACTCCAACCTGGATGTCTTCAAGTCCAACACAAACAATTTCCTGATGAACCGCCCCCCTAAGTAATGACACCTTACCAATTCTCCAATACTATTGCTACACTATCCCTTTGACTACTGTACACACAATAACCCTTATCCCTGAGTGGCCATTGGGCCTTGACAAGTGGTGAACTCTATGTAAAAAATACATATATATATATATATTCTTCGTCATGATTTTTAATATATATATATATATATATATATATATATATATATATATATATATATATATATATATATATACTCCCATAAATTTAGAGGGTGCATTGATATTCATATTAAAAACCCTTTTTTCTATTTATTTAAAAGGATAATACAACTTCCTTATATATGGATCGTGGAATTGCAATCACTAGCGAAACGTCTCGCTAAATTGCATATTTTAAAGCATTCATTCATAATTAAATTCCCTATTAGTATTTTTCGAGTGATCATGATGATCCGAGTTTTAGTATTATAACATGCACACATTCTCACACAAAACACACAGAAACACACACGCACACACACACACACACACACATATATATATATATACACATATATATATATAATATAAAGCTGAATGTGTGTGTGTGTGTGTGTGTGTGTGTGTGTGTGTGTGTGTGTGTGTGTGTGTGGTCACGAATAGGCTCCTATATGGTTGACTATTTTTAAAAATTGATTACATATAATGATAGAATATGTATCGAAGTATAGGAATGGGCATGTTTGATCCGGCAGAACAGTGGTGCATTAAAACTGTGGGGTCTGCGTTCACGCCTGGTCCACAAAGTATTGAAATAAAAAATGTAAAAATAAGAAAAAAAAAACGTTTACAAGTGTTTTTGATATAGATGTACATAATAATACTTTGATAAGTATGATTTAACTTAAATAGGAATGGTATAATAAAATTGTGAGGTCTGCGTTCGCGCCTGGCCTCCATAGAATGGAAATAGGCACAAACTTTAATAAAGACTTTTCATATCTATCTGCGTAAGTATACTTTGATAATTATGTTTCAGTTTTAAGAAATTTGGTATAATAAAATTATGGGTTGTTCCTTCTCACTTGACCTCCATAGAATGGAAATATGTCACAAAGTTTAACAAGGTTTTTTAATATAGATCCACAGAATGTTGTGATAAGTGTTTCAGTGTGAACAGGTATGGTATAATGAATTATGGAGTTTATCTATTATATTTTTACGTTCATCATATTTTGCTTTGGTTTTCATACCCCTAGATAAATTTACAACCCTTCCTTTTCATAATCTCTCATACTTTCATAAATCAGAGTCCATTTTCTGTAAGCTGTTTGTGAACCCATTCAACGACGGGTACTTTTGCTAGTAAAATATAAAGCTAAACGTCTGTGTGTGTGTGTGTGTGTGTGTGGTCACCAATAGGCTCCTATATGGTTGACTATTTAAAAAAAAACCTGATTACATATAATGATAGAAGATGTATCGAGGATCAGGAATGGGCATGTTGTATCTGGTAGAACGGTGGTTAAAAAGAATTGTGGGGTCTGTGTTCGCGCCTGCCCCCCCCCCAAAGTATGGAAATAAAAAATGAGAAAAATAACGTTTACAAGTGTTTTTGATATAGATGTACATAAGAATACTTTTATAAGTATGTTTCAACTTAAATAGGGATGATATAATAAAATTGTGATGTCTGCGTTCGCGCCTGGCCGCCAAAGAATGGAAGTAGGCACAAACTTTAACAAAGACTTTTCATATCTATCTGCGTAAGTATATTTTGATAATTATGTTTCCGTTCTAAGAAATATGGTATAATAAAATTATTGGGTGTTCCTTTGCGCCTGACCTCCAAAAGAATGTAAATATGTCACAAAGTTTAACAAGGTTTTTTAAAAGAGGTGAGGGTCCACAATAACACCTTAACTTCAATCTTAATTCACATTAGCTTTTTTTTTCAGTTTTTTCATATTGTGTCGAATAAATTCATTTAATTAATCCACGTTCTTATTAAAGTGAAACAATAAAAAAGGTGGAACTTTAGATAATTCTGGACACAAATTTTGCATAACTCTGTTTTTGTCCTTCTCCACTTGCACGTGACACTCTTTTGAAAATAGATAAATAATAAAAAATAAGAATGTTACTTGTTATCGTGTCAAAAGAAGGGAAAAAATCCTGCTCGCGTGATTACGTGTCTTTTTAAAAACATTTACATAACCTTTTTATTTTTATTTATATATCTGTGTAAGCTTTTTTTTGTCAGTGTACTGGAAGGAATTCAGTTGATTACAACCCTTTCTGCGTATTCTTTACATTACAATAGTAAAACCCTGAGTCCAACAACGCAATACTACACCGTTCAATACTGTAAAACTGCAACGAAACTGTTCTATTTGAGAAGGTCGCCATTTTCTTCTTATTCATATTTATATCGATTCTTCGCTTTAAAAAACTAAAGTAATTACGTGTTTACTTTTTAAATATCCCATTTTGTTGTTTCGGATTATTTTACTAACGTAAGTAAAGCTTGACTATTTTTCAAAACTATTTTTGTTTCTTTGTTTTTCGATATTTCGTCGATGTTATTTAGTAAGACTGTTTAGCAGAAAAGCCAACAAACGACTACCCGAAAAAACAAATATACAAGAAATAAATGTTACCATAGTCAATAAAAGTTCAGTTCATGTTTTTTGTTTGTTTCGAAATAGTTATAATGCTCTTTACTTGAAATAATTTCAGCGAACCGAAATTAAAACGAAATTTGAGGCGATAACTACTTAAATTAATTTTTATATAAACAACCATGCCATAATCGAATATTCCTCAAGCACAAAATAACAGAAAACATTAAAATATGTTTATAAATATTCCTTAAGTTGACGGAACTCTCTTTAATTGTTAACACAGAATGCTCAGGTTCCTCTCCTTCAAATTGAAAACGGGACTCTCCATTTCAAAGTCGCTGTCATTTTGATTTTTTAAACCGGTTCGTGAATAAATTTCTTTTTACAAACTACTTAAAAATACAAACCAATGAACTTTTCTACCATAAAAGTAACTTTTATTTACCATGGTATTTTATTTCTTGTATATTTATATTATTATATATATAACATTTTCTCTTTGTAAGGAATCATCATTTTGTTGGTCACTCTTGCTACGAATGGAAACAAAGTTGATATAAAAAAATGTTTTCGCGAAAAATTATCTTTACTTTCATCATGTTTTGCTTCGGGTAAAATTTTGGAGTATTAAAACCTATCTTTCCCTCCTTTTCATAATCTATCATACTTTCATCAATCACAGTCAATTTTCTGTAGGCTGTTTTTGATCCCAGTCAACGACAGGTACTTCTGCTAGTATATATATATATATATATATATATATATATATATATATATATATATATACACTACTAAATGAGAGTTGCCATTACCGATTAGACACCATCGTTTAAGCAACGATTGTTGAACGATGCGTGGATCGTTCGTCAATATATTTACAAAAAGAATAGTTATCAGTCGGCATATTATGAATTCATGCATGCTCCATCTTTTTGCGGTGAGGTTATAATTTTTTTTTTCTATTTTGTATCAATCTTTGCATTTTTTATACTAAACGACTATAAATATTCATATATCGCTGCATGCATATCGAACATCTCTAGATCCACGTAAGCACAGATACAACGCACAGACTTTTGCACACACACTTTATCACACATGGTTTACCACCCACACTTTCACACACACACACACACACACACACGTTGATATATATATATATATATACACACACACATATATATAATTTTTTTTTTTTTTAAAAGAGACCCAGCAAAGTGCTCAATTATGAGGAAAATCCGGAAATAAGAGTGTATTATTTATATATTCTTTACAGAAAGTTTTCAATGAGATAAGTCATTAGGTTTCAAACCCGATAATTAGGGGCCGTTTTAGATGCCTATATAAAGCTCTCTTCGGCCAATACTCATATGTGATGAGTATTGTTTTAAAAGAGCTTGATATGGGTATCTAAAACGGTCCCAAATTATCGAGTTTGAAACCGACGGTAGCAATGACTTATCCCATCGCAGAAAGTTTTCGATGGGATGTCATAGGTACCGTCGGTTTCAAACTCGATAATTATATATATAGTCATCGACATACAGTCCTGTTTGGATGTATCACAACTCATCAGTGCCGCTAAACTATAACCTCTCCCAAGCCAAGGATTGAACCTAGAACCGTCGTGTGGACAGTCGGCAGTTTTTCCACTTTACCACAGAAGCGATGCCCTCAAATTACCTGTCCGAATGTCTATTTAAACAAGCATCCGTTCACGACTTTTACAGTGCTCAAACCGCCTGTTTGCAAACAAACACCGAGCTTCACATTATATATATATATATATATATATATATATATATATATATATATATATATATTTATTTATTTATTTATGTATGTATGTATATATATATATATATATATATGTGTGTGTGTGTGTGTGTGTGTGTGTGTTCTCTCTTTTTTTCATTTTTCTTAACCTTTTTCTTCTAGGGCATGGGACATCCAACCAGATGTCTGACATTTACCCCTATTTTAGTGAGTCCAACCAAGAGATCTTTTCAGGATTCTAGCCGTCCCTTTCAATGCAATCGTTTGTATTTCACTTGCACTTGGTTCACCGGGTATGCTTGCTATGTACTTTTTAAAGTTCTTTTTTATAAGCCCAGTTGCTCCTATGATGACTGGTATAATTGAAACGTCTTTTAATTTCCAATTTCGTTTCATATCATACATAAGTCCTTGATACTTTGTTATCTTTTCCCTCTCAGCTCTGTTAAGCCCTGTATCATTGGGTACACTGACCTCTATTATGGTCGCTTTTTTGTTTGCTCTGTCCCAAATCACTATGCATGTATGTATGTATTCGGAAATAGATATATACGAAGCTCGTTGGAAAAGTAATGCATCAACGGGAGTTTTACTATCAACAAGGGCGACCTTTTTTGCTCCAAAATATATTTTACTACACAGTCACCCTCATTCTCAATGCACTTTTCCCAGCGATATATTGATGGCTTTGCATGGGTGTACGGAGCCCGTTTTGTCACTTACATCACAAGTCACTTTTCTGAAATCGGAGAATCCACCTTTCCAGTGTACTGTCATTACTTGCATCGGTTTCAAAATCGTTCAAGAGCATAGGTGAATGTTAATCGGTTCAATAATCCCGTGGAGGATTTCATGATCCATATCCATGACTTTCTTAAATTCGAATAATTTCATCATAAAACTTTAAAGGCGAATAAAAATCGGAAGCCACCTTATCTCTATATGATATGAACGGAAACATGTGCATATTTGTCTCCCAATGAGGACAGAATGCAATACGGCCTTATCCTCAGGGAATAGCATAGTCGACATATTATGCGAGCGTCATGGATACTCCAGATTCAAATAAGGTGTCAGGCCATTATTATTCGAGCGTCGTGGATTTACAGACTCAAAGACGGCTTACGGTTATTATTATTAGAGCCTCGTGTACTCAACATTTTGTCCGAGCATCGTAGATTCGACATGTTATGTCAGCGTCGTGTATTCGACATATTATTCGGGTGTCATGGATTCTACACATTTAAGGATAGCTCCATGTCCTTGTGTATTTTAGAATCAAAGATCTGAAGACTATTCATTTGGATATACAACCAGGAAAAAGATTGTGAAAACATATGTCTTCCTTGTTTAATCTTGGTACTTTGACCAGTTGTTCGAAACACTTGTTGGAGTGTTATTACTAGAGCTAGAACAACAGCATATTCTTTTTATTGTTTGGACCCTCGAGTATGTATCCGTTGACATATTATATGCTTGTATATAGTGATGTGGTTCTCGATTGATTAACTGTGTCTAAATGTGTCGGATATATACTCGAGAGTCAAAACAATGAAAAGACTATGCTGTTATCATACCCCTAGTTATTACCTTCCGGAATTGTAATTTGAACTTTGAGTGACTTTAAAAGTCACCGCCCACTGGCGCACGTGATGATCCATATTTCTTTTCGCAGCCATGACAACCTTTTGTTTCAACATTGCGTCCTGCAATCACAAACTTTGATTGACTTTTATTTCGCATCATTATTATTGTTCCTATTATTCATTCATTCTTTTTTTTTTTTTTTTTTTTCGTTTTTTCGTTACTTGGTTGATATTTATATGTAATATATGCAAATACAAAAAAAAATATATATATATAATATATTTTTGCATTCAGATCCGTATTTCCTTACTTTTTGCCTCCGCCGTTGATATACATGTTTAGTATCATCCTGTCATGCACAGTTCCAGTCACTACTTAAGGAATATAAAGACCAATAGTCCATACATAGCTCGGCATCACGTAGACATTTTCCCATATCGGTTTTCCCTTGATGGAATAGAGATGGGTGGCGAATTTTCGCTGATAGACGCCTGTGCAGATTTCTTAACGAATTTATGAATTATAAATCGCGAAAGAAAGGATCAAATAATTGACCTTTCGCTTAATCGGCTTCTTACAGAGTGAAAATCTAAAACATTGTCATGTATTATTTTTAGCTATGCTCTTTTGAAAACACACACGAAACAGTAGGCAAAACGTTGAACATTTTGGGGGTCCCCCCCCCATTTTTAATTCATATCATCAGGTTTTTATCCTTTTATTATCTTACTATTGGGTTGGTGCAAAAATAATGTCGTAAAAACGACATTATTTTTGCACCAACCTAATAATTTCAATATTTGTAATTAAACGTTCTCCTGTTTCTTGGGTTTGCTATAATATCTTTAACTTTATTCATATAATTGTTTAGAAATTGATATTTTAGTCCAACTTAATTGCGTTTGTTTAGCGATTTCAATGCTCCCTTTTATTGCAACATAATATAGTCTTTAAAAATCTCTTTTTAAGGCAAATCCAGTACTTGGCCTTCAGGACAAGATCAAAGTGTAGTATCTGTTCCGGCAGATGCTGCACTTAAGATAATTTGTACCAGTCAATGGAGGGGAAACCCTCTATACTGGGACAATTATTATTTTTGGTAACCAGAGTGCCCCCTTTTTTGCCTACTTTTAGGGGAGCTGGTTTTTACCTCACATTAAAAACGGCCTTGTGCCTAATTTGCTCAGTGGGGGAGCAAATAAACACCATCTGTTCCGGCAGATGCTGCACTTAAGATAATTTGTACCAGTCAATGGAGGGGAAACCCTCTATACTGGGACAATTATTATTTTTGGTAACCAGAGTGCCCCCTTTTTGCCTACTTTTAGGGGAGCTGGTTTTTACCTCACATTAAAAACGGTCTTGTGCCTAATTTGCTCAGTGGGGGAGCAAATAAATACCATCTGTTCTTCAGATACACTGCAAGCAAAGACCATATGTGGGGGAAACCCCATATTTAAGACCTTGGTCAATGTAGGGGCAACCCTTCATACCAATTGTCACTATCCGGCTCCCCTACTCCCCGGGGAGTTGGTCCCCATTTCCCCTTCACTCCTCACATTAAAAATCGGCCTTGTGCCTAATTTGCTCGGTGGGGGAGCAAATAAATACCATCTGTTCCGGCAGATACTGCAAGCTATGACTAGCTATGACTAGCTATGACTAGCAAAGACCAGATGTGGGGGCAACCCCACATGCCTGACCTTTAACCAGCTCCCATTTCCCACCTCTCGGGAGCTGGTCCCCTTTTTCCCTTCTCCCTCCCTTCACTCCTCACATTAAAAATCGGCCTTGTGCCTAATTTGCTCGGTGGGGGAGCAAATAAATACCATCTGGTCTTCAGATGCTGCACTTCTATTTCTTGTTCTCTTTCGGTGGAGGAGAAATCCTTCACGACTGAGACAATTTTTATTTTTGTACCTTTTCTCCACGTTAAAAAACGACCCTGGTGTCTAACTCTGTCCCGTGGGGAGGCATAGTAAATAGGTACAATTATAGGCATTACGAGGGATTTATTCACGTTCCATATTCTCTTTAGTTTTCTGGCAAGTTAATGTATTTACTGCGGATTTTTGTCTCTTTCAGCTTAAGTATATTAACTTATTTCCCAGGGCGTTTTTATTTTTAATGACTGCTGTATTGTTTGATCATTTTGCTAAGATGGGCTTCTCAATTTGTATTCATATGTTCCGACATTAATTTTGGTCTGTATTTATACCCTTTATCTGTATGTTCATTTGTTTGCATAATTTATTATAATGTTTGCCCAATAAAATTATTTTGATTTTCATTCCTTTTTGGCTCGTTTTCTAACTTTACAATAAGTTTGTTATCTGTTTCATCTCTTTGTACGCAGTATTTACATTTTCATCTTTTTTAGGTTTTTTCTATTTCGATGTTTATGTTGTTTCTTGTAATACTTTCTAGTTTTTCAATAACCGTTTCCTTTATTTTCAAGTGGTTTCTCTCTGTTTTCATTTTCTTGTCTGGTCGCTTTCATATTAAAAAAAGTAATACAATCTACGGCTTAAGCACATAAGGTCCTGAGAAAAAAATTGAAAGTCAGGAAATCATTCTTAATTAGTCTATAATAATTCTGGTATAAATTAATGCCAATTTGATTTATTTGAATTTCAAAATTGAAAATAATATATTATACACCTAAAACCCATTTAAAATACCTCAAACTTGAATTGCGGTAATATTTAATTATTTGACGTCTTATACCTTTCTTTTTTATTCTTTTGATTTATCCTGTCTTCTCACTATTTCCCTTTTTATCACTTCTATTTTATTTATTATTACTTTCTGTTTTTGTTAACTGTATTTCTGTTACACTTATCATTTACCGGTGCTTGCATAAATCTTCACTGTAGTCTCGAACCAAAGTCCTTACTCGTCAATAGGTACATTAACTACTACGCCCATGTTTACTAGAAAAATCACAGAATACATACTGAGACGGTTTACTTTCGTACGCGTAGATAGGGAATGGCAGACGCAGAGATACACAGATATCCAGTCTATTTACACCTAGTTTAATTTTAAGCGTCACTTCTCGTTGGTTACGGCATCTCAGACTTCTTTTGACTGATTACAGTTTCGAAAGCCAAGAGAGAGCAAATTCCCATCTGCAAGTCACGTGGTTCTGACGATTTTCGTACTTAGATCATTGCTTTTTTTCCATTAAGGTGTTAATAAAACTTTCCATTCAAACAACGATTCTCGACTTGTCATATCTCTTTTTATTTTTTATTTTTTTATCATGCTGTCTTTTTAAATTTAGTTCCTTATTTTATAAGCAATCGGTCTTTTGCATTTCACTTAACCATGTGGAAAGATTAACATAAGCACAATAAGTCGAAACACACTTTTCTAGGAATCCCAATCAACTTAAAATAGTATCTCGTCTTGTAGAAGATTAACATGTTATTCGAAATTTCTCATTGAAAATACTTTCAAATAAAACCAAACGCCTAAAACTGATTTATAAATAGAACCCTTAGTTAAATATAACGTGTTACTTATACCTTAAAAGGAGTAGCTTACACGTTACTAAAACTGCGTGACTTATGCACGGAGATTCACACTCTCTTGGCCGGCGAGATTTCAATAATCTAAGCCATGTTCCGCAATTGAATACAGACGCACAAAATATAGCTGAAACTGGTCAAGCTATCTGGTTATCTATCTGTTTTCCTGGTGTTTTTTTCGCTTATTGTCCTCTATGTTATAAACATTTTCATAAATACAGGTGTCTGAATGTTTTTATATACGTGTAAAAACATTCGGTCTCCTATGTTTAATCAGAAACCGGAAGATGCTCAGGTGTATAATGGTTTATATACGCAATAGTACGCGAAAATAAAACAATGAATCGGCAAAAGGGATTCACTTTATTCTATATCCAAGTTTCCGTCAACAATTCTCTTAAGATAGTATATTTTTACGATCTTCAAATGATAAACCTGTCTTTGTTTTTCAAATCACTTATTCGAATGTAGGTCGTCGCAACGGTAAAAAATCAGATGAATTATGCATAAGAAAAATACATCCGACGTGCAGGATGGGATGGGGTGTAAAAGATAAAACTGCAATAAAAATTTAAGAATCGGCTTTCGCCATATTCCTAATCTGTCATAATCTATCAGGAGTAATTTACTTTAACATCGATGACCCTAATGTTTGTTTGTTTTTTTAAACAAAAATAAGAAATAGAAAAAAAAAACTCAACATTTAGTTATATATTAATTTATAAATTCCTCGCCCGTTTTCAAATAGCATACGATTTATATTTTATCTGTTTATTAACGCCTGATATTGCTGAGTTGTTTATGCTGAGGTTTGCGCGAAATCGGCTTTTATCTTTTGCTCCAAATAACCAAAAATGAAAGACCTTATTTTGTTTGCACAGTAAGACTTTACAAGAACTCTTACTGTAATCGTACTATCATACGTTACGAAAGAGGATTCCTTCAAGCGAAGTAAAATAGTGTTGGTTAGATTAGGAAGACGTTGGTAAAGAATTTAATGAAAATTACCTCGAAGTTAATAGCAGGTAAAAAAGTGTGTATAGGCAAATTGGTTTATTAACCTGCAGAAATAAAATATATGTTATAAAAATATCGATTTTCTTTCTATTTTGGATAGCTACTGAATAAACGCAATTATAAGGTTTTAGTCAAAATCGATAAAAAATATAGCTGACGTAAGCAGATTTATCTACATTAGAATGACAGGTACATGTATTTGCGGGAAAATGTTATATTTTAATGATTGGTATGTGTGGGAAGTTCTGTTTTGTATATTCAATAGAAAGCAATAGCCTTAAAGTTCATGTGTAAAGTTTGGAGTCCTTGTTCCAATCTTGATCGAAATCCATTATATCCAGGCCTTGTTTCTGGCGCAGGTCCATAAAAGTGGTTGATTTCTTTGTATCTCCAGCCATCAATATATGCAACAGAGAAATGAAATTTTAATGTCACGTATGCATAAATTTAGTAATTAAAACGATGCAATTTGCAATAACTCTGATCTATGTAAGCGGAATAAAAATATTAGGCATATTAAACATTATATATGTATATATATATATATATATATATATATATATATATAGAGAGAGAGAGAGAGAGAGAGAGAGACTATATAATATACATGATATGTAGACAGACGCTGTTTCGTGTATGTTTTAGAGTGTACGAACATCACAATCACCCATTCGTGGGTATCCATAGTCTGTCAAAGACTGAAGGAGCCCCCTTTAGGCAGTGATTTGCCTCAGGTAATTTCTGGAACGGTAAAATTATTCAAGCATTTTCCGGCGATCAAGCAACGAATGTGATGTAAGTCTTTCATTTCACGTCTTTAGTAACTATCTGATTGACAAGAAATTTTTTGCTGTTTTTAACTTAAATTCGAATGAACATATATCGGCTCAAAGAATAAAATTATTGATCGAAATGAGGACCATCAGAATCAACACACTTTTGCTACCGCACAACAAGTGTATTTATGTCAGTAACTTAAAAGAAATGTTCTCTTCTAATAACGATGAAGTCGCTGAAGGCGTTTTTGATATCTCTTAAGTTTTTGAAACATTTCTCGCGCAGTAAGTTGCAAAATTGCTTGAAAAAGTGGTAGTAGGTAGGTGAGGGTCTGGAGAATATAGCAGATGAGGCAGAGTTACGTAGCCCAATTCGTTCAACTTCTGCAGTATCGGTTAAGCAACGCGCGTTCGGGCATTATCGTAAAGGAGAATTGGACATTTTCTGTTGACTAATGCTGGGTGTTGTTGTCGAAGTTTCTGATGCATTTCATCCATTTGTTAACAGTACTTCAACTTAATGGTTTCGCCTTCATTACAAAACTGTAATGGATGAGACCGCTCGCAGACCACTGAGCAGTCAGCATATTTCTTTTGGTGCAACTCCAACTTTGGCCAGTGTCATGCAGCTTCGTCGGGCATAACCACTGAGATGAGCATATAAAGGGTATAATATGTGTGTTTGTATATATATATATATATATATATATATATATGTGTGTGTGTGTGTGTGTGTGTCTGTGTGTGTGCGTGTGGGTGTGTGATCTAAAATAGGTAACGAACTAAATAAATAGATATCTAAAGTAACTAAGTGAATAAATCAACATATATGTATAAATAAATAAGTAGGTCGATAGATGAATAAATAACTAAAAATTCATAAATAACGAAATAAATAAATAAACAAAGACGTGAAATTTAAAAGAAGACAATGTATATGAATATTAAAAATATATAGAATATGAAAAAGGGAAGAGGGTATAAAGTAAATAAATAAATTGGTTAATAAATTAAACAAGAGCAGTTAAATGAAGGTTAAAGTTATATTCCTAATTAGATGATTAATTGAATATATGATAGTCTATATGGGATTGAACTGATGGAAAAGGCGTATGGAGGGCTAAGGAGTATATGGGTAAGATTCAAAGGTCAGAATAGTCCAGTTAAATTTAATTATAAAAAATGAAGGGGGTCTGGGATAGTGTTATGAGAGATCAATACCTGAATTACTACTCTAGTTTTAGGTACTCAATTTTAGGGTCAAATGTACTAGAGTTACCTGGGTTGCAAATTAAAATATAATATGGGCACACAGCCACAAGGAGACACATATATATACGAATATATACATATATACATATAAAACTATGAAATATATATATATATATGTACAAATATATACAAATACAAAAGTATCTAGTTACATACATAAAATGTACCAACAAATATATAAACACGTGCATATATACATAACAGATAAATACAGACATACGCATACCTATATGCGCACAGATATAACAACGTCCGTAAATATTTAAAAAAAAAAGCGTGGAGTGTGTGGAGGTCGGGCACTTAACAGTATTAGTGAATGAGGGGGCAAAGGACTGAATTGCATTCAACGGTAGAAATTAAAAGTACAGTTGAGGGAGTAAATTTAACCAAATAGAACAACATACATATGACACCGGATAATTGTATAGTGGATAAGTCATATTAAATGGGATTAAAACTGATAGTATTGGAGATATTAGTTATTTTGTGAGTTGGAGTGAGAGCATAAGGTAGTAACAGATAGGATGGGATAGGGTGGAGGGAAATTGAAGTAGGGGTTTTTAGGTTTGTAGAAGTTACAGTAATTAGTTGTATGGGACAAATGGTTGTACTTAATGTAGGATTTGTCAGATTTATCAAAATTGTATGGGAAAAGCTTTAAAAATGTGAAGAGTTGCTAAGAATGTGGGATTTGTAGTGCCGACATTTTATAGTAGTTTAACTTTTTTATATAGTAGTTTTTCTCTATCTTATGAGATGAAAAGGTTAATCGTATAGACACATATAATAGAAATTTTCTTTATCACAAGTTTCATTGATAAATGTTTTGATACAATTATAATATCATGGCCGTAATAAAAAAAACAGAAGTTATTGTGGTGTAAATTAAACTGATACATTTATGGTACAAACCTATAATAGAAATATTGGAGAATATTAAGACCTGAAGATCTCTAGATTCTTTTCTTTATCAAGCTGTATAGTAATTTGCATGGATTAGAAATGTTTTAAGTAAGTGGCGTAGCGAATAGCAAGTTGCGTTACAGTAGTACGTAGCAGTTTATTATATGTCCGTTGTGATGTAGACGGACGAATGTTACAAAGAAAGAAAAGAAAGAGTGGAAAGTGACATACATAACTCTACAGTCGATACTACTACTAATAATAATACTATTACTACCAGTGAGAATCGATACAGTGGAATCCCGGGATACGCTGTCCCCAAATACGTTTTTTTTTTGGTTACGATGCAAAATACGATGCATTTCCGATCCCTGGTTACCGTGTTTACTCCGCCTTACGGGGTTATTGATAATGTTGTTTGGTTATATACAAGTGTATTATATACTGTACTGTATTTTGTTAATAATTTTTAATATGTGCTGCATAAAATTTTGCTTAGGCCTTGCCATGCGGCGATTGCACTTCTCGATCCCAACTTCGTAACGGATTAATGCCGTATCCCGATGTTATACTGTAGAGACAGGCGTAAATCATCTATTTATGCGAAAGAGATTCGTTTGTCATGGTACACAAACGCTAATTCCGAGAAGTGCCGACAAGGCGAGGATATAAATTTCCTTATAATCTTGAAGTCGAGGTCTCCACTCAATCTCAAGAGACAATGAATACCCTTGTAAGGGTAGTTGCGCATGTAATTGTGATGACGAGTTGCGCAATTCCCAACCACATCTCTTCTGAATCGGGTCCTGTGGCACGGAGAGGCTCAAAACTGACTGACAACAATGCCGAGATAAGCGGAGGGCACAAATAGCACCTGGAATTCCGAGATTGTCAACTATTTTAATACTAACCAGGCTCAACGTTGATTATCATCGGTGATCTGACGGGAACCGTTGTGGTAACGTGATTTTGCTGTATTCAAACTTGATATAATGTATTTTAATATAAACCAGCGTTATATTATAAGTGAAATACGGACACACGTTTTTATGCGCGTATAATAAAGCTGGTCTTTCAGCTTAGTGTTTATACAAATTATATGAACCATTATGATATTTACTCTAACGTTTATCATAATTATGTGGTTAATATAACTAGACGTTTCATAGATACTTACAAGAAATACACATTATAGGCTTAAATCTAAAATAGTATATGTTAAAGAAAAAATGTCGTGGGCACATAGAAGAAAAGTAACAAGTAAAACTGATAAAGATTTTGAACGAGGAAATAGACAAAAACGTCTACCAGTGTTACAATCAATGCTGGAATAAATTGGATATCGACTTACAATCATTGTGTTTCCCTGTATTTTTGTGGAACTGTGTCCATTTTTAGAGATGCTAATAGGATAAAAACCGAAATAAATAAATCCTCCGACGCAAATAAAAGTATTTAATTCTAACATAGGAGCATCCGTTAATAGTTTTTCTTTTTTTTTTGTTTTCGCTTTGGGTTTTTTTTTATGTACAGGGTTGGAATTCATTTTCTTTTTTGCCTGATGTCTTTCTAAAATAACAGAAAATACAAATCAATAAGAACTTTTAAAAAAAAGTGCATGGATAAATAAATCGAAAATAGTGGGTTGGAGAAGGGCCACGAGCATTACAACACTAAATAAATAAGCAGTTATTTTAATTACGGAAACGGGCAGCTCAAAATAAAAAAAAGATCGAAGCACGCAAAAGACATGGCAGAAAAAAGCGACCGAGAAAAGAGTGGATAAATACAGAGAGGGATTATATATATCTACTGGGAATTACAACTTTCTAGTATTTAGATACTTCTCTCTCTCTCTCTCTCTATATATATATATATATATATATATATATATATATATATATATATGTATATATATGTGTGTGTGTGTGTGTGTGTGTGTGTGTGTGTGTGTGTGCCCCGGATTATAACTATAAATAGTAATGTATATACGAAACTATTATATGTTGACTATAGTACTTTCGTGTGTGTATTCCCTTTTCTTTTCTAATCCTGTTTCTGTGTGCCTCGTTCTCTCTCTATCTTTCTTTCTTTCTCTCTGTCTCTGTCTCTTTCTCTGTCTGTCTGTCTGTCTGTCTGTCTGTCTGTCTGTCTCTCTCTCTCTCTCTCTCTCTCTCTCTATTATATTTATTATTCCTTCTAGGTGGGTAGTTCCATGACTTTTGCTGTCTCAGGTTTTCCGTTTTTCGTCTCTAGTTCTACACACCAGATTTCATTTGAATGGATATTTGCAGACCATGTTGGTAATGTCCATCACCATTATTAGTTTCTATTAGTGATTTATTTTTTATAAATAGCATAAACAAAAGCTAATATGTTGTTGCTCATGTGAGTGTGAACTTGCATCCTGAATTACACTTCCTGAATAGGTTTTCTAAGTAACAATGTAACTATGGTAAACAGTTGTAGTAATAGAGTGTCTCTCTGGAGAATGACACATTTTAAAATGAATTAGTTCCAAATCAATGGAATTTAATTACAAGACCTCGTAGCACTGGTACACTTTCGACATTTGAAAATGTGTCAAGTCACATTTATTTGTGTTAGCGACATAAGATTGGTGAAAACTCACAATCTTTACTGATTGGTTGATCTTATTTATTAAAAATGTGTAGGGAAAGTGATAAATTATGTCCGATCATGAAATGGATTACCATACTATCATATAGATTATTTTAACAATTCAATCCAATAAATGGTGCTTATATTTTATTATTATAAACTTTAAGCTATATATGGTGTTGATCCTGAATAACTAAAGTCAAATGAACTTCATATGGCGTAATATATTTTTGCAGATCCTGCTGGATGTCTTAATTTGTTTGTAACTGACATCATAACGGCTGGATCGTAGATTTCATGAAATTTACCTCACCTTATACCACAGAACGATGTGGCACAAAGTGTAGAAATAACACAGTCAAAGCATCAAGATTGTGCCCCAGAATACCTGAGCAGTTTCGTTGATATTCGCAATAAAAACGCCTCATGATACTGGAGAAAAAACAGCCCTAGGACTAAATATAAAGCCTGGGATAGTAGACACCCTAGGATTGAGTAGAATAATATATTTTTTTAACGGAACTCAGCAACTGGCACTACATCTGCTCACCAATCGCCTGGAACCAATCCGAGACTGGTATGAAGTGTTATAAAGAATTTTGACAAATTGTTTTTATACCAGGTTCGTTTTGCGAGCATTGTTGTAACTTAGGAACTTAGTGGAATTGCTTGTATTAAAGCACCGTCCTAAAACCCCAGAAAAGCAGGTCTGTTTAAAACGTCTCGTTTATCTTCGGACATCAGAGCTGTCGCTAATAAGTCCTGCATACGCAGGTAATTAAGACACTTAGAAATGAACTATTACACACTAGACGTAGACACATGACGATAGTAATTTACCTTTTAAATTATTTAATCTCTGGTCAAGTAATTCAACTCTTAAATTAAATCTTGTTTCACTTTTTTAAAATTTATATTGAATAAAGTTCAGTTTCGATATAAAACCTTGTTTATTTTTAAACATTCAATGCTTTTTTAACGTTTTATAACATTATTTTCGAAACGTTCTAATTCATTATCGGCAGTCTGTTTTTTTTTTTACCTAGGAGTCACCGCTTATCAAGGCACGGAGGGTACTCGAGGCTAAGGGTTACTGAGTGTACAATAGTCAATGGGATAACAAGGTAATCGTCAGTAGTGGAAATTTTGTAAATTGAATTACTTAAGATGACGGTTCATCATAAATTTGTTTAAGTTGGACTTGAAGACAACAAATTTTAGTCAGATGGAAAACAGGCAAACGTAAGAGAGTTCCACAGGCATGCAATTCTAAGAAATAAGCTTTGTTCATGGAATCTACGTTTTGGTTTAGGCATAGATAAAGAGTGGGGGAAATTCTTGACATTGGTTTCAGTTAGATGAGTGTTTTTCGTGAAAGTTTGGCGAAGGTGAGCCATAGATTAGAGCTCAGACGAACACGTACCATGGAAATAACGATAAAGCAGAGACAAGCTTGACAGATCTTCGTTGTACCTATATGCGTGACGTCGCCTTTCAATAAAAAGGCCTTCTTTACGGAGGTCGTGACCGTCATTGATATTACCTTATCCTTGCTTTGTTTTATTGCCACCCATTTCAGGTGTTCCGACCAGCTAATGATTTCAAGGTTATTTTTGTTTACTTTTATACCAGATCTTGGGGAAACTCTTTATCTGCATATTCTTGTCTTTTGCCACACTTAGCGATAGTGGGGATTAAGTAAATGCCAACGGTCATTTAAAGAACATAGAGGTAATTTGTATTTTATATTGTTTATTTATTTGTAAGTAACTGATCAGTACCTAACACGTCACCTGCCTTTGGTGAAGAGAAAGATAGGAACTTTACCACAGTACAAAAAAAGAACGTCTTCTCTGCGGAGTTAACGAAAGACGAAAGAATGTCGTGCACCTACCTTTTATCGCTTCTCATCCTCTTCTTTCTGTCACTTTAAAAGATCACATCCATAAAGCAGGTTTTGTTAAAAAGAAAATAAATCAAACGAAAGATACTGTCTCACAATTATTCAACATTTAGCACCTTCGCCTCCGCGTTGACGCTTTTAAATGCTAATTAAATAACAATTGTTATTTTCGCCTGAGTGAAGTGCGAAAGATGCTTAGAAACTGTGAAATTGATTCATGTGTTTTAGACAGGAACTCTTGCTTTCCAAACGAACCGATAAAAAATAAGTTAAACGTGTAGAAGTTTGATTCGATCGGTGTATAATTAAACATGTTCTTGTTATTATGTTGTTTAGCGTAATTATGACAACCTTTTCTGTTCGGGGAAATAAATATTCTTTTAACTGTCCCTTTCTCTCTCTTTATCTCTCTCTCCCTCTCTCTCTCTCTCTCTTTATCTCTCTTCCTCTGTCTGTATATCTGTATCTCTCTCTCTCTCTCTCTATATATATATATATGTATATATATATATGTATATATATATATGTATATATATATGTATATATATATATGTATATATATATATATATGTATGTATTATGAATTCGAGAGTAAACAGTTACATTTGGTCGCTACAAACAGCCATTTGTTTCAGTCAATGAGACTTCGTCAGGAGACCCTGAACCATATATTTTTTCTTATTGTGTCTATTTCTTTTTTATTAAACTCTCCACCCTCTAACCTTCAACTCTTTCTGACACGCGACTTGTTGTGTAAACAAACACATTTGCAACACCCTTTTTTCGACACGCAAAAATTATCTTATAAACAGACTAGTTTACCTCCTCCCAACCACTCATGCGATCTACTCTTCTGGTAAAATACGACCCACTTAAATTATTTCAAATTTATATTGCCGATAAATTCAGCTGCAGTAATTTTTGAACACTTTTCCAAAAAGCTTGTAATGCGATTTCTCTATTTTATCCTTCTTTTTTAGAGAACACGCAACTTTAGTTGTCAAAACAAATCTTTCTCTTTTACTATAGCGTTGAATAGTTTAGGGTCGCCTGACAAAGTTTCATTGACTGAAACCGATAGCTATTTGTAGCGACCAAATGTAACTGTTTATCCTCGAATAATAAAAAAAAAAGTTTGCTCTTGCTAACAACCTCGTTGTATTCATTAGTTCTTACTTTTGAACATCTCAAACATATATATATATATATATATATATATATATATATATATATATATATATATATATATATATATATATATATATATGACAGGAAAGAATAGACACTCAGGGGAACAGTTTGTTTTAATAAACATATAATTTATTGAACAAAATAAAAAAAATAATAAATGGTTAAAAATGAATTAACTAAATCATTGACAATTAATTGACATTCGCGCTTCTGTTTTTGATGCTAGAATCCTTCGAAGTATGGCATTGATCAGTTGACTAATATCATCTTAAGGAATTTCTTGCCATGTCTGACGCAATAATGCTAGAAGTTCACGCTTAGAAGATGTCTCTCTTTTCTTTTTGCGAAAGTTCCGGTCTAATATACCCGAAGGTTTTCAACTGGGTTCATATCCGGGGACTGATTTGACCATAGCAATTTATTAATCACATTTGGGGTCAAGCGATGTTGTGTCGCTTTAGCAGAGTGACAAGATGCTCCGTTTCTCATAAAAAGAGAGCTTACTTGATTCATTTTAGCACGTGAGAATATTGGAGGAGTCTTTTTTGGCTGCAGTTTTTTTTTTTTTAAGTCAAACTCTTTCTGAGGGGCCTCTTTAACCATGCCTTTCCACTGTGGTGAAATAATGCAAATCATGACTCATCAGAGAAAATGATATGGTCGAAAAAGTCATAGGTCTTTTTATCATCTCACGAGCCCAATCATTTCTGAGCTTGATATTGGCAGGATGAAGAAGAGGGTTTCTTTCTCGCAGCTCTTTCATAGTAGCCCAAATTTTAAAGATGCCTGACAGCTGCGCTGAAACTGACATCAGCTTGTGTTACAATATTTGATGTTTGCATCGAGAATCCTCCTTAACATTATTTTTTCACAAAATGTAAGGTTCTTTCAGAGGGTACGGGTCGCTATGGATGAGGTATCGTGCACTCTTTGTCCTCTCTTCTGAATTGTATGATCACTCTATAAACAATAGAACGGGGTAGTTTTCTGCTTATTTGCGTTGACTAAGATCATTTTCATGTTGGCCCACGATTCGACCTCGCAGAAATCCTGATAGGTGTGACGCTCGTTTGGTTCTTAGCATGCTTCAATGTGGTTAGATGCAATTTTAAAGAAATAAGAAGTTATTTCAATTTCCTATCTACATAAATGCACTGCATGTCAAATTATTAACGAGGCAACATTTTCTTTTACCAGTTTCTGAAACTTACCGGTAGTTTCGTATCAAAATCTTCGGAAACATTGTCAATGCTGAGCTGCGCGTACTGTGAAATTTTCATATTGTTCCGCGCAATGTAAACAACTTGCCATCATAATTGCTGAATCCACGGTATTTGGGGTGTGTCAAATTATTAACAAGGCAGTTTGTTTCGTCAATAAAGTGGGCCGCAAACATTGTTTGTGTAGTTCTGAAAAGAGTACTATTACAGAACAGTAAGCAAAAGGTAAAACTAGCCTCGAAATATCAACAATGAGAGGAAGGTACCATCAAATTGTGAGGAACTTTGTCAAGGATACTACAAATGTACGTAAGAGATCTGATAAATGTAAATCTAGATTTGTTTCACGCCGTTCTCTACTCCAAATTAAACGTGAAGTTGTTAAGAACCTTGGGCAGACAAGTCGGAAAGTCTTTGGCCAAGCCGGATTGAAGAATGTCTTAAAAAAGTACTCAATGTCGCCTTCTGAAATAAGTGGCAAAGTCTGTTAAAACAACATCACATACAAAACCGATGGAAATGGGCAGAGGACAACATAAAAACGGATATTTCCAAAGTTTTGTTCAGGGATGAAGTGCGTATCACACTTGATGACACAGATGGCTGGAACAATGAATAGGTTCTAGATGGACGACATCGTTATCAACGTTTAAGGGGGCAGCAAGGTGGTGGTGGTATAATGATTTGGGTTGGGATTATCGGAGGTATTTTAGTTGGCCCATGGAGAGTTCCAGAAGGCGTAAAAATGACGTCAAATGCTTACATAGCTTTTCTGAAGGAGCACTTTGAACCATGGCTGAGGAAACAAAGGTTGACGTTCAGAAGAACCATTATTTTTATGCAGGATAATGCTCCCTCGCATGCAGCAAACAAAAACAAAAAGTATTTGCAACAACTGGGATTCTCTGGGCTACGGAAGATGGAGGCGCCTGCGAATTCATCTGATTGGAACCCAATTGAGAACCTTAGGAGTATCATGAAGCAACGCCTCTATGCAGGTGGAGGCCAATTTAAGAGCAAAGATGAGTTGTGCGATGCTCTCTAAGAGGTATCGCGGGAATAACTGTTGACGAAATCACAAATTTGACTAATTCTGCAGAACAACGTTTTTTACAAGTCATTCATAAAAAAGGATCGTATATTCCCTACTAATTTAAGTCAACATAGAAACTGCTATGTAGTTATTGTGTTCTAAGCATTTTTCGTAGTTCATGTAATGTATCAAAATTATTTCAATAAACAAGTTATGGGTATATTATGTTTTTTCTCAACCTAGTTAATAACTTGAAACGCAGAAATCAACAGATATTCCTATCTTCTGCCATAGTTTCGCTAATACTGCTTTAAATACTTTTATTTTCTGACTGAAGGAGCTGAATAGTATTGTAAGCACTTTCTCAAAGTTTCATGGTTTTTATTCACTCGTCCCTTAAATATTTAAAAAATTGCAAACGCGTTAATAATTTGATACGCAGTGTAAGTGCATATCAATCTTAGGAAAAATATTAATCCTTCTGCCTATTTTTTGCTGTCATTATATATATATATATATATATATATATATATATATATATATATATATAGTAAGTTATGAAAATACATTATGAGAATTAAGCTAGACAATGTAATCTGCCTTCTATTTCCATAATTAGGTAACCGCATGGAATTCTTTTCTTTATAATCAGGAGCCCAAATTCTATGCATATGGCCGACACTTTTCTACAGGTATAAAACATCGATGCCTCGGTTTAACTTAATTATCATACAAATATTTTCAGAATGTGATGCCAAGTTTTATTATATTATCAAACACTGTAAAAGTATATACTGAAAATCGATACATAATATATCATGTTTTCTTAGATTGATATATGTGACTAGAGAATTATATATATACATATATATGTATATAAACAACTTCAATTATGAAAGTTACAGGAGTTATCTCTCCAGCATCATTTAATATTCTTTTTTAGTTAGTTACGTGAGATCAATTTTAAAATCAGAATATTTTTTAACTTGTTTTTCGAAACCATCCCATCAAAATTAAATCATATAACAATTCATTGATAAAATTAATCAACTTTTGGAATGAATAAAACTCGGATATTTATTGAAAGCTAAAATTTTATTCACATCAATTTTCTTCCTAAATATCATAATAATTTCTTAATATATTTGATATATTAATTGAAGCGTTAATTAGTGTAAATTAATTCATTTGTTTTTTATTGTTATTATATATCTATTGCTGTTTTCGTTTATTCATTGTTTAACTTTATTTTTATATGCATTTATTTTTCTTTAAATCAATCTATTTATCTCTATATATGTATCTTTCTATCTATTTATTTATTCATCCCTTTTCTGTATCTATCTATGTGTATGTGTTTACACGTATCTGTGCATATATATGCATATCTACCTTCGCATATATATGTGTTTCTTTATTTATTTATTAGTATTTATTTATTTTTGTCAAAACTATTCATGTTAAATCTAAAGGGATTTAAAAGTTATAACTATTTCGTTTAAATTTCCTCGAAAACCCACAAAATATATTTTAACCATAAATAGGACGTAATCTATCTTTTAAAAATCTATAAAGACTATAACCAAATAACTACGCGAGTATGAATATTAAACTACGTTTTTATCTATGATTAACTTAAAAGCATAGAAGCCTACCGCTAATTAATCATCAGTTTTCTAATATTCAAGTCGGTACAAATATTTTTTCCTAATGATTTAACTATACGCTTCACTACGCACCTTAATTATAATATCCTGTTTAGTATTAAGGATGATATAATAAACAAACTTGTACAAACACAAACTTTTCTCATATTTACCTTATACAATTAACTAAAGATATTTGTATAGTAAATCTTGTTATGATTCACCTTATTCATAGAAAACCGAATATTAATTTTTTTCAGGTTCAGGTTAATTGGAAAAAAACAAAGTATCAACGTTATTTTTATTTTTTTTTAAATTCCACTTTCACCCCATACATGGCACAGTGCAACTTTGATGTAGGGGGCTACTATCAGGGACACACGTTCTAGGGATATTATTAAAGGAGATAAGCAGCAATATGTCTGTTCAAATTACAGTTGGGAAAGAAGAATCCCGGATGGGAGTTCCAAAGTCTAGTAGTTTTGGATCAGAAGGCTTTCTTGCACTTAGCCATTTCTACTGTGTAATGGTGGGATTTAGCTGCTTCTCGGGTTTTTCGGGAGTGTTTACATCAGGGAGTTACAAGTGCTTGTAGTTCGTCAGAGCATTCACCATACTTGTAGAGCAGGCAGAGGGATGCAACATTTCGTCGATGAGACATATGGTGAAGCTTAGATAACAGTTCTACACCTGTCAGGTTTGCGATTCTCTTTTGAATGCTGTCCAGGAGTATAATCATATATATATATATATATATATATATATATATATATATATATATATATATATATATATATATGTATATATATATATATTAAGTAATGTGATTGATATTAAGTATCAATTATAATTAAGTAATTATTACCTATCGAGCTTATTATATATCTAAATTACAACGACCACTTTCTCTTTCCTGTATTTTAATTAAACTAGTAATTTCACTGTTACATTGAAATACACTCAGCTCTTTAGACTATTGTTCTAATCTCCTTTAAATTATATATATATATATATATATATATATATATATATATATTCTATTAAACAACCTACAATATACAGCATAATTTTACTTTATTTTGTCTTATTAATATTTATATGGGTTTGGAAAACCAGCATAGACGGCATTCTATGGTGAGCATTTTGTATGATTGCTTGCTTTTTATAAAGCAAATTCTCATTAGAAATTAACATATTGATAGATTCCAGATGCATGAATTACATTTTCCTCTTTTTGTGGTATATATTTATTAGTTTTGCATAATATTAACCACTTTAATTGATAGTGAATATTATTTTAACTAATTCCCTTACATGTTTAGCTAAATAAGTCGACGCTTTATCAAATATAGAATTCTACTTTGTTTTGAAGCGACACACACATATGTATACATGTATGATGTTGCCCGGGATTAAATGATGATCAATGAATGTTTCACACCCCCATACATTTTTTTATCATCGAAATCGGTGAAATCACCCATTTTTTTTAATCAAATCGATTGATTGCCTGTTCTAATTGGGGATCCATTTTCGTGAATCAGGTGGAAGCTTCGAGTGCCTCCCCGTACTGAATTAGTCCAAAATCCATTGTAGTCTACACTGCCATATAGACTACAATACATGGTAGACTAAGTTTCGGAAAAGTTAAAAGTTTAAAAGTAAGTATGATGCTTCAACCGTGCACCAAGAACAAACATTTATTTCGAACACACATCTTGTAAAAGAACCTACTGTTAATTTTATACGCCAGGCTTACCTACTCGTATGGTTATAAAATTCTCAAATGCACAAGTGATGCCAGGCTGTATTATGTGGTCAAATTGTCTGTTCCTTCTTTTATCGGATAATTTCGATTATCGATTATCGATATTTAATGAAGACAATTCGATATAAGACTTATCTAAGAACACTGCTAGGTACAGAAAGTACCTTCGTGTAAAGTTTCATAAAAATCGGCCGAGCTGTTTTCGACTCCATAGGAAACGAACTCACAGACACACAGATACATAATGTTCCTTTATATAAGTTTTTTATTAAGTTTAAGTGTAATATATATATATATATATATATATATATATATATATATATATAATAAAACTTACAATTAAATATACCAAAATGATCAAAGATGGTAAAATTAAAGTATATTATAAATATTAAAGAATTAATATTTATAAAATTATCTTAGCCAGATGTAAAAGCCCGATAAAACCAAATAGGAAATAGAGCTTATAATACGAGCAAACAGTTAATAAAACATGTTAACAACACTTTGAAATGAGTTAAAAACATATTTAATCTGAAAAGGAAACACTAGATAAGTGGATATATATATATATATATATATATATATATATATATATATATATATATAGATAGATATATATATTACATTTTTTTATTCCAAATTAACTTGCATCTTTTCTTCGTATTTCTTTATTTGTATTCAGCTATTAATTTGTTTGACACCTTGTTACATTATTTTAATTGTCGCGGTCTCATTGCTTTTCAGTAACCTTTCATTCCTAACTGTTTGCACTGCTCGCTTATATCAATTTTGTTGTTTCTTTTTTGGGAAACAAAGTGCGAAAATTATCAAAGAGAAAACGCCGGAAAATAAGTTCCCAAAAACGAAAGATGTCTGTACGCAGTTAAGATGCCGTCATATGTATTGATCTGCTTTGACGTGTCTACAAAGCATATCAACATCAACAATTTTGATAGGAACTATAAATGCGTGTATTCCTAGTTTAAAAGTCAAGTCTTTTAGTCTTGATATCTAGTAAGATTTTGCGTTTTAAAATGATCTCATGTGGTTCAGAAACCGTCTTAATGTTGTAAAAATCTTACAAAAGTATTAAAAGAAATATGATTAGATGCTAAAATTATGAATTTCAAAACATTATTAGAATGCGCGTATAACAACGTAGTATACGACGTTTGACAAGTAGCATATTATAACAGAAACCGTTGATGTTTCCAATAAATATTAGTGATAAATATTGAGCAGATAGTAAAAACCAACTGAGGGGTTATGCAATGTTTCCAATAATGAGTAATCAACAAACCATATAAACGTCATTATACATATGTGCGCGGGGTGTTTTAAATGGGGCCTTTAATTCTCTCTGTCGTCGCCGCTTATCTTTGCCGCGTTTCTTGATAACCTGTCTAGTCTAGTGGCTGTCGCTCGCCTTGTCTGTTTGCTATGACGAATGAAACATTTCATTCATGGAAGACAAAAGGAGACGTTTGCTAAGATTCTTCAATGTTTCTTTGGAGGCAATGTACTTAGCAGAACTAGACTAATGTTATCTTCGTCACTTTTCACACCTGAAACTTAATTTTCTAAGTCAATAAACAAATGATGCAGGCGGACAGACATCGGTAACATTCGTCTTAGATTATTCTATTCATGTGTCTCGGTTGCAATGAGTACCGGGAGAACTGAAGTTTTTACATTTTTCTTTTAGCTCGAAAACATGAGATCATTTGTTATTGTTCGAGTCTTTTGTCTACCGCGTTTGTTCTCTTCCGCTCCGAACCAATTACCCGGCATCCGTCTGTGGAAACGATTCTATTTATAGGCCAACTTAATCCTGATATTCACTAAATATGATCCTTATCAAATCAGCACTAGCTAAATTAATCACTACTGACGGTGGGTCCTTATGTAACAATTAGCCGATATCCCGACCTGGTTCCTACAGGATCCGCATGCCTCAATTCTAGGTTTATTACTAACCATAGTCCCCGAGGATTGTGTCACAAAAGTCTATTGCCCACTTGAGTATGGTGATCATGTGACTGGGAAGCTATCAACGATCACATGAGATGCCCCATGGGGAAATATTTTTCTCTTCCTGCGTAACAGTTCACAAATTACGTTACTGGATGTTTCAAAGCAGCAATTGAAGCGCATATTCTCACGCTGAAGTGTTATAGCAAACCCCACTCTCTTGAATGATTCACTTCTACTTGCACAGCTGCCATTATTCAAAGGCAGCAAGCATGTCGCAGAGTTATCCGACATAAGTCTAGTAGGAATAAATAAAAGTATATAAAAACTACAAACAATTGTAAGAGCGTTATTGCCGTTGCTAAGAGAAGACTGTAACCACGAGAAAACCTATCGAGGTGCAGATATTTTGAACTCATGATTTCTGGAAAATTTTAAACAGTCAACAATTTCTCCATCATCCAACAACACTGTTGTTTGCACTGAAACCGAGAAAGCTAATCTAATCTGCTTGCCCGACGTTTTGCTTCTAATTCCACTTTGGACCTAACTTAACATTCCCTCCCAGATTTTCTTGTGCAGACAGAAACCACGCTCGATTATCTGAAAATTATCGTTACTCAAGTCAATGATATAATAAAAATAACTAAACACCTCAAAGGTTTTATCCATCCCAGATATACTATTACAATGCTCCGGTGAGGGTGTCCTAATTATCTCCAAACTTTTCAAAAAAATACATAACCGAATCTTCATTTTCCGACTACTGGTAATTGCTTCTGTGATACCAGTCTACAGGAATTCCAGCGACAGAACTGCCACACTAAACTATTACCTCCCTGTATTCATTAAAATCTTTGAGCCCTTAATGAAACACTAGTTCACCGCCTAAACTTCTTTCAGACTAATAGTATGGATGTAAGCGAGCTCGTTCTACTGCAGATATCCTAACTTTAATCTCTAAACGTATATAGCACGCACTAGCTAAGGCATGGGAGGTTAGGACATTAGCCATATATATATATATATATATATATATATATATATATATAAAGAGAGAGAGAGAGAGAGAGAGAGAGATAAAGATAGATAGATAGATACCCAAGGCTTTGACAGAGTATGGCACAATGGTCTTATCATGAAAATCCAATCATCTGATATCATTAGACGAATATTAAACACAATCAAATCCTAAAATAAGACAGACAGCAAAATCCCAGACTAACACAGTAGAGATTATTAGATGCCGGAAGGATCTCTACTCGAATAGTTTCTTCCTTCGACCTGCTAGACATTGGCATTCCCTCCCGGATCTCTACTTCCCTGACTGAAGTGACAGAGGTTTAAGTGTAATGTGAACTCCCTTAACTCCCAACAGAGTATCCTGAAACTCCCTCAACTTCCAACATAGTAACCAGAGAATAATGTCCCAAATACTAGCCCCTTATATCCAACAAATGTGCATTGTTTGGGGTAAGTAAACAGTAAAAAGAAACATTATTATTATTATTATTATTATTATTATTATTATTATTATTATTATTATTATTATTATTATTATTATTATCGTCGTTATCATTGGCTCTCAAGGAGCTTTCACACAGATTATCAAAGATCTCATTGAGTACAGCCTGTGGTGTTACCTGGAAGCTGAGTGACAACAAGTCTCCCCAGATTTTCCAGTACTCTCCACCCCATTCAATGCGATTTGCAAATAAATTTGCATTATTGCAACAGCTGCTTGCAATTGATTTCTCGTTGGCAGTGGCTATTGGTCTTTACTGGCAATAAACCTCCCCAAGGCCCCCAGTTCTCTTCGCACTTATACAGTGGATGTCTGGCCAGTGTTCACTCCTCGGTCTTTCCTTCCTCCTTGACTACTTGGCTTTTTGGTTTCACTCTTTTGGGGATGGGGCCAGTGATGTGGTAATGGGGGATGGGGTGGGGTTAAAGAACTTATAGGTATGCAACTTCAATGTTCTTCACATCATTAGTACTTTTGCGCGCGTTTATTTTAATATACGAGTCAACCTAATTACGCTAGACTCAAATTGTCGAAGTGATGCTGAAATCCAGCAGCAATGTTTTGTAAAATAGCCGTCATTGGTGATATCTACTACCTAATTTTAATCCTAACCAAGATTTAATGCTTTTTTTTGGGGGGGGGTTAGAAATTTTGGAAAACATATGCACTTTCATTTATTTCAGCAGTTAACTGAAAAACAAATGATCTTTTAAAAGACAAATGGTTAGTATATCTCCAAACCTATTAAATCGTGTTATTTTAACAAAACGTATCAGAATAGAGTAATATTGTACGAAAATCGTGAGTTAGCCATTTGTTCTATTCATTTCTTTCTCAGTCCAGTCACGGCTGTCTCTTTCGCGATTTTGATCGGTTCTTTATGAAGAGAAAAACGAAGATACAAGATTGTCGGAAAAATTAATCTAATTGCAATTTGCCACAATCGCTTGTTGGGCTTCCAGATTTATAAAATCTTTCGATTAAATGATTCAGCTCGACAATGACATCCGACAACGCTTCGTGTTTTCCTTTGCGATATTAGTAATCACCCACCCCAATCTGTACGCGCAAATCGATCGACCGGTTAGCCATACCACATTCGTGGAGATATAATTATATCATCGTTTAGGATTTAACGACAATCATCGTTGCCACCGAGGTCTGAGCAGGTTTGACCAGAGAGATCGCCTTTCTCATCAACCGTAGCAGGGATCACATCAATGACCTTTTTTCTTCTGTCAATTTGCTTCCTTGTTTGACAATACAGGCATTTCTTCCGCTGTTTTTTTTTTATCGGAGGAAGAGAAGCACAGAAAAAGTGGGGAGAAGAAAAGGGGACTTTCTTTGTGCCACGCCAAAAATGTCAACGTATGTCGTTCATATCACCTACTTAATTATTTCGCTGTTCGCGTTTTTCGACTTCATCTGCTTGAGGCAGTCTTCCGGCTGGGCATGCACTGGTTCGTTACCTTCATAGTATGGAGACAGATAAGCCGCTGTGTTCTTTACGCACGCCCGTGGAAGCTGCAGGCGAAATAGACGGAGGTTTTCTTTAAGAACGTTCGCAAATATTTACCTGACACCCCTAATCCACGCTAAATGCCACTCCTAGGCATACCCAGGTTTCTGTGTACGTTCTAAATTATATGAACGTAATAAGGTCGATGAACCGAGATAAATTGCTGCTCTGAATTATATACTTAAATATCCAACGTAATAATTCCGTTATTTAATATGTCCACATGCATACATCTGCACGAATATACAAATAAGATGTCTGGATGCTTGCTCAATGCTTTCTTCAAGCGTCTCAGTTTGTCGTTACAGGGGTGCGTCAGAGTAAGCTAGAATCAGGAGACATCTCCTACAAATAAACCCTGCCGGACATTGAAAATAACATATTATTGGAAGCTCAAAATAAGATCTTTCTTAGCATGGCTACTATACACTGGATAATACGAGAAATTGTGCGCCTTCTTCTGTATAATGTTTCGCCTCAATAACCCAGCTGGATGTTTTACAAGACTGAATGGATTTTTTGCTGTGAAATCAAGTAAACATGAAAAGCTTAATAAAGATACATTGTCACATTGATGATTGGTCAACTGGGGAAAAGAAACTCGACGGTATTCGTTTCTTTACTGACTCGTCGCTTGAGATGGTAAAGGAAAACTTCAATGAAATAATTGTTTGTCTAAGTATCTCAAAGGGAAATCAAGTGTTAATCTATGAGGGTCCAACTGTTTTCTACTAATGTGTCCTGACGTAAAATAAAGCACAAAAAGCTAAGTAAAGAAAAACAAAGAAAATAAAGATGATTGGTGTGACAGAAAAAAATGTAATGTTTCATAACAGTCCTCATAAATGTGACTAATTTGTTTGTGCATCTTTTTCTTTTCTTTTTTACTTTTTCCCCACAGAAAAGGTGGGCCGTCGCTTAAGTTTAAGATACTACACTGATAATTCAAGATTTGTAGGGGGCAGTGTTGGTAAATAGTCATGTACCAAGATTTTTAGTCAACATATTTTAAAATAGTGTCACTGAAACTGAGAACAAGACAGATTTCAAAAAACAAACGGTCAGGTGAAAGGAGTATTATATGATTAGTTACTTTAAACGTCATGGTCCTCCAACGACGATTTTTTTCATTTAATCCTTGAGATAATCTGAAAGTTTGCATAAAATGTCAATCCGATAAAAAAAAACCCGGACTAACTACTATTTCAAATAAAAAAACATCATCACTAACACAAATTATCCTAAATGTAGAATTAACCCTCTGAGGTCTAAACATTTTTTGTGGGGAGGGGAATAAAAAATGATTTTTTACACCTATTATTTTAAAGTTTTGAAAAGGTTAATATATCATTGTATGTCGAATGTGTTTGACATTTTTAGCATACAAATAAGATTATCAAAATAAATGGTAAAATTTGACTAAATTGCATATTGTGATGGCGGCCATTTTGAATTTAAAATTCTTGACCACTCGCTCATGAAAGATTATTATTTTCTCATGCACATATTAGTCAATGAAATAATTTATTGTATATATATATATATATATATATATATATTTGTGTGTGTGTGTGTGTGTGTGTGTGTGTGTGTGTGTGTGGCGTTTGTTCTTATATTCCAAAAAAACGGAGTAGTTCCGCGTATAGAGTCGTTGTAGTCTTTTAATTCTGCCTTCTTTACACGCTGCTCTTCCTAAAAAAAATAATTGAAGAAACATATTTTTTTTTTGCCTGGAATGTTTTGTTTATGGTATTATTACTTCTTTTTACATTTTTGAAGGGGTGAATTTATCAAAAACTGAACGTAGTTTCTCGCAAACATTAAACCAACAGAAGATATGTTCGAGTAAGTATTAACATTCGGTTCTAACAGATATGAATTCTTCATTATCGGGTTCGCCACCATCTGCTTTTTTGATCGATCTTTTGAGCGCATTGATAAGTTACTTAATGAGGTTGTTTGATTTTTCGGTACCTCAGATCTTTCGATGTGGTTTCAAGTGAGGGCCACATCATGCCACCTCAAAGTAACGATAAAGTGTACCTGGATGCGCTGAAAAGTGTGGTAATCCCCTGTTGCAATCAGGTGGCCGCTGGCAGACCCTGGGTGTGGCAGCAGGACTCGGCGACGACCCACAAGTCCAAAGAGACCCAGCCTTGATTTCAGGAGTGCTACGACTTTGTACTATTCCCCCCCCTTTTCCCCAACTTGAACCCGCTGGACTATTTCATCTGGTCATAGGTCGAAAACTTCGTCAACATGAGTTCCCACAACACCAAAACTGATCTGATCGCCGCCATCCTCTGAGTATTCGCCGAGCTCTTGTCGGCGTTTGTGGAAAAGTTCTGAACTCGTATCAAGGCGGTGCTTGAGGCTGAAAGCAGCTCAATAAGATAGATGCCAGCTCTACTATCTAATCAAAATGAATTGATTTTTTTTTCAATACAATTTTTTTAAACAAAGCTATTGTGTTATTTTCTTTAGGGTGACAAATTTATCCTTCCCCTTTGTATTAGAATATTATCGAAATAATCTATTTCAATGTAGAGGTCTTCTAACAGTATATCTATCGTTTGTCGGAAAATTACGTGTGCCACTGTGACGTGTGCGACAGTGCTGCCCTGTTATTTTAAATAATCCTTTCTGTGTATTTATGGTAAATAATTTGGCATACTTGTCTTCAGGGAGATTTGAAAATCTGCCAAATATCGTTAGAAATATCAATCTTATTTTTAAAAACAATTGTTTGCTGCTGGAGGTGCATACGTTATTTCTTTTAAACATTCATTAAGACTGGTAGAAGAATCAGCGCAAATTCTGATTATATTTTTCTTACTTTACATACACATTAGTCGTTATTCAAGTTCTGTCGTGCATTTTTCTTTAATATCCTGCTTAAAACTGTGTTGTTTTTAGGTTTAAAAAACTGGTATTATATTTACTTTCAAGTCGAAGTTTACCTTAGTTTTAGAACAAAGTTCGTCTTTCTGGAAAAATGTCTGGAATTTTTCTTTTAACATTTTTAGCGAATCTGAATTTGTAGTAATACCATCTATTTTATTGAAGGAAATATTTATGCACATGTTGCATCGAATTGCTCCATCTAGTTTGTTTTCAATCTATTCTGTGAATTTCGCATGAGAAAAACGTTAATATTTCCGTTAAAGGAAACATTTAGGCAAGTTTCACCTATAAAGTTTACATAATTTTATTAAGTTAACTGTGTTTGATATTTTATTGTTTCCAAGTCTTAGCATTAATTATAGGTAAGTCCGTCCTAGAGTCTATCTTGGATTTTATTTATTTATTTTTTATCATTTAGATCGATACTTATATAGTTCCTTTGGACTTTTTTAGTTGTTGTCTGTTTAGCCGTGTACTGTATACGTTTTTACTTTTTTATTTTATTTTTACCCTTTGTATTTTTTGCTTTCTATATACAGTCGGTGAGTTCATGTCCTTCGAATCCAAGAATATAACCATTTTGTTTTAAAATGAACAGTCCTTATATAAATATAAGTTATCACAGCCGTAGCACATGTTATTTTAAAATGAGTCTCATTTTGTTACATTGTGCCTTATTAATTATCGCGTCAATATTTGCTAGATCGGGTTTTGCGATGTTCACTCTTAAGTTCAGAATACTTTTTCATTCTTCTGTTAAATTCTGAAGAGTAACCTTTTGTTACTGTTCCATATTTGTTAGAAAGCGGGTTCTCATTTCTTCACATATGGACATTAAGCCTCGTATGAATATCAAATATTTGGTTATCCTGACGCTCCGCACTTCTTTGTTTACCTTGGAAGTGACGTCACACAAATCTTATAATACGGATGGCTTAAATTGTAAAAATAATTTGTTTTATTTTTCTTTCATTTTGAGCTCCTTTTTTCTCCCGTTTAACATTTTTTTCTCCCATTTCTTATTTTGAGCGGAGAATTTATTTTATTTTCATTTTGAGCTCTGTTTCCGATTCGACGTTACATTTTATAGGTACACCTGCAGTCCTGCACTTTACGACCCGAGCTATTTTTAACGCTATTATTTAGAAACCTATTATTTAACATGGGGAAGGGAGGGTTATTGTAACTATTCTGTACTTTCACCTAACAATTCAATTAAAAAAAAAGGTAAATATGAAGAATTACTCCACCCTCGAAAATTCCTTTAAAATTACAGCTCTTATATGTTTTCGGGGTCGCTGAAAACGAAAATAACTTTTAAAATTACGGCAAATGAGTAGTTTCCAAGACATGAAGAAATGTTAGTTTTAAAAAGTGGGTGATCACTTTTCTATAATAATTTAACGTAAAATGATTTTTTTTTTTTTGGGGGGGGGCTTCCTTTCTACCATCGGAAAATTCTTTAAAATTACCTGTTTACATTTGGTGGGAAGCGGTGTAAAATAATAAACAGTTCTTCTGCTTGGTTAATGTCGGCACGTTACTTATGTTAAAACGGTTTATTAAACTGCATAAGCACCTGTTAAAAACTATATAAGTAAAACAAATTATTTTTTACTTGTAAACTGGTTTATTAATTGTAGAAAACAAAAACAAACGGGAGAAAAAAGAAGCTCAAATTGAAAGAAAAATAAAACAAATTATTTTTACAATTGTAGCCATCCGTATTATAAGATTTGTATTACGTCACTTCCAAGATAAACAAAGAAGTGCGGAGCGTCAGGATAACCAAATACTTTAACACGTTGAACGTTATTTCGTTTTACGGGATTTTTCAAAGTATTTATTAACTGAACCGGTCTGTATTGTGTAACCTTTCGACTCTTATTTAGACATGTTTAGGGATAACCAAAAGTCTCAGGGAGCAAGGTCTATCGGTAAAGTGAGGAATATCTTGATGCCCATTCTGGTCAAATAATTTGATCTTCTCTGACCACCTTTGGAATAAACTTTGCGCAAAGTTTCTGCATCCTCAGTCCCTCGCGAATAATTGTGTGAACAGTTTCCACACTGACATAAAACTGTGCACTTATTGTCTCTATAGACACACGACAGTCCTTACCCATGAAATTCCTCATTTGACTAATCAACTATGGTGTTCTAAATAATCGGTAATTATTTTATTTGACCAATAAACTCTGCTTTGCTATCGAGTATTAAACTGCAAGCTTGGTTCTTCAGATATATCCGTTAAGATTTGTATTGATTTTGGAAGGTCACACCACTAGGCGCCTTGTCAGAAAAAAGTTTACATATTTTTCATGTTCTACTGACCCGTAATCTCTTAATAGGAATCGCTTTTTTCTCGTTATCCAGGGTTTTACTGTGGTTTTCAAATAGGTTTTGCTTCGAATGCAACTTATTTTTGTATGTAAATGCAATTGCCGACTGAATTGATTAGCGACTTTTCTGAAAAGAATTTGAGTACGCTGAATCATGTCCTATTTCGCCAAACTGTTCTGGCTGTTTTTCAAATCGTTTTTTTTTTTTTTTTTTTTTTTGTCGTTCGATATTTTTTTCAAATTATTTTTCCCCGGTATTCTATTTTTTAATGCTGTTTAAAACTTGCGCAAGTTTTTTCCTCGATTTTTTCGCCTCGTCTTTTCGTAATTTCTCTTGTTGTTTTACAAATTCTATTAAATAGTTTCTGAAATCCTCCATTAACTTACTCGATTTAATTCTTTAAATTTGTTGTTAGTTTGTAATAAATTTGAATGCTCGTCGCCAATTCGCTCCTTCACGTAAAAAGACCGAAGAACAGAGAAAATCTAGATAACTACTTAATACGGCTGTGGAACAAGAACAAGGTGTATTTACAATAGCTGGTTTTAGCTACAAGCCTATATATAGACTACGCACTCTCCTGCGAACTCCGTGTACTTTTATATTTTCGGTTAACTGGATGAGCCATGGCACAATAATACGTGCGTATTAAATTGAAAATTAGAGAGAATCGAGAGTTACCAAACTGCCGAAAACAAGATTATTTATAATTATATACTAATATAAATAAGTTAGAAATATATATATTATTTACTATAATAATTATTAAATACCTGCAGACACTAGTGTTTCATGCTTTCGGGAATCATCGTTACAGGATATCACGATTAACGCCAGTCGAGAGATTCGAACCCCAGCATGTATGGTTTCATTGGCAAGGATTGGAACCATTCGGCTACCGTCAACCGCGATAGATACAGTTGAATTGAAACATTTATTCTTATTAAGTATATATATATATATATATATATATATATATATATATATATATATATATATATATATATATTGTGATACATTTATTAAAATCTACAATAAATTATTTTATTGATTTTTAGCCGAGAGGAGATATATTTTCAGTGTATTTTATTCACTGTATCATTTTTGCGCCAAAAGGATCCAATTCACGTCTGCTCAGTCACATTTTGTAAACAAAACAGAAAAAAGGAGGAGGAGGAGGAGGCCTGCGAGCAGGAGGAGAAGGGAGAGACATGGATATTTTGAACGAAGAGTGGAAAAGGAGAGAGAAAAGAAAGATTGAGAGAAATAAACCGTATATATAGAGAAAAACTGTGTAGAGAAAGAGAGAGATAGATAGATTGTAGATAGAGAGAGAGAGGAGCCTGAAAACAGTTGTCAAAAGGCAGTGGAGCTTCGCACTTCAAAGCGACAAGACGTAAGTCAGCGAAGGTCGGGTTGGCGAAGCCGGCAAAAGGCGACGACGGCGTGGTAGCGGCGTCACGGACATAAATATAAACGACACAAGCCGATTATCTGCGGTCAAAGTTAGAATATTGGCTGAACAAAAGAATGAATCCAGCGAAGGAAGGATGAAACTTTTACTATAAATCAAGGGCTTCGGTGAGCTTCGGAAACGAATATTTGGAGCAATTAACACGCACGCGCGTAATGAAACATAAATCATCCGAGGGACAAACATATGAAAATTAACCTGCGGGCGCATAACGAAATATAAACAATTTACAGGAAAGAAATATATAAAACAAAAGAGACAAAAGAAAGGTCACATTTCAAAGGACATTAAGTGAGTTTTTCAATTAAAACTTTCATTTCTCCAACATCTCTCTCTTACCCTAGAACCTGTATCTAATTCAGCAGATGATTTCTTGTTTTATGTGAACATTAACTGTTGATATATTTTTCTCTCGGAATTGAATTTGAATCATTAAATCATTTCATTTAGTTAGGCATATTTCATTTTCTTTTCTTGAATTGAATTTTATTTTGTTTTTATATAAATAAAAGTTCGACGATGTTTGTCCTCGTTATTTCTTATGTGATTTCGTTGTCCAGTACATTTCATTTTATTGTTGTCTTCGGGACGGTTGTCCCATTCCCATAACAACGCATTATCAAGGAACCTGGGAAACTTTATTTTTTTTTTTATATATTTCGTTACGTCACCCATCTCTACCGTCCCCAGTAGTACTGGGACACGTCGTAACAAATCTCGGGTAGGTCAATATATATATATATATATATATATATATATATATATATATATATATATATATAGAGAGAGAGAGAGAGAGAGAGAGAGAGAGAGAGATTGATAGATAGATACAGATATAGATATAGATATACCTATATATATATATATATATATATATATTGACCTACCCGAGATTTTTTGGGTCAGTATATGTTATAGCTAGCTATGGAATTGTGAGTATACAGAATTAATGTATAAATGTGCATGAGAGTATACAGGATTAATGCATAAACGCACAAAATTGAATGCACGCGCGCACGAAAACAAACGTGACGACCAGACCCCGCCATTATTATCATTAGTTTCTTTTTTTTTACGACTTTTCACTTTGAAAAATATTCGCCTCCCTCCGTCATTGTTTTGTATTTATTTATTTACAACTTTTTAAAAGGTGTATTTGCATTTAACTACCCGCGCTTTTTTTAAATAGTATTTTCAAGGTAAATTCAAGCTTTACGATATTTGTTTAGTAAATTGTTAGGTGAAAGTACAGAATAATTACAAAACACTCAAATGCCCCAATGTAAAATAATAGGTTCCTAAATAATGACGTTATTGTTTCAGCGCGGGTTGTTAAATGCAAATTTACCTGTTTTGTCTCATCGTTACTTGTTGTTAATGAATAAATCTCGCCTATGTCGTCGGTATGTATCAAGTATTTGCGCGAAACCTGAGATTCTAAACCGGACTCTAAAACCGAAGATGAAATATGTTTTAATCACGCACGAATATACGGCAAGAAAAATATTCTTTTAAAATTACGTAAATCGAGCATTTTTTAAAATTATTTCTTTCAAACAATTGCATTATCTTATTTGCTGTTAATTAATAAATCTCGCCTATATCGTGTGTATATATCAAGTGTTTGCGCAAAAGCGGAGATCTTAAACAGGACTCTTAAACCTAAATCACCAAAGCAAACAAGCAGGACGATTGAGGTTATATATATATATATATATATATATATATATATATATATATATATAATTTAAAGGAGGTTAGAACAATAGTCTAAAGAGCTGAGTGTATTTTAATGTAACAGTGAAATTACTAATTTAATTAAAATACAGGAAATAGAAAGTGCTCGTTGTAATTTAGATATATAATAAGCTCGATAGTTAAATGTCCTAGAGCTAATTCAATATTAAGTAATGTGATTGATAATTTAAAATTTAAAAATCAAATTTTAATTAAATTAAAAATCCGTTTCATAAGAAGGAACAACAACAAAATCAATTATCTGTACGATCGTTTCGGAAAACAATGCTTTTTATTGTGGTATACATCAAATTATGTACAATAATTATATATAGTTTTTGATAAGCAAGGTCTCCTCATTCAGCAAATTTTGAAGGGTTTTTATTGAATTTAAAAGACACCATAAATAAACCTAGCATTAAAGGTAAGGCAGATGAATCTGAAAAATTGAAATAAACGTCTGGATTTAAAATTTATAAGAAAATTAATATGGGTTAGAGATAGAAATAAGTAGAGAAAAATATATATTTTTGAATTTACATAATAAATTTGCTTTAAAAATATATAGAGATATTTACCTTTTAATTTTTCGTTTTTTGAAATCAGGAACTGTGGTTAAAATAGTCATTTAGATGTTTGCTACAGCTTTTTATCTTATTGAATGATGAATTTTAAAAGGGGGGACGCTCGTGCATTAAATTGTTTCCGTTAGCGTATTTTTGATTTAAAGACTCTACGGTTTATATCTAGAGAATATTATTATAACATATTTTAAGGGGAGATAAGTGTCATGTTTTCTTTACTTTATGTATTTGACGGGTGTAAGGGAGATAATTAGTCTAACTTAATTTATTAAAAAAATAATAATAATAATAATAAAAATAATAATAATTGTAATCTATTTTTACTAATAAGTAATTTTTAATGATTTAAGGTGGTTTATATTTATTAAATTTAAACCAATGTTTATGACTACATGTCATAAGCTCCTGTCTTGAATTTAATAGTTTGGTTGTATTTTTTATATCTTCATATTTTAAAATTTTTAGGGTCTCTTTTGTACATAGTGCACAAAATTTATCTCCTGGTTTATATGATTTGCAAGTCTCAATTATTTGCCATTTTAAGTTGAAAGAAATATTGCTGTTTTTTAGTTGCCAAATATAATTGGATAGAGTAGTTTGGTTTGACAGAGAGTTATTTTTAAAAGAATGTTTGTGCGTTGAAATGTTATGTTTTATTAGGCCAGATGTGGAACCAAAATATATTACCTCTTGCTTGTTGCGATTATTTTTCGTTAGGTCTGTTGTTGGATTATTATATGGTGGGTTGATTAGTAATTGATCGATAGATTGGTTTAAGTTGGTGTTATTATTTTATCTGGTAGTTGAGTTATGGCTGTTAATAGGTTCATGTAGATTTGGAGTTTTTGATACTGTGCAGCTATAGATAACATTTTTAATTTTACATGAGCCTTGTAGGGGACATTTATTTTTTCTTCTACAGTTACAGTCCGATGCATTTTGTATAGTTGTATTTTGTAGTTTATTAATTTTCTTATTATTAGAGCTAATTATTTTCTGATGAAGGTTAGGCATAGTAGAGTAAGAGACTTTAATTGTGTTCTTATTGAAAATTTTATTATATCTATGGGGGGCTTTAAAGTTCTTATCTAATATTTTAAAAAATTCTCTGGCTATGTTTGTTTCTAGGTTTTTGGAATATGGTGGGTTGAACCATAGGATCTCCTTGTGTCTTTTCTTACGTTTACGGGTTTTGGTTTGCTGTTTATTTGTATTATTATCTAATATTTGTGGTTTGGTTTTATCTTTTTTTGTCTCTTGGTTATTTTTCTTAACTCGTATACGGGAAGACATTGCCATATTATATGTTATTACGCTCTTAATAGGTTTATTTTCAATGCAGTTTATGTTTCTATCATTTTCATTTATGAATTTAATTTGTGAATTATATCCAGAGTATTTAAGGGCCTCATTATAATATTTTTCATTTTTGGTAAATATTGATTTAGTAGAAGACAGTCTAGAAATTCTTAAAGCGATATTGGGAACTATTGATTTTAATATTGATTTAGGGTGGTTTGATTGATTGTGGACATATAGTAGTGATTGGTTAGGTTTATGATAGGGTTCAAAGGTAGTATTCTCAAGATTTAAGGTTATGTCTAAGAAATTAATAATTTTGTTATTAGGGTCGATTTTTATACTAAGTCCATAATTTTTAAATAATTTATGTAGAGCTTTAATTGCTTTTTCATAATTTTTATTAGTAGAATTAGTTATGAAAAGTGCATCATCTCTATATAGTCCTCCTTCAAGTTTGAATTGTTTATGGAGTATACAATGTATTTAATTTAAAAGGAAAAGGCCAACTAGATCAGTGACCTGAGTCGAATCCATCGATCCCATTAAAATGTTGAAGTGGTTAGGGGTATTTTTCCTGGTCCAATATTTATTATCAAATGTTATTAAATACTCTCTAGCTATAAGTATTAGTTTAATTTCGTCTTGAGTTATATTAGTTAATTTTCGTGCCATTAACAGAGATTTATTAAGTAGGATAGGTGATATAGATTGGTAATATGATTCAATGTCAAAAGAAAGAAATTCAATCTTATTTTTATTTTGAATGTTAGAAAACCAGTCGATTACTTGGTTGGAAGATTGCCATAGTGGGTATTTTATCATGGATTTAATTTTGGGGATAATTCTATCTAATATGTTTTTACTAACCAGTCCTATATCTGATTTCGAGGGGCAAATGAGTCTAATAGTAGGGTTAATATTAAAGCTGTGTTTGTGGTCTTTTAAAGTAAATCTCGGGGTACCTGGTACCGTTATTTCTGTGTATGTATCTATTTTAAGTTTAGTTAAAATGTTTTTTGCATCATTATTTATTTTATTTAGTGCTGATTTATTTGTAGTTTTATAATTTTTATTAAGTTCCTTATATATTAGATTTTTATATTGTATATATTCCATTGTGTAGACATTTCCAGTTTTATCTGCCGGTACTATGAGTTTAATTTGGTGGCTTATAGAAATAGATTTTGAAAATTTATTTATTTTTTTAAGTGTTGGAGTCATATATTTTTTATTTTTCTTAAATTTAATATTTTTAATCAGGTTGATTAAGTCATTTTCAAAAGACAAAAAAAGATAAAAATCAAACCACAAATATTAGATAATAATACAAATAAACAGCAAACCAAAACCCGTACGTAAGATTAGACACAAGGAGATCCTATGGTTCAACCCACCATATTCCAAAAACCTAGAAACAAACATAGCCAGAGAATTTTTTAAAATATTAGATAAGAACTTTAAAGCCCCCCCATAGATATAATAAAATTTTCAATAAGAACACAATTAAAGTCTCTTACTCTACTATGCCTTACCTTCATCAGAAAATAATTAGCTCTAATAATAAGAAAATTAATAAACTACAAAATACAACTATACAAAATACATCGGACTGTAACTGTAGAAGAAAAAATAAATGTCCCCTACAAGGCCCATGCAAAATTAAAAATGTTATCTATAGCTGCACAGTATCAAAAACTCCAAATCTACATGAACCTATTAACAGCCATAACTCAACTACCAGATTAAATAATAACACCAACTTAAACCAATCTATCGATCAATTACTAATCAACCCACCATATAATAATCCAACAACAGACCTAACGAAAAATAATCGCAACAAGCAAGAGGTAATATATTTTGGTTCCACATCTGGCCTAATAAAACATAACATTTCAACGCACAAACATTCTTTTAAAAATAACTCTCTGTCAAACCAAACTACTCTATCCAACTATATTTGGCGACTAAAAAAAACAGCAATATTTCTTTCAACTTAAAATGGCAAATAATTGAGACTTGCAAATCATATAAACCAGGAGATAAATTTTGTGCACTATGTACAAAAGAGACCCTAAAAATTTTAAAATATGAAGATATAAAAAATACAACCAAATTATTAAATTCAAGACAGGAGCTTATGACATGTAGTCATAAACGTTGGTTTAAATTTAATAAATATAAACCACCTTAAATCATTAAAAATTACTTATTAGTAAAAATAGATTACAATTATTATTTTTTTTATTATTATTATTTTTTTAATAAATTAAGTTAGACTAAATATCTCCCTTACACCCGTCAAATAAATAAAGTAAAGAAAACATGCCAATTATCTCCCCTTAAAATATGTAATAATAATATTCTCTAGATATAAACCGCAGTGTCTTTAAATCAAAAATACGCTAGCGGAAACAATATATTGCACGAGCGTCCCTCCCCTTTTAAAATTCATCATTCAATCAGATAAAAAGCTACAGCAAACATCTAAATGACTATTTTAACCACAGTTCCTGATTTCAAAAAACGAAAAATTAAAAGGTAAATATCTCTATATATTTTTAAAGCAAATTTATTATGTAAATTCAAAAATATATATTTTTCTCTACCTGTTTCTATCTCTAACCCATATTAATTTTCTTATAAATTTTAAATCCAGACGTTTATTTCAATTTTTCAGATTCATCTGCCTTACTTTTAATGCTAGGTTTATTTATGGTGTCTTTTAAATTCAATAAAAACCCTTCAAAATTTGCTGATGAGGAGACCTTGCTTATCAAAAAACTATATATAATTATTGTACATAATTTGATGTATACCACAATAAAAGGCATTGTTTTCCGAAACGATCGCACAGATAATTGATTTTGTTGTTGTTCCTTCTTATGAAACGGATTTTTAATTTAATTAAAATTTGATTTTTAAATTTTAAAGTATCAATCACATTAATATATATATATATATGTGTGTGTGTGTGTGTGTGTGTGTGTGTGTGTGTGTGTGTGTGTGTGTGTGTGTGCGATAGAAAAGCAAAACAATTATTTTAAAGAAAAGGAGGAAACATCACACAAGAGTTGTTCGGATGTAAGATAGTCTTCAGAACGGCCAATCTCACGTTTTATTTTTTCTTCTCGTGTTTAATTGTTTTTCCTGTCGATCTGTGTCATTTATTAGGTATCCACCGCAATATATATATATATATATATATGTATGTGTGTGTGGGGTGGGTGATATTTTAGCAAAATCAAGACAACAAAATATAAATAAAGAATATAATATAGGGTATTACCTTATATATTACAATTGTTTCCTAACAATTTGGACAAATTTAAGCATTATATTTTAAAAACTTCCAAATTTAGCTACTGTGTCTATGTATGTATGTATGTATGTATGTATGTATGTATGTCAGGTCATGTCATATGCTACTGGTACGATGTAACCCAGTACTACCTGCCTCATGGTCGGGTCACCGGCGACTAAACTGGTTCCCCCACCAGACATGTTTGGTGAGGAGGGTGGCTAATCTCCCTAGAGGATTAAAAACAAGATCTTCCAAAGGGCGAATTAACTCTTTTTCTGGGTCAACGGCCAACTAGCACAGTGTATATTTGTGTGTGTGTGTATATGTGTATTGGGGTGGAGAGGGATTCCTTAAGCCGTGGTGAAGGCAACCTTTCTAGGAGAAGCAAATCTCTGATTTAAAAAACAAAGCGGGAGACCAGTACCCGCATTAAGCTGGTCTGCAGTTTAATTTGTTGCTGGCTACCTTGCTCTTGCTTGTTGCTGGATCTCAACATTTTGAACCTAGAGAGAGACTTAGCTGTCGTACAAAGCTAAGACTCTGTAACATCATCTTTGTATAGATACTCCCTCAGGCATTTGGGCTCATGGACTTTAAATGTCTGATGGAGTGGCACTCGTCTGACAAGACGTTGCAATCATCATCATATCATCATGTATGTATGTATGTATGGAGCTGAAGAATTGGTGTGGGCGTGTTTTAACAGCACACAAATACTCTAGCGTCATATATAGCTTCTCCCAATCTAATGATTCCCGCGCGCACGTCGTGAGTTCTGGCACGCTAACGGGGCTCTGGTGAATGGCAAGTGTTCAGCACCAGAAAACTGAATCCCCACTGCCTTGTGGGATAATGTTTTTTGACCAAAGGTTAAGGGTGAGGCAACCCTAACAGAAACCTCCAGAGAAGCTTAGGCCCTGTTGACTACGGCATTCATGACCCACCGGCGTGTGAACCATGCTCTGGTGCCCAGCTACCTAAGTCCCAGTCATAGGTAAATGACATTAGCGGGGTAGAAGAAGAACTTGTAAGCCGTGGTGGAGGCAATCCTTCTAGGAGAGGACAACTTTTACGAGAAATCTGCGGTCAAAGCAATTACCAGTCATCTTGCAATGGCTTGTCACTGGGTTATTGTTGCGGAGACTTAGAGAGAGGCACTCGTGTTGTACAACCACTTGTCACTTTAATACAACCATGTACAGATGTTACTTGAGATCTATCTTTTATCGCTTAACTTTTTCTATATTATCTTTACCTGTTGTTTATTTCTATCGCAAGTCCTATGGCGATTGAGGAGTGGCAACGTGTACAGACGTGACCAGTTGGAGGTACACAGTCACAAATCTGCACAGAGGCGACAGGAACCCAATCTTAACATCGTTGTTCTGCCTTCACATGACAGAGGCCAACTCAGTTGGGGGTTCCTGTGACTGAGCAGCCCTATTCAGGGAGAGCACGACTCACTCACTGTCTTGGGAAAGTGCTAGAAAAGGTGCACTAAAGATTCTCTGTCATACTATCACTGGTTAGTTTCATGCGGCTAACGGTGTTTCATGTAAGCAGGAAGAAAACAAAAATGCATCTCCAAAAAGGAGTCAAATTCAATTCATGTTGTTTCTTGATAAAGCGTCATGCAACCGTCCAAAGCCCAGAATAGCGCTTGTCACTGCAGAGCTACGGAGACTTGATACAGATATTGCTGCTCTGTCAGAGACCCATCTCTCAGTAGAAGATCAAATGACAGAGGTGCCATCAGGCTACACTCTCTTCTGGTATCCGTAGAAATGGTGGAGTCGGTTTTGCGATTAAAACATCCTTGGTTGATACTATGGACTTTCCTTCCGGTATCTGTGATCGCATTATGAAACGTCGTGTTCCTTTCTCACGCAACAGATTCATCACTATTCTTTAGGTCTATGCACCAATCCTGCAAGCGAATGAAGGTGACGTGTTTCTATGAGTCTCTGCGCTCTGCTGTTGCATCTACACCAATTAATGAAAAACTTGTTATTCTTGGTGATTTCAATGCCCGTGTTGGGAAAGACTATGAGACCTGGAGTGCTCTTGGCCGCTATGGTATCGGTACCATAAATGCTAATGGCCTTAAGCTACTAGAGCAGTGTTCAGAATTTAATCTTGCTATCTGTAACACTTTTTCGCCGTAAACTAAAGCACAAAACTACTTGGATACATCCACGTTCAAAGCACTTCATTATAACTCGAAAACGCGACCTTCCAGATGCATATACTGTTGGTGTCATGCGCAGTGCTGAATGTGACACCGATCATAAGTTGGCGAGAGGAAAGTTTAATTTACGAATCTGTAAGAAAGTTCGTCATAGTGGTCTTAAGGTGCCTAGCCGTATTGATGTCGCCAAGTTAAAGTTGCCTGAAGTTCAAAAGAGTATGACGGAAAAGCTCGATAATTTTGCATTTGATTGTAAATTGCGTTTATTCTGCTGGTGCTGAAGTTCTTGGCTTCAAGGGTGATAAGAACAAGGACTGGTTTGACGACAACAATCTTAAAATTAATCAGTTGCTGATGAATAAACATAAAATGTATGCATCTTTACTTCGTGAAGATCATTCTGATCATACAACTAATGTGCGATAATACAAAGAGGTCAAAGCCACATTGCAAAGCTAAAAAAAATAAAAATTAATATATAAGATTAAAGAAATTAACATGCATCTCTTAACTCTTTATAGCAAGATGCATTATGTTGAATTGATGTTTTAACGTGTCTAAAATAAAAGGCTTACCAATTAAGCGGTCTACAGGAAAACTTAAAATACCTGAATTTTTTCTCAACTGGTTTCCAATAATAGGTTATTATATTTAATATAAACATGATATATTTTTATTTCTAAATTCTGTTCTAATATTATAGACCTTAAAACTGTCTTAAGATGCATATTTTTTTTTTTTTTGTACAATTCGAATATTTATTTCCGAATCCGATACAATTACCGCTTCCGTATTAAATTCCTGATTCCAATACAATTACCGATTTCGATTCTTTATAAATCTCCAAATATTTACTCCTAAAATCGCTATTTTTCCTGTTTACTGTAAAAACGCATATTAAATGTGCATATATTTTCTCAGAAGTAAAATGCACACTTTGGGGAGGGGGCTACAACTTTTAGTTCTACTGGTAGTTTAAAATTTATAAATATTTAATTGTTATCATTATTACTACAAACAATGAAGGTTTTGCATTAAACAAAACTGAATAAAATAAAAACAATTAAAACAACGTTGTTTGTTTTGCAATGGAAAATAGGCACAATTTATTATACTTTAATAGTTTTTAGCATTTTTATGTACATCTATATCAAAAACACTTGTAAAACGTTTTTTAATTTTTTATTTCCATACTCTGTGGACCAGGCGCGAACGCAGACCCCACCATTTTAATGAACCACCGTTCTGCCAGATAAAGCATACTCATTCCTCTGTTTCGTGTTTTGATGTGATGTTTTGAATATAATAAACTGGTTGTAACCAAAGTTTCATTTCATTCGGAAAACACAATAAGAAACAGGGCCTAATTAGAGTTGGGGTCCGTTTTTTTGGTCACCCTATACATATGTAATTATGCATATATATATATATATATATAGATATATATATATATATATATATATATGGAATCTCTTTAAAAATAATCGGGGATGAAGACACGATGAAAAGTTCGAGTAGACAAATCTTGTATTGGAGAGAGTGAGTAAAATTCAATTCATGGAATTGAAAGATATTACGCCAGGAGGTATGTGAAGTCAATTTTTTAAAATAAAGAGTTCAAATGGAGAAGAGATAAAAAGTAGATAGCTATATATGAAGTCATGAAAAAACATTGGTAAATTAATCTCCCATGTCAACTTCAAATTATAACAATCAGTTCAAATTATATATATATATATATATATATATATATATATATATTAAGTAATGTGATTGATAATTTAAAATTTAAAAATCAAGTTATAATTTAATTAAAAATCCGTTTCATAAGAAGGAACAACAAAAAAATCAATTATCTGTACGATCGTTTCGGAAAACAATGCTTTTTATTGTGGTATACATCAAGTTACGTACAATAATTATTGTACGTAACTTGATGTATACCACAATAAAAAGCATTGTTTTCCGAAACGATCGTACAGATAATTGATTTTGTTGTTGTTCCTTCTTATGAAACGGATTTTTAATTAAATTATAACTTGATTTTTAAATTTTAAATTATCAATCACATTACTTAATATTGAATTAGCTCTAGGACATTTAACTATCGAACTTATTATATATCTAAATTACAACGAGCACTTTCTCTTTCCTGTATTTTAATTAAACTAGTAATTTCACTGCTACATTAAAATACACTCAGCTCTTTAGACTATTGTTCTAATCTCCTTTATATATATTTATATATATATATATATATATATATATATATATATATATATATATAATCTGAAGAGAGCTTTATAAGTATATCTTAAACGGTCCTTATTATCGGGCTTTAAACCGACGGTACCAATCACTTGTCGCATTTAACAACTTTCCATATATATATATATATATATATATATATATATATATATATATATATATAATCTGGACAAATTAAAATATCATATTAACGCCCGTTTTACGACCGGGTTAAGTCGGTCGACTCCCCCCCCCGCAAGTATATATATAAACAAATTGTGTGTCTACAACCGTCCATACAATGGTAGTGCTATAAGTGTATGGATCCTGTTCCATGCGATGCCTTCATTTATTATGATGAAACTTTCGCTTAGAGTTGAATATTGATTATTGTTCGGGATATTTTATGCTATGAATACAATAAGGTCTACATTACAGAATATTTATATGTTGTAAAATAGAGTAAGACAACAAAAGAAAGTGTAAGATGATTACGATATAGTTGCTTGTTTATGAGAGGAAAAATTATCATAAGATTTAGCGTAAGAAAGAGTACTACTGGCTTTAGTCCGTTGTAATGATGAAACTCTAGAATTTGAGAAAAATTGTGCAAAACATTTTCAATACAATTGTTTGTTTTTTTATGAAAATTCGCACGCGGCCATTTGAAATATTAAGCCGCAATATTACTTGAAACAAATAAAAAAAAAAAATTAGAAATAAAAATGTGTATTTTGTTGCTTTTTTTTGTTTTGTTTTTGGTTCGTTTTTTTTTTTTTTTTTTTTTTACACGATGCCATATAATGTGTACAGATGAAAAGAAACCTCTTCTGTGCCCGGAAGCCATCGACAACGCGCGTGAAAGCCGCAGGGTAGACAGAGACATGTTCTATTAGATTTAGCTGTGCCCAACGCCAACAAACAACGCCGTACAATCGTAACACAAAGTCCATATTCCATTTGTTTGTTTTTTTCTTCTGTTTCTTCCTCTGTTTTTTCTGATGCCTAATTTTGGAAAAAAAATTGAATCAGTTTGTTTTCAGAAAATATATGCAATGTAATATGTCTACGAATTTTAATAAAACCATTATATATATATATATATATATATATATATATATATATATATATATATATATATATATATAGTGAACATATTCATATTTATATAATTATATGTGTAGGTGTTATGTGTGGATATGAAAATTTACCTTTTTCATATTTCGTTATTATTATACAAAAGAGCAGATTTGAGTCCACGTATGTCCTTTAAATCTCGGTTTGTTGAAAAAAATTTCCTTCGATTCAGAACAAAATAATTTCATGACGGGAAATAATCCTTTTTAAATTCAACATTTAAAGGACATACATTGGCTCACTTTTGCCTTTCTGTTGAATGTGCAGTAAATTTGATAACTAAATATATAACATTATAGACACACAAACACACACATATTTGTATATATATATATATATATATATATATATATATGACTACTTCATTTTATCACATAAATTAATATACGAAAGTATAATGTTATGCGTAAACTTTAAATATTGACTTCAATATTGCTCAATACATACTTAGAGTTAGGTAGTAATTATAAAAATATATATGGCAATTAAGCTACACAGAACATGCCGTGTTTCATCCTATATATATATATATATATATATGTGTGTGTGTGTGTGTGTGTGTGTGTGTGTGTGTGTGTGTGTGTGTGTGTGTGTGTATGTGTTAGCTTCACTCTCATTCAACCATTATAATGTTCTATTCCTAATCTTGGGCATAAGTTTATCGTCTTTAGAATTTGTCAAGATACTTTTGAAGATATATCTAGTAAACAATCCTTGAATAGGCGTGCATATACATCTAATATATAAATGGCTTTTTGTTTGTTTATCTGTCGGTCTGTCTGTTTGCCTGCCTCAATATTTTCAAACTCTATCTTCCTCCGAAACTAAAAGTCGTAAAACGGCACTACGGCCTCAAATGATTGGGTTTTTTACGACCGTTCTTTTATGGGTAAAAACTGAAAAATCGTAAAACAATTTGACATTCATCTTAGTTTATATTTATGTTTTATTTTATAAACGATTTGTAAGCGTTTCACCTTGGGACAGTTGTAATGTCGCTAGCTTTGTATGCTACAGTTTCGATTCTAACTGATGGCACTTAATTACTTTTTACTTCTGAAATCACGACTCTATAATAATATATATGAAATCTGGACAAATTAAAACATCATATTTAAGCGTATTTTATGTTCGGGTAAAGCCGGCCGACCCCCCTCCCACTAGTGCATACATACTTATATACTCTCTTTTGTGTTTTATTTTACTTCAGTCGAATTTCTCAGAAATCAAGGGGCCCACAACCTGGGGCTAACACTTGAAGTCTATATGAGATACATAGATATTCGAATGTTCCATTAAAGTTCTTTATCTCTCAAACACTGAGTTAGTAAAGAAATTGAGAACATAATTTTCCACTCCACTATTAACCAGTTTTATACATTGTAGTATATCTTTCATGTTGGTCTCATGGTCTTACTGGATTCCAGGACAAGAATTTATCTAGTCTGGTGGAGTATCCAGCTTCGTGCTATTACTTGAGGTAATATCACTTGGAGAAGGTGCACCATTCCTCGGAAAAGCTGTGGGGTAGTCGTAGTGAGGAGATCTTTTTTGGGCTGCGAATACTATGTGATTTTGAATATTTGGTCAGCGTTTACTTCTATTGAGAAAGTATCCTCATGCCAGATTTTTCTGACAAACCCCTGTACAGAGAGACCATAGACACTCGAGGATAGTGTCTAGTAGGCATTCAAGTTCTCTCCAAAGTAGGCATTCAAGTTCTCTCCAGTAGGCATTCAAGTTCTCTCCAGTAGGCATTCAAGTTCTCTCAGTAGGCATTCAAGTTCTCTCAGTAGGCATTCAAGTTCTCTCCAGTAGGCATTCAAGTTCTTTCCAGTAGGCATTCAAGTTCTCTCCAGTAGGCATTCAAGTTCTCTCCAGTAGGCATTTAAGTATATATATATATACATGTATGTATGCATGTATGAGTGAAATTTTTGAGTGTTATAGAAACCGACATGTTATCAGTTATTACATTCACATAATTTCCGTTTAAAGTAAAATTGTCGCAGACATATAGGACGCCATTAAGAATTATTTCGATTCTTATAAAATGTTGGTCTTCGTTCCGTAAAACAAATATAAGATTTAAACAAGAATATCTTCATAAAGAATTATTTAAACTATGTTTTTCAACATTTGAATAATAATTTTGATGAGTTTATTAAAAAAAATTAAGAGAAGCAATGAAAAACGCATTTATTTCAATTTGTTTGAACCATTTAGTCATTTACAACAGATGGAATCCTTTTCTTAGTTAAAGGCATATATATATATATATATATATATATATATATATATATATATACATATATATATATACATACATATATATATATATATATATATAATAAAATAAAAATTACAATTAAATTTACCAAAAGGATACAAGATGGTTAAACTAAATAAGACTATATTATAAATATTAAAGAATCAATATTTATAAAGTAATCTCAACCAGATGTAAAACCTCGATAAAACCAAGTAGGAGATAGAGCTTATAATAAGAGCAAATAGTTAATAAAACATGTTAAAAAACACTTTGAAAAAGAGTAAAAAACATATTTAAACTGAAAAGGAAAAGCTTAATAAGTAGATAGTCCTTAATCCGTGGAGTTTCGAAGAAATACTTTCCTTCTCATCAGAGGGTAGGAATTAGCAAAATGCGGGATCGGATTTTGCCTACAAAAGTATTTGATGAAACTGCAAGTAAGTCAAAGATCTTACTTGATAACAAAAAGTGAAGTAGAGGGAATATGGTGGAAAAAAAAGGTGATTTCACGTGAATGGATGCAAAATCCGATCCCGTATGTTGCTAATTCCTACCCGTGTAGAGTGACTTTTAAGCTGGTGCCAAAATATGGAAAAAGAAATCGGTAATAAACAGATTATCTTAAAAAAAACAAAGTAAAGTCGAATTCATGCTTGTTTGTTTGTTTGTTCAACAAATAATAACAATAATAATAATAATAATAATAATATATGTGGTGTGTGTGTATGTGTGTGTGTGTATGTGTGTGTGTGTTTTACGAAATTTCATCAGATGTCATGTTGACTTGAAATTGATTAAGATTTTTGGAAAAATTGGGATCAACCGAAATAATTTCTCCAGTAATGATTTTATATAGACACAATTTATCACGATTATGTAGGCACGTTTTAAAAATCAGAAAAATGTTACAGTTATACAAGGAGTAAAAAAAATATCGTTGTGTTTGTAATTTAAACATTGGTTTTATCAACTCTCCGAAAACAATATTGAAATGTAACCGCCATATAAATACGTTTGAAATAACATTGTCAACATTATTTAGCATCATTCAAATTCAGAGCGAGTCAGAACGTCAGCTAGAATCATTCCAGAAGATTACGTACATCAACACGTCTCCAGATGAGCATGTGTATACGAATATTTTGATTTTTATACGTCGTTCTTTGACGAAAACGTTCGTCATTCTAAGAACATGACACTAAAATAAAGTGATTACGTTCTTCTACATTTGGATACTAAAATTACTTTTAACAAAAACCTTTGCCTAATGTCTAAAGTTTGAATGTCATTTAAAAGTAAAAAAATATTATCTGACAGATAAAACTTTGTTACTAATACAATAAATATAAATTACCTACTAAAAACTAAATAGAAATAATAAATTAATCATCTCAAATAGCATACATATCGAATCAATAAAACCCAACATATTTATCGGCGATATATATATATGTGTGTGTGTGTGTGTGTGTTTGTGTGTGTGTGCTATATAGTGGTTTTCCAACCTGTATGCAGAGATATATACTTGTGACAGAGTTCACCTCAATGTATATATATGTCATAACTATTAATGTCTATAGTGGTTCTTCACTATTTGAACCCTAAGTTATGTTTTGCTGTTTATTTATGTTCCAATGTTATAATCGTCTAAATGTTCATTTGTGTGTGTGTGTGTGTGTGTGTGTGTGTGTGTGTGTGTGTGTGTGTGTGTGTGTGTGAAATATGTACTTTTCAACTACATCGATCTGGGTTCATCTTCGAGGGGAAGCTGGAACCTGTTGGAATGAATAATTTATTCCAAAAACAATAATTGCCTTTTTTTTTTATATTAGTTCTAATTTCACTTTTCAGGGTGTCGACTGCGGAGGAATATGGAAAATGAGTTCTTTTTGCCATGTTGGGTTCTTCTTAATTCTATTAATTTGAACATGTAACCGAGAAATCAATCTCAACAATAAAAACAGCATAGTATCCAGGAATTAATTATTAATTTTCGAGACCCGTCATTTGCCTCCCAAAGTTTTTTTTTTTTTGGGGGGGGGGGGCAACCGTTAGACCCAATCGGCAATTTCAAACTTCAATTATTCGTCTCAGCTAACTAGAACAACGTAACTCACACGTACTTCCGTCAGCTGATCAGATGCTTCCGGTTACACGTGTCTATTTTATAGCGCAATTATTTTTTGACCACTTTTATTATTCATATCTCATCTGTAGTTGAATTCCATTTTTTTTTATTTCACATACAGGGCTCAACTTTGTTTATCTTAAAGAGACTTATTATTATGAATATAATTAATTATTTTTATACGTACGTACACTTTTGCAATCATTAATGCATTACATAAAAAATGGAGATGTGTAAAAGATATTCTCGTAAACTAACGAACAGATGATGATGAATATTGGAATATATATTCTAAATAAAAGAGTTGAAAACACTGGTACATATATTTTTTTTTAACTATACAATTCAGGTGGTGCGCCAACCAATTTTACACTGCACCCCACAAAAATATTTTTAAATAATATATATATATATATATATATATATATATATATATATATATATATATACAAAAGAATAATATAGAAAATAATCTATATCAGATTTATATTTATATTAAGCAATACATTTTTAAAAGAATCGGTGGCAGCGTGAGTGCTAATATGATTATGTGCTTGGATAAATCCATAACTCTTGAGCTTATAAATTTTAAAATATGAAATCTAGGCAGCAAAATAATAAAGTGGACACATTGTTATTTTTGTGTCAATTTTACAATTTGTACACACACACGCATGTGCGCGCACACACACACACACACACACACACACATATATATATATATATATATATATATACTTACTAGAATTTCAACCCGGCGTTGCCCGGGTGTTTGGATGTGTATGTTGAGCAGAAAAAAAGGAGTAGTGGGAAGGCAGGTTCGAACCCGTACTGTGAAGAACGAAAAGAACGGGGAAAAATCTGACGTCTTTGCTATTACGACCACCGCGAAACCGGAAGTGGCGTAAGTTTAAATTAAGGCTAGTCAATCTAAAGGAGATGATGACTTTCAAAATTATCGGCGGAAAAAGCGACCCCCCTGTAGAAAAGTTCCCAGTTGAAGGTGAAAATATTAATGTTTTAGCCAATTTTTCGATATTTGTCGTCTGAAAAGTCAAACTTTAAACGATACTGATCTCGATAAAATCTGTCGCCTCAGTCGAAAGATTTAGGACAACATGCAAACATACATACATACATACATTTATATATTGGTAACAAAAATTTTCGATCCAAACCGATTAAAAAGGTTGCCCTATCTCTGAATATCCTTTATGTAAACTTTCAAATATTTAGGCCAGAGATTGTCTGAGTAATTCGGTAGAGACCGCAGAGGTCAATTTTTTTTAACTTTGACCCCTATTATGACCCCTTAACATTTGTTGTTTTGGGCTCAAAACAAGTTATTAAGTTAGATCCATTCCCAGGAACCTCTATCTAAAATTTCATGTGTTTAGACCCAAAATTGGCGGAGGAGTTTGGTAGAGTTCTCAAAGGTCAAATCGTTGAACTTTGACCCCTTTAACAGACATATTTCTCAAATCTCAGTACTGTCTATCTCAAATTTCGAGTCTGTAGACTTAAAATTGACAGTTATTGTGTAGGGAAATGTACACAGAAACACAGACACACATACAGGCACGTTAACTTTTATATGCATACATATATATATATATATATATATATATATATATATATATATATATGGCGAGAGAAAAAAGAAAAGAAAGAAAGAGAGGAGGAGGAGAGAGGATTACTCTTGTGGCTGGGCCATGCTAAACGAATGATATCTTTGCCAACTGGGAGATGCTATGAGAATGTCTGCAACGAAACGTAAAGTCAAGCGACACTGACTGGTTGGAAGTCCATGATTGATGACTGCAGCTTCTGAAGAAGTGCTGTAAAGGTTTGATCCAAAACGTGGGATGAAGTGGGGCCAGCAGTTCGGAGAGTGTGCAATAGAGCTCTCCTATATTTGCCACCTATATTTGCGACAAGTGCAACAGAGCCTGCTGATCCAGGATAGGCATGTATAATCACAGATATCGCTCATATGAGGCGCATAACTCTATTGTCTCCTGAAGGAGTTGTATGCCAATGTATTGCAGTATATATATATATAAATATATATATATATATATATATATATATATATAACCGAAAAAAAGAAGGAAACAAAATTTAGCCTATCGCAGAGTAATAAAAATGTATAAAACCTTAAGTACCTTTGGTAACAGAAAGGCAAATAGATAAGAGGAAGGTAACCTAGCCATACATATCTAAAAACCCAATATATAGTCTAAAGAAGCTTTGAACAAAAAAATGAAAAAAAATAAAAATTAAGAATGTAGTTTAAATTCCCGAAAAAAAGGAAACTAAATTTAACCTATCGCAGACTAAGCACCTACATAATCCGACTTCTAATAATTACAAAAGAGAATTCAATTATATGAGGATGAAAAAAAAGTATTGACTAAAATTGTTAAATAGAACTAGACCTAACACTTGCATGAGCTGATTTCTCAAAAGTCTTCGATTATAAAATAGACTTTAATTATATAAAGATTTAAAAGGATGAAAAAGAAAACCTTAACTAACTTTTTATATATAGTAAAGAGTATTCTACATGCAGAAAAATGTTGAAATAAGCACATGCAAACATGCAAATTACCGGAAACCTATATAATAATTAATTTCTTTTTGATAATATTTGCAGACAATGTATTGTTTGAACAAGCTATACAACAACTATTGAATATAATAAAGCATTTATTCAGGAAATAATATTAAATACTAGTACATAAATAAAACGTCATTTTTCAAAACTATTATATAAGTATTAAGAAATGCCATTGGATATCATGCTAACTTAAACTTGATTTAGATTTTTCCAAGAGATATCATACATTGAAATAATTTCTCTATAAAGGATCGTATATTTACATGATGTACAACAAACATGGAGACACTTTTTGAAAAATTAACACAATGATACAATTATACAATAAGTAAAGAACATTATGTTTATCATTTAATTTTGATTTTTATCGACGCTCTGAAAACTATTGAAATGCAACGGCAATATTGAATTACGTTTGAAAGAACATTTCCAACGTTATTAAATATCATTCGAATTAAAGACGAGTTAAACCATCAGCAGGACGCATTCCGGAAGCCTAGGTAGATCAAAAGTCTCCAGTAGAAAATGGGTATTATAATGTTATAATCGTTATATGTCGTTCTTTGGTTTACGTTCTTGTAAATTTGGACAATAAATTTAATTTTAATTCAAACATATTTTACTCATAGCTTAACTGCTATTACGTCTCTAGAAGACACCTTATATACACATCTCTATTTTTCTCTCTCTTTATATATATATATATATATATATATATATATATATATATATATATATGCATACACATGAAGCCTTTTAACATGGAAACATAAGTTTAAATACATGGCTGTGAAATGTAAAAAACACTTGGAAGAACTTGTTTTTTACCGACAATACATTTATACTTGTTAATACTTATATACAAATGTATATATATATATATATATATATATAGTAATTTATAAAATATATATGACGATTAAGCTACACTGAATATTCCGCGTTTCATCCACCCTATGACTCTTCAGGCTTATGCGCATAAGCCTGAAGAGTCCTAGAGTGGATGAAACGCGGAATATTCCGTGTAGCTTTATCGCCATATATATTTTATAAATTACTAATTAGCTCTACCTACGTATTGAGCACTTTTGAAGTAAATACTTAAAGTTTATGCATAAATCTATACTTTTGTATATTAATTTTATGTGAGTAAATTAAGTAGTTATATATACATATATATATTTTTATATATATATATGTCAGTGTACGCGCGCCTGTGTGTGTAAATATGAAAGCATTTCTGTATATATATTCGTATAGTTGTACATGTATAATATTGTTATCTAGAACATAACATTATAACGAATTTTGCAGGTGACATCGCAGATAACATAAATTGCATCATTTTATCAACGCCAGACGTATATCATTGACTTATTCCTGGTACTCCTATTGCAAAAGCCGTCGTTAAATTTTAAATTCATTAGATTTTTGTCGATTATTTAGATATATTTCGAATATCATATTTCGTCTTGAGGTTTTATCTTAAATGTAACCGAAGACAGAATTATACGATTTCAATTTTTTTCTTCTTGTTTTGTGTCTTACAAGTTTTTACAATTTTTGTTTTCGGCCGCAATACATCACAATAATTGCCGACAATTAATGGGGATGTGTTAAATTGGAAATGCAGATTTTCGGTGCATTGCGTGTCACGAATTGAGATGACTTGGCTGTTTTGAAGTATCGGCTTTCATATGAAGTGATGACAACAGGTGACGAGTTAGATGACAACTTCAATGACCCTTATGCAGCCTTTCTATTTCTCCTTGGCCGCCATCTTATATAGCGATCTAAGTAACCGTTTTTCAATAAGCACGGAATTTCATAATAATCAAGTTAAGGGGTTTTAGAGACTGATTCAGTTTTTACGTCACAAACAAAGAAGTTAACTTTATCAATACGCTGGACTCAGAAGTTAGACACCATGAAATCTGGAGCAAAATGGCCGGTTAATTTCAATTCAGATGTCATAATCTTTTTCATTCTAATTTATATATATATATATATATATATATATATATATATATATATAGATATAGATATATATAGATATATATAGATATGTATAGAGAGCGGTTTAATTTCGCTAAATATAGAGATAGAAAGTGTGAGAGAGAGCAAGAGAGAGAGGGGGAAAATGAAAGAGAGATATATGCACGCAAATATATATATATTGCCGACTTGGTAGTCGCGAACGAAACAATATTGGATTGTATACCTTGTGAAAACAATAAATTGCGAATATAGATAACTTAACTAATTGAGAGCACTAAATTGTCGTAGCCTGCCTACTGAAAGCGGTTTCATTTTATTTTATTAACAATTTGAAGTTATTTTGGAGTGGAATTTGAAGCTCATGTTCTATAATCATAAAAATATTAAATATATCAATTTATATGTTTATTAATAAACAGATCCACCGTACCTATATATATATTTTTTTTTACCGGACTCATTATATAAACAAAGAAAATTTGTCCAGAAAAATGCCTAATACACAACCTCCCTTTCGCATCCTTGAACAAAATAAATCAGGAACTGGACAAATTGGAAAACACCGGTATACTGTCTAAAGTTGAATGCCGTGATGGGCTGCGCCGGCAGTTTACGTAAAAAAAAGGTTGGACTGGACTCAAATGGTTGTTAGAAGATTCCACTATCCAAAATGGCGGCAAATCTTTTCTAAGATCGAGTTTATCGATGCTTATTTACAAATTCCTGTAAACGGCAAAAGCGTTAACCTCCTCTGTCTTAATACCCACCAGGGTTTGTACAGACACGAAAGGCACGCGCTGGGGGTCCAGGTAGCACCTGCTATATTCCAGGATTTCCTGGATACTATGCTGTTTTTATTGTTGAGATTGATTTCTCGATTACATGTTCAATTGATCGTCCCTTTTATTGAAGACGTTTAACTACAGGACGGCTGATTGCGATGGGCTTCGCAGCTTCCTATATGACATTCCATGGGATCCAATTTCGTGTCTATCTTTAAATCCTGCTGCTATGAATGTTACTGATTGGCTTCTTCCTGTAATTAACACCGTCATTCCTGATTGTCAGTTTGAAACCAAACCTAATTCTCCTCCCTGATTTGAATCTGTTTGTGTTACTTCTATTGCCTATTGTAATCATTCTTTCAATTAGTACCACTGATTGTTCTAAGCCTTCTAGACAATCCTATAGAAAGCCTAGTAATACTTGCAAGAAAACAATTTCTGGGGCAAAGTCTAACTACTCTGCCATATTCGTGACTTTATCTCATTCTGAAAAGTTGACATTTGTGATTTTTGGAGAATCTATACGACACCTTTGCTATTCTCCCTTTTTTAATGGTTTTCAGGTCATTTCATCTGCTAAGTATTAGGATGATATTTTTGCTCGTCTTTTCGCTGACAATACGTCTATCGATGATTCTAGTGCTGTTGTTCCAGATTTTTCTTTGAAAATTGATCAGACTGTTCATTCTGTAATTATCATGCCTAAGATGGTTGTTAGAATTTTTTCTGCTTTTGTATATGATTCCTGCTATCGTTCCTAAACGTTAGGTTCCTGAACTTTGTTCTTTCTTCTCAAAATTATTAAATCTCTATTTGTCTCTTTCTATTTCTATTCTTGTTAGGGGTCATCTATTGTATTTACCTTTAAAATGCTGATGATCCAACTAAATATCGTGCCGATAGTCTTCTCTTTGTTATTAGCAAAGTTACTTAGAGGTTCGTCAACAGCAGGCTTGTTCATTTTTGGAAAGGCTGTTCAGTATGGCATTCCTGGTTTTAGTTCAACAATTGATATACTAATATTTTACCTGAACGGATCTGTCGGTTTATGGGTGATTTGGGTGAGGGTAGGGTTATTGCGCTTGACATTTCAAAAGTGTTTGACAGAGTGCAGAATCCTGATCTTCTCCATAAGCTTCGAGGTTATGGCATTGGTGGTAGAGTTCTTGACGTTGTTAGATCTCTTGGGTCTTGATCAAAGCTTGGATATAAGTATTGATGGAGTATTTTCATTTTCTTTTCCTATCAATTTTGGTGTTCCGCAAGACCCTATTCTAGGTCTATCTCTGTTTCCTTTATATATAAACTATCATGGCTACCCGGCGTTATTCGAGACTGTAGAAACAATGAGAAAATTGAATTTGATTTTGAATACATTTGTTATTCTCAGGAGAGAGGATTTGTAATGTCTATGTATCATTTTCTATTTTGAGCAAAATAATATTTTACCTACCAAGGACGGGTATTACACGTATGAAATAATTGTATCTTACCTAGCGTAGGTAATTTACAGCATGTATATGAAATAAGTTTACCTTTGCAAGGACGGGTAATATACAACATATATTTAAAATAATTTATCTATATTAAGAGGGGTAATTTAAATGCATATATGAAACAATTTCACATACTTTTTGACCCCAAAATGGACATTACTCTGTCCAACCCAAACCCCAAAAGAGAACTCAAGAACACGTTTAAATTAACCTAATCATGCTTCTTTCAAACAACTACTACAACCATCACATCATTCCCGGGTGATAAAATAAATTTATATATATATATATATATATATATATATATATATATATATATATATATATATATATATATATATATATAGATCGACCCCTACAGAAACTGGTCTAGTAAACTTTCATAAAAAAACAACAATATGTATGTATTAATCACATTTTGAGATCGTAAACTCTTTCAGTCATATCCAGAATCGACTTCACAAATAAAGTAATTTTGAGATAGAAAATTGTTTAAGTCATTTCCGGTACAAACTTTATATTCTTGTTGGTGTTTCGCAAGACTCTATTCTAGGTCCATCTCTTTTTCCTTTATATATAAATGGATTCCCAGAGAATATTATTCAGAAAGTTAACATGACACCGCCTTTTATTCTAGTGTTGCTTCTCGCCCATTTTTCTCGGATCAGCTTAAATATGCAATTCATCTATAAGATGAATCTGTTCTAATGTAGAATTGGGATGAGAAATGGATTATTTCGTTTAATCCTGTTGAGAAGCAACTATTATTCTTCAATAGTCGGCGTGTCGCTTTTCGTCTTCAGATTCTTAAGGATACCTCTGAAAGCGACTCTAAAACTTTCCTCGTCAAATCTTTCTTTGATTCCATATATTAAACCCATTGCTCTTTTTACTTCTCCTAAAATCAGTTTTCTCTATACTTTTTTCTCACATTTGGCCTGGTGAATTTGTGTCCAATTTCAGACTGCTTGATTATTTGAAGAAACGTGTGTATAATATGATTGGTCCCACTTTCTTCTTCACTGCAACCTCTCTTTCACAGACGCGATTTTGCTAGTCTCAGTTTTTTTTCTATAAATATGGTGTGTATTCAGATATGACACATGCTCCTCAGAATTGTCTGATCTATTCCATGCATCCTTTGTTCTAGCTCGTTTGACTCGTTGGTTTAATACCTTCTTGTAATACAACTTCCTATCCCAGCAGCGTCTTTCCACTGACTGACAGATTGTTGAACTCTCGTCATATTCACTGTTTTCTTTCTACCCTTGATATTTTCCGGATCAATAGGCATTGTATTAATTTTCCAGTTCAATAGGCATTGTATTCATTGGCTTCGGCTCTTGTTAACTCATTACATCAAATGGCTTAATGCCTTGTCTCGAGCGAGCAAAAAAGTGCTTTGTTCCAAGTTGGCAAGTCAAGTATGTTGTCTATTCTCACTCAGAGACGTCTGCGTTGCCTCCGTCATTTGTGCAGGTTGGAAGACAGTCGCACTCCAACAGAAGGCCTATACGGCGAGCTCATCTCTTAAACGCGGCCAACCGACCAACCGACCAACCGACCAACCGACCCTTCAGTACAAGGACACCTACAACAGAAACCTGAAGATTGATGTTATTCAACCGGCATATCTCCAGTCAGAGACATCCGATCGCACCACGTGACGAGCAAAGCTAAAACAGGGCGTCAAATTGGCAAAAGAAAAGAAAGACAATGTGAAGAAAATTTGACATGCAGGTTACAAGGGACACAGTCTACCCCTGCCGCCCGAACCATCCTTACCACTGACTAAACCTGTAGAAAGTGCAAACGAAGCTTCCAATCCAGAATTGGAATCTGTAACTATATCATCGCTGTAGTGGACCAGACGAGGTTCAGAACGGCAATGTCTAATGAGACAGAGTGCTGACATCAACATCATTGTGTATATATATATATATATATATATATATATATATATATATATATATGTGTGTGTGTGTGTGTGTGTGTGTGTGTGTGTGTGTGTGTGTGTGTGTGTGTGAATGTGCTTCTGTGTAAGTAGATAGAAAGAGTCATAGATTAATGTGCCTATCTACGGATAATGTCTATATCATGTATGTTATCATAGTATTCCAAACCATTCAAATGATTCATCTTCTCTGGTGATGGATAGATAAAATGCTTGATCTATCGGAAAGAAAAAGTACATTTCGTCAATAGCGAAACGATTTTTGCAAGTATTTGCATTGTAACAAAATTTGTCGAGCGAGAAGTTCGCACTTTAAATACTTTTTTAGTGATCACTTGTTATTGTTTTTTGTTTTGTTTTTTATTTAAACGATCTGTCTTTTTCCGATCCGTTTAAACAGTTCGCGCTTTGTTTTTACGGGACTTCAAAGCCGGAGCAGGAAGGCATCTCACCGGAGCCATTGTGTGAATATATAAATGTGAAAACAAAAAGTGAATAAAGTTAGGAAGTTAATTTGAGAAAAATCGAAACGAATCGAAAGACAAAGGTAAAGAAGTACATAATGTTTTTAGAATATTAAAAGCGTGGCTGAGAGTGGCTATAATTGGAACATTAGAATGCGAGGATCTCGGGAAAAAAGGGCGGCAAATTATTTACATTCCGTACCGTGAAGACGCCCGGAAGTTCGGATGTATTTACAAATCGGATTTCCTTAGATTTTTTCTTGCTTTCTGTTATTCAGCGTTCGTTAACTAGTCAGTAGTAGCCCTCTTTCTCTTATTATCTCTAATTTCCCTCCCTATCTATTTCTCTCTAGCTCTCTTTCTCTCTCTATCTCTCTCTGTATATATTCATATATATATATATTTATATATATTTATTTATATATTAATTATATATATATATTATGTATATATATATATTTATATGTATTTATATATATGTATATATATATTATATATATATATATATATATATATATATATATATATATATATAAATATATATATATATATATATATATATATACATGTTTATGTAAATGCAGTCATATCTTAAAGATTTAACTTGCTCTCTTATGATTGAGTACTATCAACGACCCTTGTTGAAATTCAATTATTTTCAATTTTGGGATATCTTTCCACCGAAAAACTATATATATACATATATATATATATATATATATATATATATATATATATATATATATATATATATAATGTGTAAATGTATGCTGTTATTTTTTTCAGTAGCTTTATTTAAATTTTATTTTCAGGTGTGTGTACATACATATATATATATATATATATATATATATATATATATATATATATATAGTGCGTTATTAAAGTGCATTCATTATTTCAACTTTGAGTATTCATTTTAGGCTATCACTTCAAGTGTAATAATTTATAATTACCCACATATGTTTAGCTTACAACATTTCTTGGATGAGGTGGTCATTTATTGGAAATCTATGTATTAAAGGAAGGAAATATTTAATAATCATTCATACTCCTTTGTACAACAATAATTTTTTTGTAATTCTACATACTTTAAATGAGTAAATACATATATATATATATATACATATATATATATAAATATATAAATATATATATATATGTATATATATGTATTTACTCATTTAAAGTATGTAGAATTATATATATATATATATATATATATATATATATATATATATATATATATATATATATATATGGGGCGTGGAGACATGACATTAAAGAATATACATCCATAGATACAGGTTATTTCAATAAACATGTAATTTATAGAACACAATAAAAAATTAATAGTCAAAAATTTACTAACAAATACTTTAGTGGTTTTAATGCTAGGACCATCTCGGCATGGCATTAATCAGTTGGCGAATATAATCTTTAGGAATTACTTGCCATGTCTGGCACAATAATGCTAAAATTTCAGGCTTAGAAGATGGCTTCCATTTCTATTTTCGGAGATTTCAGGCAAGTATGCCCGAAAAATTTTCAATTAGGTTCATATCCGACGACTTCATTAACCATGAAAGTTTATTAATCCCTTTTTCTCAACCAATGTTGTGTCGTCCTACGCGAGTGATAAAGACCTGCGTCTTTCATAAATAGAATTTTAATGAGATATCATGTTATTGCACCACTATTCTTATATGTAAAGATAAATAAACATATATTAATCTTAGAAAAATAGTGTGTGTGTTTTTTTACATAAGAGTAACCACTTATCATTGAATAATAACTTGGTTCATTTTATCACTTGAGGATATTGGTAGGAGTTTTTCACGTAATATTGAAACACAGTAAGCAGAATTAATGTTTTCTTTGGAGCACACCAAGTCCGAGTGACCATTACTCTAAATTGCACTCCACACCATAACCGAGAACCTCCTCATGTTTCAGCATTGCCAGCGTTTTCTTTTTTCTTTTTTAAATCTTGCTCAAAATCTTGCTGAGAGAACCTCCGTATCAATGTCATTTCACTATTGAGAAATAATAATGAAAATCCTGACTCATCAGAGAAAATGACATCGGCTCAAAAGATCATAGGTCTCTACACTATCGCACGGGCAGAATCTTTACTGCGCTTCATATTGACAGGACGAAGAAGAGATTTCCTTCTCGCAGCTCAACAATAGTAACCCAGCTTGTGAAGATGCATGATGTCTGCTCTGGGACTGAGACCAGCTCGTGTTGCAATATCAGCGGTTTGGTACCGAGGATCCTTTTTAACATATCTTTTCTCGGAAAGCAAGGTTCTTTCAGACGGTCCGGGCACACTTGGATGAGTTTTTGCACACTCTTTATCCTCTCTTGTGAATTACACTCTATTAACAGTAGAAAGAGGTATTGAAAGATTTCATGCTCTTTTGTGTTGACTAATACTACCTTCATGTTGATCCACGATTCGTAGAAATTTTGATACGCCTGATGCTATTTTGGTTAGGGGTGTGCTTCAATGTTGTTAAATACAATTTTAATGAGATATCATAAAATATTTCATCACTATTCTTATCTGTAAATATGAATAAGCATGTATTAATCTTAGAAAAATAGTTTTTTTTACATAGCAGTCACCACTTATCAAGGCCCTGGGGCAACTCGAGGATGAGGGTTACTCAGTGTACAGTAATCAAAGGGGTAATATCGTAGTAGTCGTTATTTATGGAAATTTGGTAGACGACATTACTTAAGGGGGCTGTTTATCGAGAATTTGTTTGTGTTGGACTTGAAAACAACCAAGTTATAGTCAGCTGGGAAACAGGCAAACGGAACAGAGTTCCACATGCGTGCTGTTCTAAGAAAGAACCATTGTTTATGGAATCTACGTTTTGATTTAGGCATGGTTAAAGAGTGGGGAAAGTTATTGACAGTGGTTTCAGCTAGACGGGTGTTTTTCGAGAAAGATTGGCCACGGGGGACCAGAGCTCGGACCCCAGACGAGCACTTGCCGTGGAAGTAACGATATAATAAAGACAGGCTCGCAACGTTCCTTCTGTGGGAAAGAGGTTGCAGGGAAGAGAAAAGGGCATCTCCCACTAAGTTACGAAGTCTATTTTGTACTCTGTTAAGGCAGGATAAGCGGCTTCTAGAAGCTCCTTCCCAGATGTTGCAACAGTACTCCAGCCCTGGACGTACTTGGCTTTTATATAGATAGAGAATTGCATCAGCAGTGAGATATCTACTGGATCGGAAGAAAGATTCCACCATTCTTCAAGCGACCTTGGCAATAGATTTGATGTACGTGTTCCATTTCAGATTAGGAGTAAAGGTCAAGCCAAGAAGCTTGTCAAAACATGAAACTTCTCCAAAACGAGAACCCTCTATTTCAATTGATGTCAGATGGAGATCAGAGCGTTGATGATGTAAAAATAGGAGTAGTGTCTATTCTTTTCTGCCATGCTTGTATATAAACGCACCTATGAAAACATTTTAGATGGAAGATCGTTTTTATTATTATTATTATTATTGGTAGTAGTAGTAGTAGTAGTAGTAGTAGTAGTAGTAGTAGTAGTCGTAGTAGTAGTAGTAGTTTTGTTGCGTAGGGGACATATATAAGAGAATGACAAGAGATTCATATTGAAGAGAAACGGCGAGGACATATATATAACAATGATGAGGGGAGAGACATTTATATAGTTCTGGGATGTTTCCTCTTAACACATAAAGCGAGGAGAGATACATATTCTTGGAAGAGTTACACAATGTTCATAATAAGATGTTTGACGCATTACTTTTGGGGTTTTGAATGATGACATATGACAACAGTTTTACAATCCAAAATTGATGATGATTCTTTGTTCATTGGACCGGTCGAATGATGATGACGCCAGGAATTCACATTTGTTCTACATAGTTTAATCTTTCTGTCCTTCGCTTTCAAAGGGGCAGCTGACCACTGACTGCCAACTGACTGATTTTCCTGATCTCTGCTGACTAGCAGACTCAACTGTTCTGCCTCAACTGCTCTGATCTGACTAACTCTAGCTCCTATATTGAGAATCCCCTTTTTGCTATGCCATCAGAAGTGTGTTTCCAAAACGTGACCAATTCACGTGGCTACGCACACGTTTTTTAAACACACTTTTGACAACAAAGAATTCTCAACTAACCTATTTTTACCTAACCTATTTTTTAACAATACATTTTTAATTTGTATTGTTCATTCTTTTTAGCTGGCATTTAAATATTCAGTTTTATAAAAGAATGAACAATCAATTCTTTTTTCAATATAAACAATATCAAACTATTTATGATAGAATTTAACAATAGGACTTTTTAACATTCCGATTTCTAATATTCTATTTCTTAACCTTGCTTACAAGGTTCGAGTCTCGGCTTATCCTAATCTCATTTTCACTTATCTAATGTCCTTTTTATTTACATGAAAAGGGGCAACCCTTTTTCCTGTAACATTTTTAACATTGTTATCATCGTAATCATTATTATTGTCATTATTTAGTTGTCGCACAGGTTGTCATCAAAGATTTCTCTTTGATAACACCTTGTGGTGTTTTCTGGTGCCTGGGTGACAAAATGTCTCCCCCAGATTTCCAGTACTCCTCACTTCTTTCGATAACCTTTCGTGTTCCCTAGAGTCTGAATGGCAATAAAGTCTTCTCAAATTTTCAGTACTCTTCGATTCTTTTGAAAGCCTTTTAATTTGCGTTATCGCAACAGCCGTTTATCATTTATTTCTCGTTGGTAGTGGCCATTGTTCAAAATTTGAATTTGGGTGACATTAAGCCTCGCCAAAGTCCAAAGCTTCTTCGCACTAATCTAGTAGAGGTCTGATTAGTCCTTTCTCTCATCGGTTTTTCTATCCTCCTTGACCCACCTTGACTATTCAGTGTAGTGCTAGTTGATACCGGCACTGGGGTGGGGGTGGGCTACTTAAATTTATACAGTCTTTGTAATTTTTATGGTGTTTCTTTGTGTTTTACTTCTATAATAGTTTTTCTGTGTCCGGCTTGTCTCTTTAGCTAATATATATTAGTATCTACATTTTTGCAGGTGTCTTTAATGATTTGGACGTTTTCATTATTGGTAGTCTTATATATTTTCAGCCATCCCTCTGCTTCCAATCTAGATCATTCTTTGTCCAATGTTTTCGGGATTATTCCTAGTGCATTCTTTCTTTTTTTTTGGTGCTATCATTACTTTCTTTATCTTTCATATCTCTTAGTTCGCTGATCAGTTCCATGTATTGGCTCAACTTTTTCATCTCCTTGGTATGAACCCTTTGGTCTGCCGGAACAGCGAAATCATCGATCTGACAGGCTATTTTCTTCTTTTAACTATTTTCGTTTGAATCAGCTTGTCTGTTTGTATATCCAGACCCAATAGGATTTTGTAACTTTTAGTTTCCAGTACTTGTGCCGGTTTGTTCTTGTACCATTTGTATGGGTGTTCAAGATGCAGTTGCTTTCATAAATCCCAGTGTACCCCGTTCCCAATTTGATCGTGTCTATTCTTAAATTGCGTATGTGTGGGGGGGAGGTGATGCATTCTCTTATTATATGATTTTTCGTTTCGCCCCTTTGTCCAGAGTCTGCATTTGCTGGTTTCTTGCGTTTTTTTTTTATCCTTGCTTTGATGTGGTTTGTTCTAATCGCATTATTTTGTGCGGCTGTTATCAAAGATTCAGTTTCTCTATCAAGGCTTTCTTTTTCGTCGCAATATCAAGGTGTTTTCATTAGTCTCATCTTTTGTTATCCCTATGAATTATCTGTGTAGTTGTTTCCCTTCCCATTTTTCTTCTCGTTTTATTCCTTGCCTCTCTATTTTATATGTTCTTCAGTTTTTTAATGTCTCCTGACTACAATAATTTTCCTTTCAGTACTCTGCATTATGTAGTTTTCTCATTCATGTTCTGTGTCATATATATAGTCTTCTATACTAATTACTCGTCTTTTCCATTCCATATAGAGTTAGTAAGCATCATTCTTTAGGTGTAATGTACTGTGCATTACCATATGCTTTCTGATCGAGATGTCTCAGTGTTTCTGTGACCCAACTCATAAACGGTCAAAAGAATCTCATTTGTGACATTGCCATGTTCGTATGTATTCTATTAGGTTTCTACTGCATAGTTTAGATGATAGGGATTTTTTTATAAGGAATTCCTGCCCAATTTTCTCTTTTATTACTGCTGCTTTGATAGTGTCTGCTATTAGGACTTTTAAATATAAGGTCTCATCCTCACCTAGTTTCCTCCTCTCTGATTGCTTGGATAGTTCAATACCTTCCGTGACCTCTAATTTCCCCTTCTGCTTACTAGCAATGCACGGTTTCAATACAAAATTATTCAGTTACATTGACTGATAATTCTAATTGTGTTTATTAGCAATCATCTTTCCTTCGTAGTTTTGGCAAACAGTTTTATGTCGCCCATATACAGAGAGGAGGACACTAGGTGAGGATGAGACCTACAAATATTTAAAAGTTCTACTGTTTGAATAGTAGTTTAATTACATTTTTACGATATCTTCTATTTATTAGAATATTAAAACACAGTTCTCAATTCGCACTAATTTGCGGTGTATTTATTAAACGGCTTTACTTATTTAGTCCATGTCTTGTATTACAGAACATTTATTCTATTTCATTCAGTTTATTAAATATTTTTTTACACTTAAAGTTATGAGTTGTTTCTTTTATGAATGGATCGCATTTTTGTCGACACTTTGTTTCGTATTTTTTTTTTTAAATGGAGCTTTAAAAAAACGTTTACAAATAAATGCTAAAAGGCATTATTATTCAAATGACTTTATGAATTAATTTAACAAAAGAAAATAAAACACATTAACAAATAAATATTACAAGAGGCAAAAAGTACTTTATTTTTTGTTTTGTTTTGTTTTACGGCATATCAAGCCTTTCGGGGCTATTTAATGCCGAATCCAGTAATTTTGTAACAATTTTTAAGCTTAATGATGTTTATATATTAAAAGTAGTTATTAATGATGTTTGGTTGGTTTGCATTGTTTTCCGAGGGATGGGGGACAGTCAGCATTTTCTAATACACCACCACAGGACATAAAAAATGTATTTACATAATTCACCAAAGGAAATAAAACATGTTTACATGGGGTATTTTTTTCATTATTTTGTCATAATTACAGCATGTTTCGTACACTCGTTATTATTATTTGTACACAAAAGGAGTTCTCATACAGGCCATCAACAGAGATTAATTATTGACAACAACCGGTTGTCTTTCCTGGAGTCTGAGTAACAACATGTCTCACCAGACTTTCAGTACTCTTCATCTTTTTCGATTAGCTTTGTACATGAATTTGCGTTGCCGCAACAGGCATTTGCCATTAACTTCTTGCTGGCAATGATCGTTGGTTTTCACTGGAATTTAGGTTGATAATAAGCTTCTCCAAAGTCCCAATTTCCTTCGCACCTATCCAGCGGAGGTCTGGTTAGTGCTTTTCTTCCTCAGTTGTTCCAACCCCCATTTACCCTTCACGGCGATTTGGTGTAGTGGTAGTTGATGTTAACTTACAATTATATGGTTTCAGTTTTCTTGATTGCTTGTGCTGTTTTTTTATCTTTTTGTTTTACATCTGTTGCAGTTTTTATATGACCGGTTAGCTCGTGTGTATTAGTTTCTGCATTCAAGGGTTTTCTTTAATATTTCAGCCGTTTTTATTATTGTTTTCCATTGTATCTGCTCAGCCATTCCTCTGATTCCAATCCCTCCTATTCTTTTTTCAATTTCTTTTTCGATATTACTATTATTGGTGTTACTTTGACTTTCTTCATCTTCCATATCCCTTTCAGCTCTCTGGCCAGTTTCATGTATGTCTTTAAATGTACCCTTTATATTCACTCTGTAGTTTGCTGGAACGTCGAAGTCTATGATTCGATGATTTTATATGTTTGTATATCCATGTCCAATAGGATTTTGTGATTTTCGTTTTTTAAGAACTGCTGTCAGTTTGTGATTGTACCATTAATTATTATTGGCTTACATGAAGTTTTCACACAGGTCATCAACGATCTTATTGAAAACAGCGTGTTGTGTTCCCTGGAAGCTGAGTGACAGCAAGTCTACCCAGATTTCCAGTACTCTCCACCTCTTTCGATAACATTTGCAAATAAATTTGCGTTATCGCAACAGTTGCTTGCCATTGATTTCTGGTTTGACGTGGCCGGTGGTCTTCACTGGAATTTGAGTGAGAATAAGGAGGGTCGCCAAGGTCCCAGTTCTTCTTGCACTTATGCAGTGGAGGTCTGGTCAGTGCTCACTCCTCGATCTTTCCTTCTCCCTAGACTCTACTTGGCTAATCGGTCTCACTCTTTGAGGTGGGGCAGTGATGTGGTAATGGGCGATGGGGTTAGGGTTAGAGAACTTATAGATATGAAGCTTCCGTGTTCTTGGTTCCATGTAGCTCTTCATGTTTTGTCTCTGCAGCAGTCTGTCTGGCCTGCGCTTTGGTTCATGTGTGTTAGTCTTCACGTCCAAGGGTTTTCCTTAATATTTCAGCAGTGTTCATTATTGCTGTTCATTGTATTTTTCCAGCCATTCCTCTGATTCCAATTTCTCCTATATTATTTTCTAAATATTAATTTACTTGTCTGACCTCCACTGTCACAAAAAACATTATCACAAACATTAATTAATGAGAAACGAATTACCTCCCTTTATTGTAGTTCTTTATCAGTTCAAAATCTTTAAAAGCATTTCCTTTCCAACATTTTTCAAAACAAAAAAAAAAAAACAGGTTTGTCTGTATACACTTTGAAATTGCCTATTTTATTTTATAATTTTAAAAAAAGTTGTGCTGAGATGAGACTGTACACTTTTGTTTATTATAGATTATTTTTAAAATTAAACATAATGTGAAAGAATTGATATTTTTTTCTTTATAATTTATAATAATAAAAGTTAATCAGAAAAAAAATGTGTTGTATGTTGAATTAAAATTAATTCTAAAAATGTAATTTTTTAAAATTTATTCTTGTTATCTTTAAAAGGTTAAAAAAGAATTTACTAAATAATTAATTTAAATTCGTCGTTTTTTGTTTGATTTTACTTTTTTTATTCATTTTATTTATAATGTGTTTTAAAAATTTTAACTACCGTTGAATTTTCACGGGTTCTGGTGGTTATTATTATTATTATTATTATTATTATTATTATTATTATTATTATTATTATTATTATTGTTATTGTTATTGTTATTGTTATTGTTATTATTATTATTATTATTATTATTATTATTATTATTATAATAAAGAAGGCATTTCGTATCTTCCATAAATACAATAATGACCTTAAATCAGCTACTCCATATCTATCACAATAGCACTGCCTAATTAAAATATTGATTCAGAACTATATTTTCTGCTGTTGTTTTAACTATAAATCTTCTATAATCAAGCATGCACATCATACTTGGGTTTATAGAGGTGAGTCTCATGTTCCAATCGACAAACTGCATCGATAAAAAAACTGAGTATTTCAAATCTCGCCCATCGTAGAGAAATACTTAATTTAGATATCGATATCTAATTTGCATTAAACATACATTTACAAATCCCTTACAACTGTGACAACCTATACAAGATTGTCTCTCATCCCAATCAGAAAACTACATCGATCATAAACTTTGTTAACTCATACTGGTCATAAGAAAGCGAGACAAGCGTAGTGACTCGTTAGACTGTTAGAATGTTTAAATTAAATATATCATAAGAAGTAAAACATACACACACATGTTGTGGCATCTGCCAAAGTGTATGCTAAAACAAGAAGAGAGATTGCCTACGAAATCTCCATCTAAAAGATAGATTACTAGAGACTTTTGAAAGATAATGCGACTTAAATTCCAAAGATGCCTAATGATATTGTGGGCTAGAATCAATAGTGTTGTTGTTGTTTTTTTTTGTTTTTTTTTCGATAACGGACAATGTTTTGTAACGATAATCGGTGGGAGTGTGCGCTATTTAGACACAAGTTATTACACTGGTTATTGTCAGTTCGCAATTCTGGATGACTACTGGTGAGTAAATGATAATAAACCGAGAAGAAAATTCATAGAAAAAGAAAAGGAAAGCGAAAATAACAGTAAATATAACTACACTGTTATGACTTAAATGTATGAATTAAAGCACTTATTCGTAAGCCGGAAAAAATTCTTATAAATGATTTCAGTCTGAAACTTCCACACGTGACTTGTCAATTTATCTGCTGTTATCTCAAGATGGCCGCTCACAATTAATATTTTGCTGTTCTCGCGTGAAGACACGATAAGTGTAATCGCAGCGTTAAAACAGGGGAGAGGCAACTGTGTCTTTGCAGAAAAAGAAAGTTTGATAACGTTATCGTCCTAACATAGGCAATCTGACAGCCAGGAAAAACATGTTTGGCGGCACCTGAATTAATTGGTCTCGTAAACAAATAGTTGTGTGGGTTTGTGGAGAAGGGAATAGCAGAAGAAGAGCATAATCTTTACATTTAGTGAAATTATACGGAGAAAACTTGACTACTGCAAATAAAATTTCTACGATGATCAATAATCATTGTTAGATTTCATGATTCGTTTGCGAATTTTTATTAGATAAGTAAAATAATTGTAGAATTCCTAGAAAAAAAAACCGAAAAAATTTCTAAAAAAAAATAGGAGAAAATGAAATCAGGGGGACGATTGAGAAGATACAACAGATAACAATAATGGGAAAAAGGTGAAATTTTAAGGAAAATATGCGAATGTGAAAAGCAATCTACATAAAATACATACACTTACTTGAACACTGCGATAGAAATAAAGCAAAAACAGAGAAGAGTACGACACCACATAACCAAGAATACCAAAACCGTTATTTAACTATGACACTTTTCTAAAGAAACAGTGGTGTCTACACCGGTAAGTGTCACGCCAAAGAGTAGTAAATGAGGAACACTACTAAGATCTTCTTTGAAAAGGTGCGTAGAACACTTAAGTCTTGGGGAAGCTATTTGTAATCCAACCCCAAGCAAATATTAATTGATTTTGCCAGCGATAAATCAAAGGGAAGCGGCTGATGTGATAACGTGAAGTTATCGGTGATGTGATCGAAGGAGTTGGGAAGCGATAAACATTTGAGAAGGCTTGTCACTCAGACTCTATGGAACATCACACCTTATTGTCAGTGGGTGATCACTTGTTACGGTCCTAATAATAATAATAATAATAATAATAATAATAATAATAAAAATAATAATAATAACAACAATAATAATAACAATAATAATAATAGTAATAATAATAGTAATAATAATAATAACAATAATAATAATAGTAATAATAATAACAATAATAATAATAATAATAAACATAATAATAACAACAATAATAATAATAATAATAATAACAATAATAATAATAACAATAATAATAGTAATAATAATAATAGTAATAATAATAATAACGATAATAATAATGATAATAATAATAACAATAATAATAATAGTAATAATAACAATAATAATAATAATAATGACAATAATAATAATAATTATGATAGTAATAATAATAATAATAATAATAATAATAATAATAATGAATAACTGAGAAAAAAAAGAAAACTACACGAAACCAAACTAAATAGTCGAAGTCTGCTTAAAGGAATGAACACGTTGGCAGTGTCACTAATAGGATACTCTTGACTGTTTATAAGCTGGACCAAAGAAGAACTAAGGAATCTTGACCAGAAGACCAGAAAACTCATAGCGATGCATAATGCACTACACCAGAAGGATTATACTGACCGACTCTGCGTGAAAAGCAAAGACAGAGGAAGAGGGCTGGTCGGTCGAAAAGTTGTGTGAATAACAACAAAAAAAAACGATTAGAGAATAATAATGCAGAACACCGAAAGAATAATTACTGCAGCAAAAGACACATAAGAAACAAAAAAGATAGAAAAGGAGACGAGAATTAAGGCGGGAAAAGAAAAATAAGAAGAGAAACAGCTACATGGACGATTCATAAGAATGAGAAAAGAGAAGACTAACGAAAACACTTGGAAATGCCTACAAAAAGGAAACCTTAACAGGGAAACTGAATCACTAATAACAACTGCACAAGATAACTCAATTAGAACCAATCACATAATGCAAAGATGAAGAGGACACAAGAAAACAGCAAATTCAGACTCTGTGGACGAAGAGATGAAACAATAAACCACATAATAAGTGAATGCAGCAAACTAACCCAAGAAGAATATAAAATAGACACGATCAAGTGAGGAAGGCAGTACATTGGCAATTATGCAAACAAATGCATCTTGAGAACATGATATAAATGAATGATATAAACATAAACCAGCAGCAGAACTGAAAAAAGATCTTATGGAACATGCATATGCAAATTGATAAAGCCATGAAGCAAGAAGACCGGATATCATAATAGTTAACAAGAAGGAAATGTCCTGCCAGATTGTAGACTTTGCCGTTCCAGCAGGCCACAGAATGAAGAGCAAGGAGACTGAAAAGCGGAGCAAATACACGGAAGTAGCCAGAGAGCTCAAAGGGATCTGGAGAATGAAGAAAGTAAAGATGACACCACTAATAGTAGGAGCACTAGGAACGATACCAAAAAACTTTGAAAAAAGATTGCGAGAGATTGGAATCCGAGGTATGGCAGAAATGATACAACAAATTTCAATACTAAAAACTGCAGAGATATTAAGGATAACACTTAAATGTGGAGACTAACACTACACATAAACGACTACAGATACAAACACGAAGGAACATCACATGGAATCATGAAAATAGAAACTGTATAATTGAAAAATACCGCACCCCGGGTTTTTTTTTTGTATCACCATAAATGAACACCACACCAAATAATGAGAGTCAAGGAGAATGAAAGACTGAGGAGAGAAAGCGCTAACCAAACCTCCGTTGGATGAATGCAAAGAAGACTGGGAACTTGAGGAGGCTTATTGCCACTCGAATCCCAGTGAAGACCAATGGTCGCAATCAATAAGGAATCAATGGTAAGCGACTGTTGGGATAAGATTATCAAGAGGTGGAGAGTACTGAAAATATTGGAAGACTTGTTGTCACTCAGACTCCAGGGGGCAGTACAAGTTTTTCTCAAAGAGCAATTATTATTATTATTATTAATAATAATAATAATAATAATAATAATAATAATAATAATAATAATAATAATATACATGTATGCATGCGTGTATGTTTGTACTAGCAAAGGTCTGTGACTTCCACCCCTATCATTACACTCTAACTCACCGACGACTTGACATTAATTTTAACACAAGTCCTAATAGAGAAGACTTAACACATGTGATGCAACCAAAATCTTTAAAAGAATGGAACGAAATGTGAGTTTATGTCTTTTTTAAAAACAAAAAAAAATTCATTATTACTTCGAATTTATTTCAGGAAGCAGTCTCTGTTGCGATATAAATGTATAATTATGCCTGTTCAGTCAAACTTTACTAATGAAAATCCTCTAAAACCAATGCGAAAAATAGCCAGGCGGGCGACAGGCGAATTATATAGCTAAATGTTACTTATTTATAACAGGAAGCAATCCTTTCTGCGATATGAACGTAGAAATTTGCTTCACCTTAGAACGAGGGAATTAAATACTGCCACAGCAGCAGGGGAAATTGCCTACCTCGTTTTCTTCCCATCCAACATTTCTAGCGGCTAAGAAGTATGGTGTAAGATAGATCTATCATCAAACGCCTTCTTTCAGAGCATTGCTACCGACTTTTACTAAGTAGAATACTTAGTTGAAATATTTTTAATTTTTTATTTATTTATGTTTTATTTTATTTTTTACCTTCTGTTTAGGACTCGTATGTATGTGTGATAGTGGACGATACCTCCTGTATACATTTGAGCTAAACACTATCCCTGCCTCAGAACAACAGGTAAAACAAGTCTGGGGCCGGTGTTGTCACAAACATAAACATACGAAAAATGTAAATTACAAATAATCCAAACCATGGGGCCCAGAAGAAAGATCTAGGTGCCATGATCGACAGGCGTTCCTTCGGTAGCCAGCATGGAGGGGCCCTGTCGTCATCCTGTGAATGTTGGCCAACTCTTTAATTTCAGAAACTCAAATAACATGGATGCTGAACAGGTAAGCATAACCTCATATTTAGGGAACAAAATGATACTGAACAAACACTGCACAGCCGTGATAATCATCAAAATGAAAAAAAAAAAACGAAGAAAGAAATGGACAACAAAAGAGAATAGACTCGTAATCGAATGCTATTGTAGAAGTCATCCTAAATATAAATATTGAGGTTATCGGAAACGAATGAAAGAACTATGGGACCTATTCAGTGACTACCATGCGACAGAACAAAGAATTGCGGACCAAGGAAGACTGATACTCAAGAAAGGTTGGCTCTCTAAACTAGAACTAGCAGTAATTCACAGAAAAATAAATGATGAAACTAAACAAGAAACATCCCCCAACGGAACTGCACGTAGAGCAACCCCACAAGTTGAAGCCTCACAAGTAAAAACACCAAAGGCCCAGGACCTGCGAAGACCGAAGTCTACAAACGTTGAAACCGAGAACAATGAAACAGAAATAACAGAGAATGAAGCAAATAAAATAACACAGTTCATGAACGAGGAAAAAACAAAGCTCCTATCGTTAAGGAACCAAGAACAGAAGAAATTAAAAACAGAAACAGAGAAGGTTAACAAGCTCCTCCCACACATTCCAACAAACACAATCACAGACTTAAACAACCTTATTTACGCAGACGCCAAAATGGTAAGTATGAATCTCAAATCAGAAAAAAACAACAGGGGACAAGAGGACCGACAGAACCTGGATGGGGAAAAAGACTAGAAACCCAAATACACAAACATAAAAAAGAAACCAAAATGATCAACAGGAAGAAAGCAATGTGCGAAACTGGCATTGAACCTACCGTTTCTTTTGATAAGTTCGATCCTGGATATGACCTTAAACTATATCTGTTGGTGAGGCCCCAGCTTGCGGGCTTTGGAGAGTGTGGAGCCACCCCTTAATTGCCATTGCTCTAAGGCCCACTCTGGCCCGGAGTGGTAGTACCTGTTAGGGTCCCAACTATGGGTTAAATTGAAACTTACTTGAAAAAAAAACAAATATATATTCTTAAAAACTGTTCCTTCAAAATCACTGGATCTGGCATTAAATGACCTGAAAAGGGTTGATATGCTATAAAACAGAAACAACCAACCAACCAACCAACCAACCTAGATGAATTCGCGATTACCGGATATCCAAATTTGACATCAAAATCTGGCTCCCAAAGTCATCATGGGCATGGGATATATGTCTACATTAAAGATGGCTTTCCATGTTGTAGGGACATATCCAGAGAAGATCCTAATGTGTCGTATATTTGCTTCAGAGTAACACTTGCTCACAGCACAGCAATCATATTTGCTCTTTATCAACACCATAACAGCCGAGTTACTATCAGTGAAAGTATCACTAAAAAAAGTGTACTATATTCTGTCTACCCACCTCTTGGTTAACATTCACGTCTGCTAAGACTTCAATGTTCAGAACGTTGAATAGCCATTCCACTCAAACAAGACGGATGATAAGGGGAAGTACTGTCATGATTTCTCGATTGCCTTAGACCTAACGCAAATTGTTCAAGAACCCACCCATATACCAGACCTTCTTGAGCGCTGTCTTACAATTTGCCCTGGCATGTGCCCATCTTTCGTTCTGTCTCCATTGCGATCTTCCGATCACTCAATTGTCTCAGTTAAGATAAAAATAAAACGTAATAAGTCCTCTGATATACCTTTCCATCGTACTGTGTATAGGGTTCAAGGGTTTAATTGATGACTTCCCAACATTCATATCAGATATAGCTCTGCATTCAATATTCAAAATGAATATGCCCTCTAAATTATTAAAGGGCGCATTCATTATGGCTGAATGGTTAACTGTAGGTATAGACCGTTCATACCTTCCATAAAATCCAACAGGCAGCCGTGGTTCACTTCAGTATGCACCGCCACCATTGCGCACAGAAATCACTACATCCATTGCTTCCAGCGTAATAGATGCTGTGAAACTAAAGCCAGCGTTAGGACTGGCAACAACCATTGTAAATGAGTAATAAAAAATGCAAGAGAATCGTATTCTCAGCACGTCAAGTTTAAAGTAGCGATGCAGCGGCTTGGCTCCCATCAGTTTTGACGAATAACAAACTGGGTACTGAACAGGAGCGTGTCCTCTATCCCTACCATTATCAATGACGTTAAGGTAATCTCGTTAGCACTTGACAAGGCAAAACATTTTGCCAAGAACTTTGCAGCAAATTCTATCCTTTGCGATCAGGACTGCATACCCCTCGTATTCCCTCCTGTGACTGAAAACACACTTAACGACATACACATGTCTGTAGGGGATGTTGCCAAGCTTATCAACAACCTCGATTCGAGTAAAGCAACTGGCCCTAACGGCATTCCAGTCATAGTGCTCCAAAAGCTTCATGAAACTACTTTGCATACTTATCAAACTGTTTAAACGTTGCCTTCAAGGGAAATGCATCGCAACACCTTAGAACACTTCATCAGTCTACTTTCTATTTTAAAAATTCCAGTGATCGATCATCTTCCTCTCAGTACAGACAAATCGGTGTCCTGTGCAACATGAGTAAGAAACTGTGATAAACAGAAAAGTGGTCAACCACCTCGGCAAAAATAACCTGATCAGTGACATGCAATATAGTTTGTGTTCTGTAACATCTACAACTGATGTACTAACTGTTATATCACACAGCATTAGCGAATCGCTCGATACAGGATTTGTCTCTGGAGCAATATTGACATATCAAAGGCTTTTGATAGAGCGTGGCATAAAGATCTATTTCACAAGTTCGCCAGCTATGGAATAGCTGGGAATGTCCTCTCAAATATAAAATCTATTCTCTCTGACAGGCTTATAAGAGTAGTCGTTGATGGGCAGAAATCAGAAACTCACTATATTAACGCTGGCCTCCCACAGGGTCTCATACTGGATCCAACCTTGTTCCTAGTCTTCATCAATGATCTCCCAAATCACATTCTTAGGTCATTCGTGAGACATGTATGCAGACGACACGACAATCTATGGCATAACCAAAATCGATAGATCATCCCTCAGAAGTGTATTCTCACGTTTGAGAAAAGATCTGCACATTAAACGTGAGTTTTTACGTTAATCGTGAAAAATAACAACTTTATAGTTAAATAATTAGAGATTTAGAAAGAATCGGAATCGAAATTTAAGACGGAATCGGTAATTGTATCGGAATCGGAAAAAATATTGGAAACGTCCAGCCCCTAATTGCAACCCAATTTCCAGTGAAAACCAATGGTCACTGCCAATGAGAAATCAATGGTAAGAGGCTATTCCGATAACGCAAATTCATCTGCAAAGGTTATCGAAAATAGCGAAAGTACTGGAAATCCGAGGAGACTTGTTGTCACTCAGACTCCAACTAACATCACAAGCTTTTCGCAAAGAGACATCTTTGATGATGTCTTCTGTGACTACTCCTACTAAGTAAATAATAACAGTGGGAGCACTAGGAACAATCCAGAAAAGAAAAAAAAAACGTTGAAAAAAAAAACGAATGGGTAAGATTAGAATCAAAACGATTGCTGATAAGATACAACGGATAAAAACAATAATGAAAACAGCAGAAATATTAAGGAAAACATTTGAATGCAGAAACTAATGCACATTATCTAAGCGCACTTGCCAGGTTCATAGAAACTGCTAATAAGTAAAACATAAAAGGGCACCACATGAAATCAAGAAAACTGAAACTATTATTTATGCCTCTCCCTCCTCCAAAAATTTATTGACATCAACTAGCATTACACGAAATAGTCAAGGAGGCTCAATAATGATGAGAAGAACAAAGAAGGAAAACACTTACCAGACCTCGACTGGATGAGTGCGAAATACGATACATAAAAAAAGTCAGGAGGAGGGGTTTCTAATACAAACTTAGTTAAGGAGCACTTGAGGTGTAATCAGGTGAAAATAAAGAATTAACATATACGAGGGGCGTGCAATAAGTAATGCCCCTTACCCACTTTCAGTTGTCTGATCTAGCTGAAATTTTGCATGTGCAATGATTTATATCTCTACGGATCATGTGGCAAATTACAGCTCTGAACTAATTGTGGTTTCTCTTTTACAGGTGTTTGAACTGAGTCACGTGTGAAATGGAGCCTGTTGAATGTCGAGCAGTGCTCCGGTTTTTGTATTTGAAAGGACGCACACCACAGGAGACTTTTGATGAAATGAAAGAAACTTATGGTGATAATGCCCCATCAGATGACCTTGTAAAACGCTGACATCGTGAATTCAAACATGGCCGGAAGTCTGTGGAAACAGCTCTCAGACCTGGCCGCCCCCCTTCTGCCATCGATGAGGCATTTGTCCGTCAAGTTGAGGCTGCCATTTTGGAAGAGCGGCGCATTACTATTCGCCAAATAGCCCAAGATGTCAAGATTAGTACAGGGTCTGTAGAAACTATCATTCATGATCATTTGCATATGAATAAGGTGTCGGCCAGATGGATTCCCAGGTTGCTCACACCATTACAGAAGCGAGAACGCGTCAAGTGCCTGAGGATGAATTTGGAGATGTGCCAAGAAGATGAGTCAAAGTTTTTCAAAATGCTGATTACACAGGATGAACCCTGAGTCCATCACAATGATCCAGAGACCAAAGCCCAGTCAATGCAGTGGAAGCAGTTGGACTCAACACCTCAAAAGAAGGCAAGGGTGCATCCCTCCGCTGGTAAGGTCATACTCACAGTCTTCTGGGACCTGGACAGAGTAGAGATGACATATTTCCTGGCAAAGGGTACCACAATTACAGGAACCTATTATGCTTCATTTTTGAGGAAATTAATGGAAGCTATCAAAATCAAGAGGCTGGGTAAGATCAGCAAAGGTGCCCTCCTCCTGCAGGACAACGCTCCGATTCACAACTCGCATGTCGCCAGATCAGAATCACGGGCGTGTGTTTATGAAATCCTTCCCCATCCTCCCAACTTTCCTGGCCTTGAACCCTCTGTATTTCATCTCTTCCCAGCCATAAAGTTGTTTTTCAAAGGAAAGCGTTTCCCAGATGATGCAGCCTTCATTTTTGAAGTCACGTCCTGGTTGGAGGACCAACCTAGGATGTTCTACAAAAACGGTCTCCAGAGCTGTATCAAACGATGGGAGAAATGCATAACTCTGGGTGGTTCCTATTTAGAGAAAGACTAATAACTGTGCTCAGTTTCGTTGCTCTACTGCTATGGGAAGTGTGTTAGGGGCATTAATTATTGCACGCCCCTCGTAGGAATGCCATAAAGAGGAAATTTGGAAGTAAGGCGATTTACCTGTAAAACACATTTTAGGATACTAAAAGTTCAAGATATGATAGCCAAGCCGGAACTAATTAATTTTGTATTTAGAGGTTTCACTTTATAGATAAATAATTTTTTTTATGGCTCAATTTTGTTTCTCGTCATATTATTTATAAACTGCGTGTTTATGCATTTTTGATTATATTTTTACGGCGTCCTCTTATTGCCCCGCAATTGAAGGCCGCTGCCCCCCCCCTCTTATAAGACCATTTGCTCACGGTTGCGAACCTCTATTTACTATCTTTACAACTGAAAATGTCTACTGTTTTCTCCTACAGCTTTGCAATAAGATGAAATAATTATATTATTTATTGTTCGATGCAATAAGCTATAATATCCTTTTTTATTATATGACCACTTTCTCCAGCTTTTTTTTACTTCAGTTTCCTCTTATGCTCATTTATTTACCCTCTTTTCTTTTGAAATGTCTTTATTTTCATCTCTTTACTCTCTATCTCTTTCTCTCTCTCTCGCTATCTTGTTTTTTTTCTTTTCTTTTATTATTTAAGCGCCTTCCATTTTTCACTGACCCATTTGTACGTTTTCTTCTCCTCCTATTCCTATTTCTGATACGGTTTTTGCCTCGTCTTATTGGTTCGTCTTCTATCTTTTCATCTTCTTTTTTTCTTTTTGTCCTCTTCCCTTGCTTTTCTTTTTTCTATCTTTTCTTTTCCTTTTTAACACTTATTTTTATCTTGATTTTCTCCTTTGCTTGTTCCACCTCCTTGTCCACCTTCTTCTTCGCCTTGCTCTTGTTCTCATTTTGTTCTTCTACTTTTTATTCCTCGACTATTTTTCTCCTTTTTCATTCTATTAACTCTACTGGATTCTTCTTTATCGCTTGCTCATTCTTTTTTTAGTTATCCTTCTTTCATATTCGTCGTCGCTTTCTTCTCGCTTTTTCTTCAACATTTATTTCCCTCTATTTTTCAATAGTTCTTTCTTTTTTCGTCGTTTCTTCTCTTTATTTTCTTTTTGTTCTTCTCTCCTTTTCTTTTTCCATCTTTTTCGTTGACTATTCTTTTTCTACTTCTTTCTTCTTTTATCTTTTGTTTTTATCTTCTCTTTTTTCTTCTTTTCCGTTGTTTCTTCTTCCCTTTATTCTTCTTTTTCTTCTTCTTCTTCCTCCGCTCTCTTCTACTACTGCTACTATTAATGCTAATTATCTTACTACTACTACTACTACTACTAATAATAATAATAATAATAATAATAATAATAATAATAATAATAATAATAATAATAATAATTTTCTTCTCGCATCGTCTTTCTTCTTCTCTGCGTTGTATATTGAACTTTCCTCCTCCTACTACCATTCCTCGTCATCAGTAGTATCCTTAAGCACAACGACACAATAAAGATCTGATTCCGATAATCCAGCTTAGTTCAAAATCTCCACTTAATAAATAGTCAGTTTAGCTCAAGCTACTCAATTTATCGATTTATAGATATTTTGGAAATCCAATTACGTCTGATTTTAATTTTTTGTTCAAAATATCTCAAATCGTGAGAAATATTACGATAAGTATTTCATATCAGAATTTGTACCGTGTTCTACATTCCTTTCAGTTTTCTGACAAATTACGAATATTTTTTCTGTGTTTCCATCTCTTTGATCTTCAAGTAAGTCAAGACGAAATTGGTACAGAGTTCATAGATTTAGATAACAGCTCTAGTAAATATTAAAATAAAAACTATTAATTATTTGCATCATTCGTTCTGTGCTAAATGACGCTACTGTAGACGATAACGACACAGATCGGTGTTTTTTCGTAGTGTGATAGTGTGGTCTGTTTCAATTTCACTAAAGATGTGTTAATAATCTTCACATAGTCACTCATGTGAGTACCTGATTCTCACTAAACTCCGCATCTGGCATAAACAGAATCAGGCAAATCAAAATTCATAACATACAAGTCTAGTTTACTAACATCGCGATATTCTTATATAATCACCTAAAAAGAATGGTTACCTAAAAGCAATAACTCTTTTGTTTTAATTCGACACAAACAACGCACAAGCAACTGAAAAGTAAAAGGTTATCTGATTAAGGGGTCATACAAACTAGAGTAGAGTTTTGTGCAACGAAGTATTTCACAGTAAATCAAAATTTCTGCATGTTAGTATTGTTAGGGAATCAGGAAGTAGGGACGGAGTTCCAAAATTCGATGAAAAACGCTATTAAAATAGAAATCATTTCAGCATCTGGGAAAAATTCACGGAAGAATTATGATTGCGCTGATTGACATGTTAGTCGGGAGTATCTACGTCTGCAGGGCACCATTGTTCATCGGACTATATTCCATTAAAGTACTTATACAATATGCACAACGATGCAATGATGCGGCAATTAAACAGTGGCTAAATATTGAGAGATATTGTAGGGTCTATTATATCAAATGTTCTTTTTGGACGCTGTTTAGGGAGAGGAAGCGGGTAGTTAGCGCACCCACCTAGATGTGACAACAATACGCCATGCATGGGCGAATGGTGGTTTTGTACATCTGTAGGATACGCGTCTGTGTGAGAATTTTTTTTTTTTACCATTTTAGAGAGAGCTCTCATTCATTGAATCAGTCTTCCCCATGTCTTGTTAAGTATATATTCCAATTTATATTACTTGTCAATGTCAGATAGAGCAGTTTGAACAATGGATTCTCATATATAGCCTTGACAATCAGTGTATGAAAAGGGTTCCAATAATTGTTAAAAAGAAAAGGACTTTTGTTTATGTAGCATTAAATGTTACCTACTGCTTATAGCTCTATTTAACTAATAATTTCCTGAGGGATCGGCAATTATCTTTGATATGTATGTGTTAGTTTTGCATACATGTCCAGAATAGTGCGTGTTATAATCAGTAAATATGCCCATATCAAGCACAGTTGGGCCAGGCATGTCATTCACGAACAAGGGAATGGTAAAGGTCCAAGAATGTACTCCAGGCCCATATACATATTTGTGTCATTTTTTTCAGATATAAGACCACCATGAACAACATGGATGTTTCTTTTGTCTAAGAAGGATCCGACTATGTAACATATAATCACATCAATACCCAGCGAACTCATTTTCCTGACAGTGCATCGATGTCAGAACATATCAAAGGATCGGTATACACTAAGCACTATCGTCCTATATTAACCAGCCTTGTCTTTTTTTTCCTTTTTTTACATAGGCGATCAAGGCCGATAGGCCACTCAAGGATAAGGATTAAAGAGAGTAGAGTAGTCAAAAGGACAATATAGTAATCGATAGTAATGAACGTTCGGTAAATTTGTTAACTTAAGTGAAACGGCTCATCAGAAACTTGTTCACGTTGGACTTGAAGACAACCATATTATAGACAGCTGGGAAGCAGGAAAACGGAAGACAATTCCACAGGCGTGCAGTTCTAAGAAAGAAGCTTTGATCATGGAATCTATGTTTAGGTTTAGGCACAGATAAAGAGTGGAGAAAATTATTGATAATGTTTTCAGCTAGTCTAGTGTTTCTTGTGAAAGTTTGGCGAGGGGGGACCATAGATTGAAGCTCAGTCGAACACTTTCCATGAAAATAACGATAAAGCAGAGACAAACTCGCAAAATCTCTTCTGTGAGGTACAGGTTGCAGCGAAAAGAAAAGGACATCTCCCACCAGGCCAGGAAGTCTATTTTGAACCCTATCAAGGCAGGACAAGTCTTTTCTAGCAGCTCCTGCCCATATGTGACAACAGTATTCGCAGTAAAAAGTGCCTGCTTAAATCGATATTGTTGATCTGAAAGAAGTTTAGCACTAACGAGGTAGCGAACTATTGTTAGACTGATGAATGATTCAAAGGTTTAGGATAGAACGCGATGAGACTGAAGGGGATTTATTTTGGGGGCTAGTTCCTTCACAGGAATTATTTTACACTGGTTCCATAAAAATAATTGTTCAGCTATCAAGAAAGAAAAAAATTGACAAGGCATTTGTTTCAGAGTTTGAAGAAGATTGGACTGTCTAAGAAGAGCTTCGATGCCTCCGTTCAGTCTCGAAAGATAAAGGATAGAACCTACAGGGATAACTGCGCATGTAATTGTGTTGCAAGGGTTGCACAATCACCAACCACACATCTCCTGAATCGGCACTGCTTGAGTCCAGTGGCAAGGAGAAGTCTACGACGACTGGAAACAAGGCCGAGATAAGCGGAGAGCACATACAGCACCTGGAAGTCCCAAATGGTCACCAATCTAGTACTAGCCAGGCTCATCGTTGCTTAACTTCGGTGATCTGACGGGAATCGGTGTGTCAAACATGATTATGTCGTATAAGTAGAGCAGTTCTGCATTAACTAACAGGACCTGTACGAAAATGGACCAAAATTGAAGACGTGTTCATCGCCTACGTGTGGAACGCGCAGTCCCTTCAAGTATAACTTAATCTTTAGCCTCTTAGCTAGCCGAGTGAGTGTTCCACTCTTCTCCGACTAGGACGCCTCCAAAAAACGCCACCCCCTCCTAAGTGCAATTTTTCTTTTCACCCCTTCCTCTAAATTTCACCCATCTTGAAGAGAAAGAAATCAATCACTAACACCTTCTCATCCACCAATTTTTCTTTTCTCCATTTTATCTCACCTAGAGGGTATCCTCACTTAGAGACTGTCCCGCAGGAGCTAAGGTTCTTTTACAACCCAAGAAGAATGGGATGTCTATTAACTAGACGGGGTTGGGAGGCTCCTACTAACCACTTCTATATTTTTTCTTCCCACTTCCTCAACACAAATGAACTTTTGTACCATTTTTGTTAGCTTTTTTTGTTTTTCTACGTTCATAATTTTTTTTTTAAACAATTGGGGGCTGAGTAAGACGCCCCTCAGTACGAAAGGGTGAATGCGGTATTATGGTGAAAGAAGATACTAGCTAAGAGAAACTTTTGTTTAGTTCTGGGGTGACAAGGACGATCAACGACCCTCATGTTCCCCCATTTTGAGTTGGCCTTGTGCCTAAGTTTTTTGTTCATGTAAATTTTTTTGCCTGAATAAAGGATATAAATATCTATAAGTGTACTATCTGTTTCGGCGGATGCTGCACTAAAAGACCATTGCCTTTGAGGCAATCAGTTTCTGGTCCATGTAGGGGCAACTCTATCTACTAAGAGACAGCACTACCAGCTCCCCCTCCCCTCCTTCGGGGAACTGGTCTCCCTTTCCCTTCTCCACATTAAAAAACGGCTCTGTGCCTAATTTCCTCTCGTGGGGAAGCAAATAAATACAGGTACAGCGCCTGGTCTTTCGTTCCGGGATGTCTTGAAAGCAATTAGCTTTGATCAATATCGGGGAAAACCTTCATATCAGACAATTGCTATTCATTTCGACGCTGTAAGAGTTCCCTCTTTTTCGGGGGAATGACCTTGAGGGAAGCAAATAAATACCACGAGAGATATCTTTGTGTCTCATGCTGTTTCATTTCAACGAGAACATGATCACAATAAACGAATTGAAATAAAACATAATCGATAACGAAAGAATTCGAAATGTATGGTACATATTTTGGAAAAGTTTATTTCGTATACGGAATTAATTTACATCGGTAAGTATGAATAACACAAAACTGAGAATAACTCAAACAAAATTGCTCTATGGAAAACAGTTTAATAGGAACTCATAATAATAGCCTGTCAGTCGGATAGTTGTATAATATTACATGCCAATATTAATCACTTTGTAATATTCGATAGTCAGATACGTTTGTATCTCCTGCCTGAAATACCCCATAATTTTCTCAATGTCACTTGTGTTCACGTAAATTGTTGGCACATTGTAAGCAGGAAGCTTTCTGGATAGTGACGTTTTTCAGCAGTGCTGCATGCGTTGACGTCATAATACACATATACAGCTGCAGGCACAAGGCTGTTGATGATATCAATGTATTCTTTCTCTGGAGAATCTAATAATGTCGCAAATAAAAATAACACGTCAAAAAATACTTGTTCAATAGTCTCATGCTTGTTGATATTTTATACTTTATGGAACGGTAAATTGAGCCCTTTCATGCATAATTATTAAAAGAACAATTACATAACTCATCTAACTTGTTTCGTAGATAACGTGCCTGAAATTTGAGTAATCTAGGCAAAACCTATCAATCGATGTTCCTGACTCCCACAAAAAATATGGATCAAATACCATTTTTTGATAGTTTATAACAACTTTTTATTTGTTGTTTAAAAACAACATTATGCATGGAAGTGTTAAACTCATTTACGTTTCAGTCACGACCTTATCACGGCCAGGAGACACTCAAGTTTAAAAATTATTTGACGAAATCATCCCAGTCGTAAGATGAGAAAAAACTATAGAAGTATTAATATTGAGATATTTTATAGATTGTGTTTGATTAATTATTATAGAATGTCCAGGGCCCGAATTTGTTTACATTAAATTAGAAGACGACCAATTTGTAATCTGCTGGGAAGCAGTTCAGGAATAATATGTTTCAAATGTGCAAAAAATGCGAAACTTACACATATGTACATGTAAGAAAAGTAATCATTTAGAGAGAGACTCTAGCAACTCATCTGCTATATAAAAATGCTTAATTAAAGAGATGAGGTAATCCCCACTAGATTTTGTAGTTGATTTTGTACTTTGTCGATGTATAAAAATGTTCTTTTTTCGTCACCACCCGAGATATGAAAGCAGTATTCTATTTTGGCTTATTTGTGTCTGTTTCCTA